>NC_056693.1:31062000-31393000 GCF_018350215.1 Panthera leo | reverse complement strand
TTCAACCTGAGTGGGGCACACAGATCCCCAGTGCCCTGATAAGGGGTTACAGTCCTTCTCTTCTTCCAGTGGCCGAGAAGAGGGCAAGGATTGTTCACTCAGGAGGAACAGTGGCTGCGCAGGGCGGGACCGCACACAGAACGTGGAAATGGCTCTTTCAGGCTTCCTTCTGAAATAGGGCACTAGGCGCACAGAGGGAAGATGGCTTTTCCCAACAGAAGCACTCTCTGGCCAAATAGGACAGACACAGGATGTTCAACCGAAAGGAACAACCTTTTAGTATACACGATCTCTGAAAAGACTCGGAAACAGAGATCTCAGCAGAGATCCAGGTTGGTGCCAGAAAGGGGGTGGCGGGGCGGGGTGGGGGAGGGCAGTTTCAGGAGCAGGATGGCAAAGAGGCCCAGAAGCTACCTCATTTCTAATTCTGCAGCACCTTCCGTTCCTCTCGACAGCTTTAAATAAAGGCATCTTGAACTGGTTTAGATTAGCCCCCACCAGGCACATTTGTAAAGATAAAAAGAACACGCTTGTTTTCCTTCCTCTGAAAGGGGGCAGGGAAGAGAGAGCAGGAACGTTCAGCCGGGCCTTATGGAGGAGAGAAAACAAGAGTCAAGTATGTTCTTATCCCTGTGTTGAAAAAAAAAAAAAGAAAAAAAAAAGAAAAAAAAAACAACCCAGGCCATGTTGCTTTGAAACTTCTGACTCTCAAACTTCTGGTCCTCCTTTTACCCCTGGGACACAGAGACAGCAAGGAGGAAAGCAAGGCAGGCAGGAGGTGGGGCGAGGAGCCGGGGCGGGAGCGGGGGGAGGGGAGGAGGGCCATGTGTTTTTCTTCCTCATCCTGTAGTTCAAGGCGGCAACTAGCTTGTGTAAACATTCGGTAGCCCATCTGAACCCTATTTTAGAACAAAACAATTTCAGTTTTAAAGTGTTTGAATGACTTTAGCTAAATCTGAGGATTTGCCTATTGAATCTGGAGCTGTTCCCTTTCAACTCTGAATGAAGGAAGAATTACGAGGCTAGAGTCATTCAGTGAGGGCTGTCTGTCCTGGCACTCAATCAAAGGGATGAGGATTTGGAAAGAAAAGCCTACAGGTGATCCTCCAGGAAGCACACCAAGCAGTTATCAAAAACATACAAGTTCAAAGCAGCTCAATTTTCATATGTTAAATGTACTTGGATGCAGCCCCGGGCTCCTTTCTAGGTAAAAAATTGTGTGAAAGCTGTTTGTACTTGCATACTTAGCAGACAAGGGAATAACAAAGCATGTGGTACAGCGGTGCCTGTGCTGGGTCCACCTCACCCCCATGTAACACAATAAATCAATCTTGTTCTCTCGGTGAAACGCAATCTGATGCTGTGTCCGGGCTTCCCAGACCCGTCCCTGACTCCTCGCATCGTGGCGGATATTCATTTAGTTCACCAGTGCGAAAGGGCCGTCACAACACAAATGCCGTGGGGTCAGGCGCCCGGCATCAGCAGCTTAACAATTAACAGTGCGCGCTATTCACCGGGCTCGGGTGTGATTTTCCCAAACGCCATGATCTGGGTTTAATGGCGTATTACCTACTTAATAGCTTCACTTGGGCACTTTGGAAAGGAGAAAGAAAGGACACGCACACTGAGATTTAGGTTATAGAAGAGGGTACGTTTTGGGTGGCCTTCCTGTACTAGTGACTCACCAAGTTTATAATGCCACGGAATTCTGCAGGGCACGCACAGAAGGATACAGCTCCCCGTGGTGTGCCCAAGAGAACTCCGAGAAAATTAACGCATAATTTTTTTTAAGTTTATTTATTTATTTTGAGAGAGAGAGAAAGAGAGAGCGAGCATGTGCACAAGTGAGGGAGGGGCAGAGAGAGAGGGAGGGAGAGAGAGAGAATCCCAAGCAGGCTCCACACTGTCGGCACAGAGCCCGATGTGGAGCTCGAACCCGCGATCCGTGAGATCATGACCTGAGCTGAAATCAAGAGTTAGATGCTTTTCCATCTTACAGGTAAGCAAACTAAGAATTAAACGAGTAGCTTGCTCACAGCTGGGTAGAGCCCAGATTCAGACCTAGGACGCTGAACACAGGGTCTGTGTTCTTCACGGACCTGATTCTCTCTCCCTATACATGACTTTCTTGAACTGGAGTTGGCTTTTATGACTAACGTGATTACCAGCCTACTGGGCTAGAGCCCCCAGTGTCCTCCTCAAATCTACCCCTTCCCTCCTTATTGCTAACCAACTGCCCGTTCTCATCGCCCTACCTGGGTGATGTCGCTCTCTTTCCGGCCTGGCGCTCTTTCTGCCAGTGCCCACGTGAGGTTTCGCCACATCTTGCTTTCCCAAGTGCAACAGGCCAGCTTGTGGTTTCTTTTCTCCACGTCTTCGCTCACTCCGTTCCCGAAGCTTGACATACCGCCTGCCTCCTTCGCGCATCACGATCCCCTACATTCTTCCATGCCCAGGTCAAAAGAAGCTTCTCCCCCCGATCTTGACTACTCTCTCGGCTGTGCTCCCAGAGCCGTCAGCCAAATCTTTATTTAGTATGTATTTCATCCTCCTCGGCATTCTATTCCTCCAGACTTCCTCACCCAAAGCCCCCATGAACTAAACTCCAAGTATCATGAGTACTGCTTAGTATTTAGTTTCATTTCTGGGGTACCGAGGGCTTCCACGTGTATTTTTCTGAACTTGGAAAAGTGCAAGGCAGGGAGAAAGAGTATCTGAAGATTCTTTCCAGGTCACAGATGCTTGATTCAGGTGATAGCAGACAACAAAAACAAAGGAATAACAACCACCACCACAACAAACCCTAGTATGACACGCGGTAACACTAGGCATCAATGCCAAACTGTCCGGGTTAAAAATCCTCCTTCTACCGCTTATTAGCTCTATAACCTTGGAAAAGATTCTTAACTTCTCAGCGGGGTGGCGGGGGGGGGGGTCCAATTTCTTTACCGCAAGCATGAGGGATGACAATGTTAGCTACCCCGTGAATTTGCCGTAAAGGATTAAACAATGTAGGAAGCACTTAGAACAGCACTTGGCACATAGTAAGTGTCGGATGGATGGCAGGTCTATCGCTACGTGGAGGGAATATTTCCCTTCCTTGACATCTAAGACACTAGCTTCTTAAAACAGGGACAAGAGAGAAGGAAGCATTATCGTCCATGCTCTCTCTTTGAGAATCCAAGATGAAAAAACTCTAAGAAGTTGAATATTGCAAACTCTGCTAGACTTTTTTTGTGTGTGTGTGTGTCTCATAGCTCAGCTTAAGGCCCCGACACAAAAGAGCAAAATGCCATAAACCTGGCTCCTCCTGGCTGCTTATTGTCTTGGTGCTGAACGATCAATTTGAAAGTACATTAAGTCATTTAACAGGTCACCAAGTAGCAGAAAGCTGAAAGTTTAACCATATTTACAAGGAAGAATTATATGAAAATATTTTTACTGACACCATAAAAACCACCATTAAAAATGGCTGCATTGAAATACTCAACATGTATGGGACAAATGGGCAGCTCTTAAAATACTACCTGGTTCCAGACAGTCCAAATTTTGTGTCTCGTTAGCAAAGAAGATAAGTGACTTTGTCTGAAATGATGTTTTATAAATCCTATTAACAGGCTATAAGGGAGGCCGTGGTTCCCAAAACAGGAGAACTAATTTCGGAGTTCAATCCCCATTGTGCCTACAAAAGGTGGGGGGAGCAGAGGGGAGGGGCTGTTTGCAGCCAGATCCACTCACCATTCATTCTATTTTACACTGTTCAAAATACCTGCACCCTCGTTAACAAGCACAGAGAAAAGTAAAGTGGCTTTGTCGAAGTCAGGTTAAAGCAGACCTAGGTGTGGCCCCAGGTGGCCCCGTGGCCCTTCCCGCCGCGCGTGGGTTGTAAGAGCCAGCGAATATGACGTACAGATGGATGTGCCCCTGTCTGCACAAACCCACAGGACACTGTCCTTTTCAACTCTGCATCCAGATAAATTATAAGGCACTTGTTGGTTCTTTTACTTTTTTGAAAAATAGAAGTGATACGCTCTCACCACCACGTAAATAATAGCACGGCGCTTTGTGTATACTTTTTTTTTTTTTTTTTTAAAGAGCAGGACGTACTCCAGTGATGGGTGCAATTTTGTTTTTGCCTTTTCTTGCCAAAAAGAAAATATGGCTTTAATAGAAGTTTACATCTGCGTGGTATTACATGCATGTAAAACAGATGTAACCTAATTACATTTTCATTTAAATTGCTAAATAGCTACTTAAGTGAAAAGCTAAAATAACATACAAACAACAGTTACTATAATAACAAGTGTACTTAGAATTGAATGAAAAGGATCAAAGCTGCAGCATATAGAATTTGAGTTGGTCTTTCAAAAAGAGAGCGACTTCACAACGCTGCCTTCATGTAACTCAGTAATTTAATGTCTCTCCAGCTCAGCCTAAAGACACAGCTCCACTCGGCCTAGACACATGGAAGGAAATCCATAGAGTTTATATAAAGACTCTGGGTTTCATGAAGATTAGACACACTCTACTAGAGATTATATAGCAAACCCCTAAATTGGAAATTAGAATTCCAGGGCAATACAATCAGCTTGATTATGGTTTTCAGCAGACCTGTCTAGGCTGAAATCAGAAATGGGCTCCCAATCCTGAGATCAGAGCACCCTTTTGGGATTTTCTGCAGAAGACAACAGTACATGTGAGCCATTGCATATTCATGGCCCGTCCCTTCCTGTGTGCCACACAAAGAAAGGCCCGTCAGAAGGATCCAGTGCATTTGGGACGATGTTCAGCTTTGGAGAAGGGAACGCGTGGCTGCTCTTCACAAAGGAGGCCAAGGCAACCCCATGTTGCCAGGCTGAGATGGCTGAAATCCTCAACGGTATGTTCTGGAAGAACACAGACCAGCTTAACCTAGCCTTGCTGAGTAACGTCCACGGCCAGCTTTCCTTTTGTTGATTCCGATAGCATTTTTCACAAAAGCGGGTGGCAGTGGTTGTTGTTTTAAGCAGTCTGAGAAGAAAACTGGACATTGAGAGCGTTAGCGTGGTATAAAATGATTTCAAAATTACGGCAGTCTATCACCAAAAGCAAAGGCTTTGGTGCTGGAATGCCTCATGAAAATACTCTCACATTCGCTTTCTTCTCTAAACTAGACCAGCCAGTTTTTCTTAATTTTGCAAAGAAGTGTTGAAAAATAAAAGACTTAGATCTAGCCAGCCCTATCGGATCACGGGTCTGAAACGTTTAAGAGGAATTAAGAAAAAAAGAGAGAAAGAAAGAAAGAAAGAAAGAAAGAAAGAAAGAAAGGGAACATCTCTCCTAAAACTATGGGTTTCAAACTGAGAACGTCCTTATCAAAGACATGGACAAACTCTTTTAAAAATTAGCTTTAAATTATATCCCAGGATACCTATCTTTACATGTACAGTTAGCTCCTGGCTCCCCTTTTCGTCCGATTTGGCGAATGTCCTCTCTCTGGAGGTGAAGGATCAGAGGTGAGGCACTGAAAGATGTGGAAACGGAAAAATCACCTGGGGCCAGCATCTGGGGTCAACACTGGCACTCCTTCCTTGATGTTGCCCCGAGACGGTATTTTAAGGGGCAAGCAAAGGGCTGGAAGTGTGCATACTGCCTCTCCCTTAACTATTCTACAAACAGCCTGTACTTAAATCTCATCAAAGACCAAACAGGGCTCCCATGCATTCAAAGTTTGGTGGCAAAGGGGCGCCTGGGTGGCTCAGTCGGTTGAGCGTCCGACTTCGGCTCAGGTCGTGATCTCACAGCTCGTGAGTTCGGGCCCCGCGTCGGGCTCTTTGCTGACAGCTCAGAGCCTGGAGCCTGCTTCGGATTCTGGGTCTCCCCCTCTCTCTGCCCCTAACCCCGCTCGCATTCTGTCTCTGTCTCTCTCAAAAATAAATAACCATTAAAATTTTTTTTTTTTTAAGTTTGGTGGCAAAGATTTTCTTTTGCTTTTTCATACCTGGGCGTCTTACACCCAAACCGTGGTGATTCCCTGCCCGAAACGGTCTCTGGATCTAGTAACAAGGGGGCTTGTTTGGGAAGGGGACAGGAAACATAACTTCAAGAATCTTCTCCTCCCACAGCTACTCCCAAAGCCAAGGGCTTTGGCTTGGTCTCTTCAGATCGGCTGCTGTTTGCTTTCTGCAAAGGGTGTTCGTAATAAAAGTTTCACAATGTGTTGAGAACAAGTTTGCAAACGACAAGTGAAGGCTTGTCATGATTTTGTAACCAATTATTTCATTTGTGTTTTATAAATCGGTCATAAATGTCATTGACTAATTGCTGTCCTCCCCCTCCCCACCCACCCCCACCCCCCCACTGGAACAAACAGGCAACCTTGTACCACTCTTGCCAGGGGCCAAGAATTAATGGCAGGCTTTAAACTAAACTTCACCTATTTGGAAGGACATCAGTGGCGGCTGAGGACACACTGTAATTTCTCTACTCACCACCACGCCTCTCTGCCCTGAAGAACAAACATATTTCCATCATTCCACTCTCTACCCAAGAAACTCAGATGCCAGGAGAAAGGGTGAAGGACGGCCCCAAAGAAACAATATTAAAATAATCATATTACAATATCACGGACTTCGTCAAAGTCTTATCTGATCATTACTAAACCAGCAGTTACTCAAAAGCACACATTGAGTGATGATTCATCTGTTTGACCGTGGCACGAACGCTGTCTTCTACTGAGGCTTAGTAGCTCTGGGAAAGGAGATGTGTGTGAATAACGTCCTGCCTCACAGTGAACTTTAAAGAATAACCACATTCCAAAGGCTGATGCCAGAGGCGGGGAGGAGAGAGAAGTAATTACTTTGTGATGGGTTAAAAGTCAGCAAGGAAAGAAAGCTAAGGGCGGCTCTGTCCTACCAACTTTTCTGGAACTCTACTCTCTTAGTTAGGTCAGCCTTGACAAAGGATCTATGACTCTAAAACAAAACAAAACAAAAGCACGAAAAAATGACATAAATGTGAGAAGCTGCCCTCGTTTTCAGAGTAACTACATTCTTCACCATAGCGGTGGAATCTACAGAATTGTTCAGTAATTGTTCAGAACCCACCCACCTATGAACACCTCCCTTGGAGAATGAGAAGGTACGGCCACGAAGCACCCAGCTCCCCTTCTGTCCATTTTGTGCAAGCTGAAGTCACGACCGTGGCTTAGAGGCCAAACCCAGCCCTCACACATGTTTTTCAACTTTAAAAAGAAGTTAGCTGTCAACATTTCTACGGAAGTACGTTTCGTTAAAAAAAAAAAAAAATCTGGATTTCTGGCTTCTTCCGGAAAAAAGAGATCTGGTGGGTGTATCACAACGGGATCACCTGGCCCCATGGCCGGCAGTGGGCTGGTCACGGCGACCGCGGGCTGCAGCAGAGGACTGGCTGGCTGTCCTCTTTCGGCTGAAGTGTGCTTTCTGGTTCTGTCTGGTGCCCTCAGCTCTCTCCCACACTGTACCTCGCCCACCTCCCTCGCTGACATTACCTGCTGGCTCTTGTGCGGATCTGGGCTGTTTCTGCTGTTTTGCATAACTACTAATTAACTGCTCTGCAAATTCCCTATTTGAAGGGGTGTGGGGGCGGGGGGGAGATTGCAGAAGACCTGAGTCCCACCGAACAATTCCAACTGTGACCAAAATTCCACTCAGTGTTTGAGCTTCAGAACAACGCGTGCCACACATCCCTGTGCCTGCCTGAAGACATCTCGACCCCCATCCGCTCAGATAACCTAGCGGTCAGCCTCTCCTCCAGGTATCCAATACACTAGGGGGTCTGTGGCATGTTTTGTGGACAAACTATGAAAATGAACCACACTATTCTCTAAAGGAAAAAAAAAAAAACCACCACATTCTATTTTTATTGACTCGTATTACTACAAATTAAGTCTGTTCAAAGTTGACCTATCAGACATGCATTTTTCAGCCCCACTTTTTTTTTTTTTTTTTACAGTTACGATAGAGAAAAACCATCCATTCTTCGTGATCTATTTTTTTATAATGAGGACCACCAAAAAATGCAGAGAGGAATCTCAGGACCTTTGGAAATAAAAATGAATGTACATATTTTGTGCTAGCTGGCGGTAATTACTTTACCATGTGAGGCTCAGGGTAGGTAGTAACGTGCAATACGTTTAAACTGGGAGCTGTCCCAAAAAACAAACAGGAAAAAAACAAAAAAACAAAAAACACCTGACCTCTGACCCTGTTTTGAAGCATCACTACCCGCTTGGGTAGTGTTTGCATGTTGAAATATTTATTTCCTTCATAAAAAAATCTATCTGAATATCCAATCTCTCAGCAGAAAAGAGTCTTATTTCCATGTTAGCAGAAGCCCTTAAGTAATTTGGGGCTATGATCTGAACACTACAAGCTTTACCCACTTAAAACTTTGCCAGCTTCAAGCTGCATATTTTTCTCACCAGCTCCTCATTTGCAAAGCATATTAGAGATTCAGGTGAAAGGTGACCAAGTTTCCATAGCTCGGAAGCCCAGTTAGAAAACTAGGTTTCTTGGGCAGAGCCGCCACGAGAGCAGTATTTCTGGGCCTTCTGTCACTCGAAGACAGGGCTTGTATCACCAGTGCGGATGAACAAGTTCTGACGAGCAGGTATTGTAATGGCAACTTTCGGGACGAGGTGTGGGAGAGGCTGAAACCTCTCTGAACCCTCCAGGCAAACAAGCGATGCCACTGAAAACGCCTCTGGATTGTGACATTAGGACACAGGAACATCGTCAGGGTAAGGCTCTCTTTATCCGCTCACTGATCATGGTATCTGAATGAAAGGCCTAATAAAAGTCACTTAGACTTTAGTTTCCACCACGAAAAGGAAAATTGAAATCTCACGTAAGGCACCCTCCCTGCATCATATTCGCAAAACTGGGCAGGCCAAAGGGGGGAGGTGCAGGTGAGGCGTGCCGTGCCTTTCCACGAGCGTGCAACCCTCCACCTTCACGGGCAGTGAGGTTGAGATTAACAGCCCCCCAGCTCCTCCTCTGCAGTGTTTGCCAATGAGAAAGTGTGGTGGGGTGAGCCTTTGCCTCATCCTTCTCGGAGGCCCAGGATCCAGATACTAAAATTAAGCTCAGAATGGCTCTTAAAAGCCATTTAGGGCTTTCGGTTTTCCTTCATGGCTGCTGACATTACTTACGAGGGGAGACTGCTTTGCGTTTTTGGTGCAATGATTGGGGGAACACAAAGGAATATGCCACTTGAACTTTACCTCCAACTGAAAAAGAAAAACCACTTAAAAACATTTTTTTTTTTTTTAATGTAAGAATCGTTGACACGACCTTCCCTCCAAATTTGACGACAGCTCACTAGGCCTGAAATACTGTGTAGAATCCATGCTATCCCTCTCTGAGGAAAACTGGCTAAAGCCTGTTTAGCCTTGTGTACAACGTGAATCTGTGGGAATGTAGAATTCTGTAATTCCAAAGTACGACAAAGTGGTTTTTGCAGCTAATCCTGTGTCCGTTATGGTTGCTCTAGGAAGGAAAACAAAACAAAACAAAAAACCCAACTATGTTGCAATGAAAAAGAAAACTGTTGTATACCGAGCTATTTAAATACAATCTTTTCTCTTACCCAAGAACTTCCCATTTAGATTTATGATAAGAACAAGCCTAACTCCTAGAGCAGGAGTATGCCCCCGCCGGACAGAATTGTCAGTAGCTGGCTGTTCAATGCTGCTTCGGATTTACAAGCAAAAGGTCTTACAGACAGCTGTTTGGATCCTAACCTGCTTGGAAGGAGAGGCACTTTGTAGGACATACACGCTGTTGATCGGGGCCTCAGCAAGCGTCTCCAGCACCTTTGGGCAAATCAGAAAAAGGTGCCCCGTGTGGGCAAGCAAAGTCTCCCGGTTTGGAGCATGGGCTGGACATTAGCTCTTCTTCACAGCGGCTCCCTTACCCAGGAGCCCATATGCAGAGTGTAACCTGTGTGGCGAGTCCTGAACGTGACAGATGCAGAAGCGGGGCTTTTTCTCAGCCACTCTGGTTTCCATGTAGCAAAAGTTTTGCTAAATAATCTTACCAGGGGGTGCCTGGGTGGTTCAGTCAGTTAAGCATCCGACTTCCACTCAGGTCATGATCTCCCTGTTTCCAAGTTCAAGCCCCACGTCGGGCTCTGTGCTGACAGCTCGGAGCCTGGAGCCCGCTTCAGATTCTGTGTCTCCCCCTCTCTCTGCACCACCCCCGCCCCGGTCCCGGCCGCACTCTGTCTGTCTCTCTCTCTCTCAAACATAAATAAAAGTTAAAAAAAATAATAATCTCACCAGAACACAGAGGTCAGGGACTAATTTCACAACTGATAAAATGGCCTCGGGAGCATCAAGTTAGAAGGATGAGGAATAAATCAAGGGATTCTAGTCAGGAATAATTAGGAGTCGCAACAGAAAAGTGCAAAGGCATGTGGTTTCACGACACGATTAACCAGTTCTTCTAGACTTAAGGGTGGGACTGGTTCTATCTTCTTCATAGTTCGACTCGTGAAGGCCACACACAGCTGGGAGCAGCGGGTTTGGTTCCCTCACTGGTAGGAAGGGCTGTGCGTGGCCTGCTGGTAAGCAGCAGAAGCTTGGAAGCGGGGTTTTCAAGTCTAGAGATGAGAGTTACTGAGCTCGCATGCTTTGGCTTCAGGCTTCCTGTGCAAGCCAAGAGCTCCAAGGACGGAGCAAACTGAATGAAGGCCAACGGGAAGGGAGCAACCAAAGGCCAACGAAAAGAGCTTCAGAAATGACCAAATGAGCTGGCACGTCTCAATTTTAGCATGGACCTAGGAAAGCAAAGTTAGTGACTGCAGAGTCATGTCAGATGTACGGAGACTTCCTATTTCTCTTCTTTACCTCCATATTGGGATTCTGCCCCCAAAGTTAGTTATAATTGTCAAAGACTAGTGACACCTTGATAATGAGCTTGTGACTTTGTAGCTATTAACAATTAACATGTATGCCTCCAAAGGGGGGGGCAGAGATTGACATAAGACACAAGAAATTCACATACATACCCACAGCCAGGAAACATGAAAGATGTCCAACCATAGTAGTGACAAAGAAATGAAATGAGAGGTAACTTTTTGCCCATCAAATTGGCAAAGATTTTTTTTTAAACGGTAATATTCCATCCTCCCAAACATGAGAAGAGAAAGGCATTCTCAAAAACTGTAGATGAAAATGTAAATTGGAACATCTTTCTGAAAATCAAGTGGGTAATGTTTTATTCAAACACTCACTGCACACATATTTATCAAGTACTACAATGTGTTGTGAACTTACAAAGTATACTTCCTTTCACCTTGTAATTTGATATCTAGAAATTTATTCAATAAAGGCTCAAAGATTATATAAAAGGATATCTGTCATAATATTTAAAAGTGAAAAGGTGATGCGTGGGTGGCTCAGTCGGTTAAGCGTCTGACTTCAGCTCAGGTGCTGATCTCACAGTCTGTGAGTTCGAGCCCTGCGTCAGGCTCTGGGCTGACAGCTCAGAGCCTGGAGTCTGTTTCAAATTCTGTGTGTCCCTCTCTCTCTGCGCCTCCCCCTGTTCATGCTCTGTTTGTCTCTCTCTCTCTCTCAAAAATAAACAAACATTAAACAAATTTTTTTTAAAGTGAAAAAAGATATATAGTTAAACAGATTGTATATTTTGAGGGAGATTATTCTTGAATGAAATGTAGTTAATGAGAAAATAATCACAAAATAATATTCTGTGAAAAAGAAAGATACAAAAACTTTTTAAAACAGAAATCTTTCTAATCATACACTCGATGCTAACAGTTCTGGACTGTAAGATTGAGGGTAATTTTTGTCTTTTTCTTATACTGTTATGTAGTTTTCGAATATTCTACAAGGAGAATTTATTAATTTTAAAAATAGGAGGAAGTACTGAACAACAACAAAAGAATTCGCTGAAGGGCAAGACGTATTTGCTGTTTTACAAAAACAGCAAAATGGGGACGTAAAAACTCCAAATGTACCCTTCAGTGGAGATTTACAAATCCTGAAGATATGCAAATTTGGGGTCCTGAAACAATGTTGAAGGAGCCTATGTAAACAGAAGCGGTAAAGGTTCAAAACAGAAGATCCATCAGAGATGTCCCAGCTTAATCTCTTCATTGGATAGTTGTGGCAACAAAGACCAAGTATTGCAATGACCCAGGGTGCCCGGCTTCCAATCTATGCCTTTTCCATGACACTAGGGACAGCAATAGGTTCCATCTACATTTTAAGTGCCAATCAAATGGTGGTAGCTGTTCACTATGCTCTGTTGAGAAGACTATATAGGAGCTCAGGAGGGAAGAGGCAGTCAGATTAGTGACATCTGCATGGGCCAGAGAAGGGGGAGTGTTGGTAGGCATGCCTCATACATGACATTCTGCAAAAAAAAAAAAAAAAAAAAAAAAAAAAAAAAAAAAGACAAAATACTGTCTTCTCCAAACCAGGTGTTTGTCACTATAAAATAGTAAATGTTGGAGCACCTGGCTGGCTCAGTTGGTTAAGCGTTCGGCCTCGGTTCAGGTCATGATCTCACGGTTCGTGAGTTCGAGCCCCACGTCTGGGCTGTCAGCACAGAGCCTGGAGCCCGCTTCGGATTCTGTGTCTCCCTGTCTCTGCTCTCCCCAGCTCATGCTCTGTCTCTTTTTCTCCTTCAAAAATAAATAAACATTAACAGTTTTTAGAAATAGTAAATGTCTATTTCTAGGGGAACATTTGATATAAATTAGGACTAAACACAATTATGGCTCCAATGGGCTAAGAATGAAGAGGAAAATTTATACTTTCCGATTGAAAAGGGGCAATCCCAGGTTTCATAAAGGGGCAGCATCATGCTTCAAGGAAATATTTATATTCCCTCCACACAAAGAAGCTGGGAGGCAAAAGCAAAAAAGTTGAAAGCGTAAATGCATGCCTTTCCTCTGGAAAGTGTTAAATTGAAATAAAGTTCAAAAACGTGAGGGATATTGCATGCAAGTCTTGATGCTAAAAAAAGCCCGAAACCAATCAAGCCTTGGAGAAATTTCAAAAGTGTCCACTTCACAAAAAAGTTAATAATGAATGAAGTCTACTGAGACCTGTTAAGTAGGGTGTCCATAGGGATAAGACCTCTACAGGGAAGTCACACTTGTGAAAATGAATAGGAAAATAGTAAATAAAATGCCAGCAGGTCAAGTCCATCTGTGTATTACATCACAATCAAGTCAAGCCCATTCCAGGAATGCAAAGATGGTTCAACAGCATAAACTCTAACAATGTAATATATCACATTTACAAATTAAAGGAAAAAAAAAACCATACGGTCATCTCAGTAGACAACCTCTCTCCTAAAAAATTAGGATCCAATTGAATGCAATATGCATCAAAGAGAATAAAAATTCCTTTACTTGATAAAAAGTATGGACCAGAAATCTCAAACTGACTTGTGCGACACTGGAACTGTCCTAGTTAATAATAAAAAAATATAAAGATGCCTACTAACTCTACTACTATTCAACACTTTTCTGGAAATCTCAGCTAAGACAGGAAGAAAGATAAATAAAATAGTATCTGTGTTGGAGAGAAAAGGGCAACATCATTGTTATGTTACATCATTCGCTATCCAGAAATTCCAAGGAAATCAACTGAAAAACTACTAGAAATGAGAAGAGATTTAATAAGGTATACAAATAAAGATAAACACTCAGCAGCTATCCTACATGTGTGTAATTCCACTGAAAGCAGTGACACTTTAAAATACCTAAAAATAAATGTAAAAGGATGTGAAGAAAAATTCTAAAACTCTACTTAAAAGACACAAGAGGTAACAGTAGCAAATGAAGACACACATTATTTTAATGGATGAGGAAAAAGTTTGTTTTAAAGTTCTCTAACATAGCAATCTATAAATTCAATGCACTCATTATAAAAATGCCAACAGCATTTTTAAAAAAATGGAATCTGACCACCTGATTCTAAAGTTCGTTTGGAAGTAAAAGGCAGGAAACAGCAACAAGATTATTTAAAAAAAGAAAATGAGAGGGGAATAAGCCCTCCATTTCAAAACATAAAACTTGGGTAATCGGGCCAAAATATAAATCAAGGAACAGGATTAAATACAGAACACATGAAGAACCACAAATCAAAAAGAGAAAGATAAACAACTTAACAGAAAATTGCATAAAGGATGTGAACAGATGAAACGAGAAGAAAAAGTAAAAGGTCCACTAACACCACCTATCAAAGTGGCCAAAACACAATGATCAAGAGGGATAAATTGGTATCAGTTCTTCATACACAGTTGATGGGAATGTAAATTGGCAAAGCTCTTTTAGAGAGTGATTTCAGTTACTACTACTTAAATCAATCTGCCCCTCAGCTTTCTCATCTGCAAGTTGGGGTAGTAACAGTACCTACTCATAGGGTTACATCAAATTAATATACATCAAGCATGTGTCTAGCATACAGTAAACTATTAGGGGGACAGAAATATTAGCTGTTAGGATGAGCTGTATAAAATTGCTGCTATGTGGCTGTTTTGATCTATAGAAATAGTAATTTCATATGGTCCAAGTCAATGTTCTTTATATTGCTTTTATTTTTTAAAATAAACATTACATGCCTTTAAAAAAAAAAAAAACTGTGGGGAAGCAATGATGGGGGTAAGATTAGTAGAGAGGGGCTGAAGGGAGTCACTGTGTGCAGAGAGATATTAAATAATCTCAATACTGTGTCTAGAAAGAGCTTATCTTTCGGGAGGAAAGCCAATATTTAGAATAACTTTGCCAAGTAAAATTTGAGACATGCTTTCAAAATCTATTTTGTGCTTATTTCCATATGAACCCACTGGACCAAATCTTTATACAGATGACTATATTCCGTGCAACAGTAATGTTATGAAACCTGGAATTGCAAAGAAATATTTAAAATGTAATAATGTATACCTTAGCATGAAATAATTAATAAAACGTCTTTTGCCAAAGTATTACATACTGCTTTATCCTAAATAAACAGCATGTCTTAAATTTGTTATAATTATAACACCCATATAATGTTAATGACACAGCTCTAACACATGCACATGCGTGCACACACACACACACACACACACACACACACACACACAGACTACTATAATATTTAAAACCGAATTAAGGGAATGTCTGTATCTAAAAAGGGTTAGATTGGCCTTGGTTTTTTGAATGCCAGTATCAATTTTTAAATGTACTCTCTATAAAAACTCGTGAAACATTCTCAGCTGAAGTCAATTTAGAAATAGAAAAATTTATATAAATATAAAAACAAATCTTTGGTATTAAATACACAAACAACTCCGGGAGAGTCGAGAGTCCTAGGAAACGGGGCTATAAATAGTTTGACATTATTACACAATCTTCTCTGCATATCTTGTAATAGAAACTGCTACGGGTGATTGAAGAAATAAGCAACTTTGACATTTCTGAATGTAACTTCAGGAGATTATTTCATCATAAAGGATTGGTGCAGAATATACTAACCAACAACTCAATATCAAAACTCTCCTTGCAACTCTAAAACACTGCCGAATGACATTTAAGATAATCCATTTATCACCATCCAATACAGGCTGCTTGTTCACAAAATGTCACTGACAAGGCTGGAGCAACCCCGTCCCCAGGCAGTGAGTACATGTGACAAGGAATCTTTAATATAGCATCAGCTTCATTTCCTTATATGCTACTGCCGTACCTTGGACTTTGGCTCCCAGAGTTTCTGCAATTTATATGAGCAGCTGTACAAATGAAATGCCTTCTCTTTTTGTCACACACCACACGGGAACATCCCCCTCCAAGGATAATGAAAAGTCTGCATGTTCATTTGCACGCATGCAATTTACTCATGGTGAATTGTTGATGTTTCTATCAGCCGTCCTGGAAAAGCTCGGTGCTCCTACTCTCAACACTGGTAATTCTGAAAATGTCAATAATTCTTTATAATAATAATAAAGGTAACAGAGACTTGTGTTTATGTGCTGCGTCTTTGTATTTCCAAGTTGTTTTGTACACGATACCTCATGCTTCTCACCAGATCCCTGTAAAGTTTAGTTATGACTTCCCAACATCTTATAGGTGAGAGGAAAACTGAGAGATAAGCGAGGTTGTTTTTTGTTTTGTTTGTTTGCTTGTTTGTTTGTTTTTTGGTTCAAGGCCTCATTGCGAGCCAGAATCATTCAATGTTGCAACTGTAATGATCCTTAGGGGAGAATTAAGAAGCCTCCAGTTTGGGAGCACCTGGGTGGCTCAGTTGGTTGGGCATCCAACTTCGGCTCAGGTCATGATCTCGCAATCCGTGAGTTCGAGCCCCACGTCGGGCTCTACACTGACAGCTCAGAGCCTGGAGCCTGCTTCGAATTCTGTGTCTCCCTCTCTCTCTGTCCCTCCCCTGCTCACTCTCTCTCTCTCTCTCTCTCTCAGAGATAAATAAACATTGAAAAAAAAACTTTTTTAAAAAGAAGCCTCCAGTTTGGAGATCACAAACTGGTGTTCTGTTTGACCAAATAGGGCCCACAGGTCTACGTATCTTTATAAAAATATCTGAGTTTCTGAAGGCACCTGGGTGGCTCAGTCAGTCAAGCATCTGACTGTTGATTTTGGCTCAGGTCACGATCTCATGGTTCGTGAGTGCAAGCCTGCAGTCCTGCTCTGCGCTGACAGTACGGAACCTGCTTGGGATTCTCTCTCCCTCTCTCCGCCCCTCCTCTGTGCTTATGCACGCGCCTATGTGCACACACTCTCACTCTCTCTCAAAATAAATAAACAAATTTTAAAAATATATCTGAATTTCAGGCTTTCCTTGAAACCGTAGCAACACTGGGCCCACATCCTGCGGGGAAGCAACTGGCTATAGCTCACCAATTAAATAAAGTATGCACTCTCTGGTTCACCACCAGTGCATTTCACTCCTTATACATATGTTTTATACACAGTAAAACACATGGATCTCAAAAGTACAAGTTCAATGAGTTCTGTAAAAGATATACACGCCTGCGTAACAGTCACCCGACCTCACAGTTCTCTCCTGTTCCTTTCCAGTTACTTCCCCTCTTCCTTGCTCTTTCCTTCTTACTCATCTTTGTCTCCTGCGTTCGGACTTGAAATTCCTCTTCGGATTATAAACAGGGAAGCCAAACCCTACGGAAAGGCGGAGCCAGGAGTACAGTAAAGGCTTCCAACTTCTGGTCTTTAATACCACCCTTAAAACAAAGTCTTTCCAACCTGTTGCCCAAGGGTCGACCCGAAAGAAAATGCCACGATCTCCTCGTCACAGGCGTTGACGAGACACCAGGGTAGGTCAACAATTAACGCTGGTGACTTCACTCCAAATGGATCAGATTTGGAAGTAGCAAGTAGGTAGCAAATGGGAGGAAGTTTAGACGGAGACGTTTCTGGGAGAGTAACTGTGACCTAGATTTGATCAAGTTTACTCCCTGCAGAGGCGGTGGGACTGCTCTATCCCCACCAAAGGGAGAGCATCTGGGGTCAGCCTCCCGCTGTGCAACCTTGCCATTATTAAACTCTGAAATGGCAGGAGCCCAGCGGCAAAAATAACCTCTGCTCTCTGTGCCAGGCCACCTGCTTCTCGTCTAGGGCTGATGATCTTTGTTTAGGAGGCTAAGTGCCATATGGGATCCTGGATCCTTATTTGGGGAAAAAAAAAAAAAAAAAAGAGAGAGAGAGAGAGATGTATGAAATTAAGCCTGAGTGCATGTCTGTGTGGAGCTGACTCTGTTAACCACCTTGGTTCTCCATTAACCACCTTGGTTAATTAAGTTCCCAGCTGAGGGTAAGGTACGAGGAAAAACAGAGATAAAGTCTATTCCCACTTTTATATTTTAAGAGGTCACAATATCCTCAGAGCCAAAGCAAGCAATTCCACGTGGCCTTAAAGTGGCCAGTGCATGCTGGTATCTCAAGTACCCCATTATGAGAACCTCCCTGTGCTCTCCGTGCACACCAAGGCATAAAACTCCAACTACCTAAAAGTGTGCACCTACTTCCCGAGAAAGAGCCAGCTCAGAGGGACAGGGGTACCCGGAAGGCAGAGAAGACTTCCTATGCAGTATACGCAGGCCAGGGCGATCACACTGGCTTTTTTTTCACTAGGACAGGAGTCTGTAGCTAATGAGAAAACATTATAGCTGAAACTAACCAATGAAAATAATCTGCTTCAGCACCGACGTTTTATAAGCAAAGAAGTGGGGGGGGGGCAGAGAGGTGCACTGGTTAATAACAATTTATTACACGTCCTGAATTTTAATACCCACCTCAAGTTAAGGTACACATGACACCATTTCAGTTCCATGCCATCCCTGCGGGTAAAGCGAAGGAACTCTATTTTGCAGCTGAAGAGACTGAGAGGTTGAGGAACAAAAAACTCACTTTAGTTCAGAAAAACAAAGTATGACACTGGACAAACACTGCATCTCTCTGAGCTGTGGTGTCCTTACCTATACGGGTAAAAGAACATCTCCTATCTAAGAGGAGGGTTACGAAGACACAATAATCTATCAAGAATGCTAAGAGGTATTTCAGCACTCGGTAAGTTCTTGTTGTTAAGCTACTATTAAACAGAGGGCACAGCCAATAATAGAACCCCTGTGTCCGTATTAATGGCTCGTGCCTTTTCTGTTAGACCACGCTACAAGAAACCCGGATTGGGTACCATCTACACCGTAGTTAGAACAGGCACCAGGCACGGTGGGGAAGGAGGGATGGGGGAGGGACAGGGGTCAGGGGAGGCGATGGACAAAAATCATCTAGGACGTGGAGATTAGCGGTTACAAAGAAATGGCGTAAGGTAATCACCATCCAAATTTGTGACTGTATTTCGCAGAATGGTGCGGATGAGATTTTATTAGATGTCTCTGCCAAAAACGTACTGGCAGATACAGCCCTGAGCTTGTGGTTCACCAGACGCACAAGAGCCCCTCTTCAGGAAGGGGATCCTGCGCGGGCCCTGGCCCAATTCCAAGTTAATGCACGGTAAAAAGTAGCAGCTGCAGCAATCCTGAGATAGGGGGTCCCCTGGAGGAGGGCCTTGCGAGGGAGGCGCTTCCTAAATTACCTATCAATTGTTAACAGAGAGAACTTTAAAAACGCACACACACGTAAAAAGCAAGCAAAACCTCAACAAAATTTAGCCTCAGTGAATACAGATGTTATGAGACTAAGTATAATCAGTCAACGGATTTATGGGCACATCTCAAATATATGTAAATTCAAAAAAGGATGGGAGCCCAATTTTCACCTACCGATACGGGGGTGGATCTTACAAGATAATAATGCTGGCAAGGATACACCAAAAGCTCGCATACTCGTATTTTCCTGAATGCAGTGTAAATTGGTACAACACTTTTGGAAAGTGGGCTGGCTATATATGCCGAAAGCCATAACAAATTTCCTATCTTTTGACTTAGCAATCCTTCGGGTTCTAAGGAAACCATCCCAAACAGGGAAAAAGTGCTACGAGTAAATGTGTAATTGCAACACTGCTTACCATGCTGTCAACTCAAAAGCAACCTAAATGTCCAGCAATCGGGGGACGATTTTGCATACCGCAATACATTTCCCTGACTGCGCCGCGGCCATTATAAATTATATAAGGAAACTGCCTATAATGGTAGGTGGAAAAAACGCAGGCTCCTAGGATTACAACTGTTTTAAAGCATGCATATAAAATATATACGCACTAGACAGAGACTCAAAGGGAAATACCCCCAAATATTAATCACTGAGGCTGAGTTTCCTTATATTTCACGAAACTGTTTCCACATTGTCAGCTTATCGTCCGGAATATCCCCGCTCTGACGACGTTACTGGACTGTGTACGTCCGTGTGTGCAAACCGGCAGTCCGCAAAGCACATCTTTCCTACAGATGAGCTTTCTCTGGCCTGTACTGCTTTGAAACAGTGAAACATCTGCCAGCGCTAGCAAGTTTCACATCCACAGCTTCTGCCGGCGAATCAGAGGATGGGAAACAGGTCCGCAAAGTGGTGACGGGCTGGCGTTGAGAAGCAACGGCCCTCGCAGGCGGTGGAGGCGCTGGCCGGTGTTTCATGGCCGCCGCCATCACGCCTGCTGGCTCAACACCCGAGCCTGCCTCACGCTCTCGTGCCACCTGCCCGGTTCCTCGTCTGTGTGATCACGAGGGGGAAAAAGGAAAAAAAAAAAAAAAAAATGGATGGTGGAGAATGACATCTGACGTGATTCTTCTTCGGAAGGTGAATGGCTGCATATTCAAGCTGACCTTCGGTCTGGACTCTTCCACCCCCAGAATATCACGCACCAATCCACTACTCTCCCGGTCCCGGCACAGCCCGTTCCAGGTCTTTCCTACCAACAAAAGGACGGTGTGGCCCATCTCGTCCCCTCTGCCCTGGAAGTGGTCCTGGGTCAACGGTCCCTGCTGGCGCAATCTTTCCTCCAAGCTAGGCCCCGACAAGGCCCTGGCCACCCTCCTCCTCCGTGCCTGGCAGAACCGGAGGCTGACCGCTGTTAGATAGCCCTTCGGGGCCGTATGACCCTAGCTGCCCTTCCACATTCCAAATCCAAACCATTTTCTGGGCTTCTTGAGACTGAGATCCAGCAGGTTAAGGGAGGTGTCTTCTATGAGCTGACAGAACTCTGGCTCGGTTTGCTGTGGGCAGATGTTTGCATGATTCTTTTCCCAGGGGCAGGGGGTATAGGAACAGAGACCGTGTAACAGCAAAGTGGAGACGTGGCACTGGAGGACAGGAGCACCGTCATTATCCACTGCGGAAAGACACAGTGGATGAGACTGGGAGCTCGCTACGTGTAAATCTCCCCAGAAAAGTCACAAACCACCCCGAATACTGTATGTTACGTTCACTCACATATGCCTTTCCAAAAGGCTACAATCTTGGTAGACGAATTAACTAGAAAGCAACAAAACACAACACAAAACAAAACACCCCACGTCCTACATGTCTGATCTACAGCAAAGGCTGAATGACACACTGGGCTGTGGACCTTTAGCCGACACCGGAACTCCAGGCTGAGCGTCCCTAATGGTTTCCTCAAGCTTGCAAAACTGTTCTCTGGGCAAGTGAGAAGATTTATTTCACATAAAGGACAAATGCTGTCCCTTAATTAACAACATCTATCTCTGGGACAAGCACATCAGGTACACAATACAGAAGATTCTTTTAATATAAAGGACAGATGGTCCTCCGCTCCTGGGACTTTGAAGGCTGCCCCAGAAAAACCCACAATTTTAAAAGGCTTTGAGAATCCTCTGAGGAGAGCCAGTCAGGAGACAAGAACGCTTCGCTGCCCCATTTACAAAGTAAACCAGAAAGTGTCTCACAACCATTCAGAACCACTTGAAGAAGAGCCGGAGAAAGCCGAGGGAGGAAAATGATAACGTTCGCCTGGCACTTAGGTCGTGGCATGAAAGTTTCCTTTCCTCTCGGCCTGAGAGGCACTAGATGAAAAGGGGTTTTAATGCGAAGTCCTGACTAACACATGGGGCTCCGTGACCACCTAACGACGGAGCAAAACAAAACTCTCAAACATCCTCTTTATGCTAATCTCGACGAACGTCCAACTGGGACATTTCCACCCAGCTGGGCACCAGGTTTGCTGGGTAAGAGGAAGGTAGCATGAAGTCCCGGCTTGAGGAGAACGTCTCTCCTTTTATGGTTCTCATTAATCTGACTCAACCCACACATGTGTTGGTACAAGATTCCTACAGCATGTGTTGTACCTGCCTAACTGGGTGCTAACATTATAAACCACACATCAACACTTCTTGCCCGAGTGTTAATGTCTATTAATGTCCTGCTGGGGAAAAGGCTCTTAGAGCCTGCCCAGAGCCACAGTTCAAGACCGTCTGCCGCAAGTTCTAGTCTTGGGGTGTTTGGCTGGCATGTTTAATTACGGGGCTTTCTGAAGGGGTGGGGGGAGGCGGTAGTAGGGTGTTGTGCTTGGGTTTCTCAATCTCAAGTTGCTGAGATGACCTTCACACCAGAAGCTAAAACAGCCCCATAAACCTGAAGGAATGGAGGAGCGAGGACTCAAGCACGGGGAATCTGGCTGCTGCCACCCCAGATACCAAATTAGGCGTTCCCCTCTGCTGCGCTGTGATGTTTTGTAACACAGCGACATAGGGACGGAGAGGGCTTGCCCATGTCACCGCGAGTTGGCCCACCTGCACGCTCTCTATATGGCCTGTGAAGGGGCGGACATTTGCCTCCAGCCGTATCGGTTCTGTTACCAAGAGCATGTATGATGTGCTTGTGTGTGCGATACATGTGTCACTGACAGAGCGGAAGGAAGCCCACACCGTGCATTCGTTTTGCAGAAAATGCAGAGAGTGCTTACTACCGTGTGAACACACACACATACACACACGCATACTTATTAACAGTAAGATAACCAGATGACGGTTTTATATACATCGTGTGCACCTTTCCTCAAGCTCTGCTCGGCATCCCACAAATTGCGTTCCTACACCACACAACGCCATCCCCGCAAATAAAAATAAATAAATAGAAAAGAAAAGAAAAGAAGACGTACACACAAGCACAACCGTCAAAACTGGATTTGCCCTTCTCTAAATTAATCCAATTATTCAAATGTCAGTTATATCTGTCACAGCCTGGCTCCTTGGGCCGAACCAAACTGTTAAAAATTAAAACTGTTTTACTTCGTTTAGTCTTTCTGCCTTTTTAGTGTAAAATCCACGGTCTCGACAAAAAGTTGTGGGATTTGACACCCAGCGCAACACAACCCTATTGCTGTCGTCCATGCATAATTCACTTTGGAAGTACGCGCTTGCTTTAAAACATCGCTAAAATATACATGTAACATATGCTAATTTCACTGCGTTGGCTTGTAAGCTCTCGCCACTAGGTTATATGTAAACTTCGCCAAGTGCATACACTGTACATAAAGGGATTATAAATGAAAGGAAATATCTCTGTCCCTAGCTCTCTGTCTCCAGCCTTGGCCAAACTGACAGCCCCAAATCCCAGCACCATCTAACATGCCCTTCCCGTGGAGAAGACAGCCTGTTCTCAGAGTCTTAATTACATCCCAGCTGACTGCCCAGCATTGCCAAAATCAGGCAACAAACGCTGGCCCTTCACTCACAATATGGTCTGCTAAACAGACTCCTGGTTACACAGAAAGAAACTTTCACAACGTGGAGAAATAAAGGGACAAGCAGGAGATCAAGGGAGAGCATAAATAGTAACCTAGGGGATGGAAGAGAGAGAAACAATTCATCCCCACCACGTAAGAAAAGGAGAAAAAGGGGCGGGGGGGGGGGGGGGGGGGGAGAAAAACCTTCTCTTCCCAGAATCCTCAGGCACCACCGCGCGGCAGAATTTTAACAAAGCTATCCTTATTACAATGAAATCAAAGCCCTGCTCCTCCAGCCAAGTACCGCTGCTGCTCAAGATGGGCCACTGATACTAAGATTCAGTAGATTAATGACTGTGAAGTAAGCCTCACCCACCCCACACAGATCAGGCCATTATAATTACAGGAGAACAGCGTGCAACATTCTACCATTGCAAATGGTATCATATGTTTTCCTGGCTGGTTTGGGGGGAAGGATTTAGCTCATTTGACATGGGCAGGAGTTACCAGTGCCTCACACTCACATCCACCTGTCCCTCATAGTTACATACGTAAAGCAAAGTTTCTTTCTGTTTGTGATTACATCACATGTAAGTAACAGCAAAGACGGTCGCCGAACTTAAGAGGCTGTTGTTGGCTTGCACCGATTCTAAAGAGAGGCTAGTGGCATATGCACTTACTTTAGGGAGCTCTGGAAGGCAACTGTTCTCCCGAGCTAAGAGAAATCAAAATCAACAAAAGATCTGCCCAGACTGCTAATACAGAGAGATCTGCCCTAGGTATTAAAATGCTGTACCCTGACGAGACAAACAGTAGAGTCAAATAGGAGCCCCCAGTCAGAAGGTGCAAAGGCAGGTGGTAGAAATTTTACACGTTGACTTTAGTATTGACGTTGTGTTTGCAGGGGGAACATTTATTCAACACAATGGGAACAGTGCCCACTGGCATTCTGTTGTATAGCGACCGCAGCTGATTTGCAATTAAGCTGCTTCTCACATGGGCGACTCTACGTGTCATGCTCCAAGAAGAGCGGGGCGATGGATTTGGTTCTTTTAACGATGGCAAAGGAGCCTCCAGAACAAGGCCAGGCCAGCTAGCTAGCTAAACAGGGAAAATAACTCAGACATGATCAGCGTAATTTACAAAGCACTTAAACATATTTCCTTGTCAAGTTTTAAGATTATAACGTAAGGTTGGTATTCTTCTGATTTTACACAAGAGGGAACTGAAAGGTCAGAGAAGTGAAGCGGCCCATTGAAGATAAGAGGGTTTTGGACCACAGGAGTCATAGTTTTCCCACTGCCCCGGGCTGTTGCTCTAGAAAACACAGAGGGACGACAGCATGGAGGTAACTTGAGTATTTCACATGTAGGGAGCTGGAGAATCAAGAGAACACAGGTATCTCACGTGACAGTAAGAGTAGGGATCAGTAGGCACACCTTCAAGCAGGTGGCAAAGACGCCGAGGTGTTAAGAATGCAATTTCTGGTGGGACCTCCCCTCTTCCCCAACACAGCTGCCCGTGAGGAGGGGGGAGTTGTAAGGAGGGAAAAAAGCGCATCAAAGTTAAATACTACTGTCGAGTACCTCCACGGATTCCCTCGGTAAAAGAAGCTGATGCCCTCTTCCCGATGATTTGGTGGCCCGTGATGGGACTATTTATACAGAAATAGCATGACAACAAGGACACTTCTACAGCTGCTGTGGCAAATAATTCTGAGACTCGAACTGTTTATTGGGCTTCTGTTTGTCTGTTTGCAGTTTTACCCGTTGGAAAACTCTTAGTTGAAAAACCAGTTTCATTATAATGTAATCTGAGTTCGGCAGGACTTGGCCAGAAATCATAATCCAATGCCTCATGCGTAGCCCTAAAATTAAATCTTCATACCACTTTATTCTTTGGACTGATGTGAGGCTGTAAGACAAGACAGCAAACGATGCAGTATACCTTAACAGCGCGGAGTAACAGCTATCTTAATGATTCATTATTTTCTGTGAAACTTCAATAATGAAGATTTGGAATCCTTTTCCACTACAGAAACAGACGACACTCAAATTGCATCTTGAGAAGTGATACCAAACATCCTTTGGGGATAAATTCACTGCAATTTGAAGTCTGGGAAGGCAACCAAGATATATAATGGAAAGAACACGGACACATTTAACATGTGCTTAAACAAGAGATTAAAAAAACAACAACAAAAAACCCAACTTTAAAATCGCAGCCAATGAAAAGGGTTTCAAATTATGCTGAGAAGGCACTGCTTGCTCACCAGCAATCTACATAAACAACTAATAAAGGAAAAGAAAACATTTGTTGTCTTCTGGTTCCCTTAAAGATAACTCTTCCTCAAGGTGTGGTACCAGGGGTTGGCAAACTACGGCCTGCAGGCCAAATCCTGCCACCTGTTTTAGTAAATAAAGTTTTATTGGAACACAGCCACACTTCTTCGTTTACATATGGCCTATGGTGGCTTTGGTGCTGGAAGAGCAGAGCAGTTGTGACAGAGACTGTGTGGCCCACAGGGCCTAAAATATTTACCGTCTGGCCCTTTTCCAGAAGAAGTTTACCAACCCCTGGTCTAGACGAAGACCTACTATGACCCATGAGTCAGCGAACTCAACCAATTCCAAGTAATTCACCCTTATGGAAACTGGTTTAAATTTAGCTTTTGAGGGGCGCCTGGATGGCGCAGTCGGTTAAGCGTCCGACTTCAGCCAGGTCACGATCTCGCGGTCCGTGAGTTCGAGCCCCGAGTCGGGCTCTGGGCTGATGGCTCAGAGCCTGGAGCCTGTTTCCGATTCTGTGTCTCCCTCTCTCTCTGCCCCTCCCCCGTTCATGCTCTGTCTCTCTCTGTCCCAAAAATAAATAAAAAACGTTGAAAAAAAAATTTAAAATTTAGCTTTTGAGAAGTATACTTTGTTTTACATGCCAGCAGGGTTTACTTTTCACAGCAGTGAACAAAAGCCTAGCATCGGGACAAAAGCCTATCACGAACAACTGAGGAATTTTAGCCATCTGCTTGAAGTTCCTTGCTGAAAGTTCTACTGCTTTCCAAGATAAGAGCAACTGATCTCACAGAGACCCAAATCCAAAACTTGGTACCGTGGCTCTAGCCAGCAACTGCCCCAGGTTTGAGTCTCAACTTCTAAAACTATGTAGAAAACATTCAGTGGGAACCACCACTTTCGCTTCTGGGGGCCCACTTTCTTCCTTGGTGAGGACACACTCTACCTCAATGAATTCTGGAGAACGAGACAGAAGGTTACAGTGGGTACAAGGCACTTAATGCAAGGTCTGACTCTCTAAATGTGAGCCTAAGAGAAGGAAGGAATTATTTCAGGATTTGCAGCAGAAACTTTCAGGAGTCCGTCCTTTCGACGCATTACTCTCACCTCACCCAAACATTTGCCATCTTAAGAATCTTTTTACTACACTGACCTGGCTATAGGCGTACGAATACCCAGTGCCACCGAGAAGGGTCACTGTTTTCCTTTATTTTTGCCTTTTGAGAGCCCAAATCTCCGTCATCCTCTCCGCTGTCTCCATCCTAGGGATCTCCCAAATTCTGACTCCTATTTTATATATAGTGTTATAATGGCCGGTTGCCAAACACGCTCTTGCCCAGGCTCATTTACTGAGGTCACCACCCTGTTCTCCACGCAATCCCACAGCAAATGAGTCAAACAATCTACGCCCTAACAGTAACTCAACGTATAGAAAACACGAAGTCCAGGTAAGATCTGGAGAGAAGCGCTTACGGCTCATGCTGGTGAAATCCAGAGGCAGAAACATGATGGAGAATGGGTGCGTGCGTGCTGGGTCTGAAATGCACACGTGCAGTTATTATGTAACAAGTTTTACCTGTGTTACTGTGGTATCTTTCCGATCTTCAAATACCAACGACAAGAATGAATGTGCTTTTGTTTGAAGGACCTCTGGGAGCAAGTCAACGTATGCTTGTGAGTCTATTGTTTAAAGATACCTAAAACGGCCGGGAATTTCATGATTTCAAAAAATGCAAGGCAGATCAGTCTTGGTTCGGTTTTGAAGAAAAGGCTGGTTTTTCTTACTGGATTTGAGAGTAGGGAAATAAATCTCCCAGGATTTCAAAACATA
This sequence comes from Panthera leo, assembly GCF_018350215.1. Taxonomy (NCBI): domain Eukaryota; kingdom Metazoa; phylum Chordata; class Mammalia; order Carnivora; family Felidae; genus Panthera; species Panthera leo. The sequence goes on along the minus strand of NC_056693.1, from coordinate 31,365,744 downwards.
TTCTATACTTGATACTCTATACATATTCTCTACCCTTCATATACAAACGAAAGACGAATCTTTCGTTTTCTCGGTGGGCAAAGAAAATACAGATTTCTCATTTTGAGCTTTGCTATAAATTACGGTAATTCAACTTCAACAGATTTGAGTTTTCAAAGTATCTTATTAGCAAATTAGCGTGAAGGCCTCTGAGTATAGAAAGTAATGCAGACCACCATACGTTCAGTATGTTGCAAATCCCACAAACTCTATGGACTTCAACTTGCGATGCAAATCCTCCACCATCGACAGTCCGATACTAGCCATTGGCATTCAAAGCACAGATGTGCACAGCGGCAAAGAAAGCACCTGAGTAGGACTTTCGGATGATTCCTTGCAGGCGTCCAGGGGTCCTCACGTCAGGGGACCGTGAACCAGTCGGGAGACCGCCCAGGTACGGTGGGGGGGGGGGGGGGGGGGAGGTGTCAAAGGATGGCTCGAGCATCGGCACACGCCCTATGTCTATCTTCCTTTACTTTGAGGTTTGAGCTTCTCACAGTTGCTTCTCATCAAAATACAGACGAGAGCCTGTCAAAGCTTCCGAATGTGCACAGGAACAAACCCTTTGGATTCTAAAGGTGAGAGTATGCCCCTGACATTGAAGGAGTGCTACGATGGCTGCCAGGTGCGGTCTTCAGATAGAAACGGAAGCGACCGCATCGGTGGGGTCACCTTCCCCCAGAGCATTCGCTTGAAGGCGAGCATAGTGCTTGCACCACCAGCCAGACCCGAATTCTCGCTCCGGATCCCGCCCGGAGCCTTCACCGTCAGTGCTGACCAGAAGCTAAGCAGACAGGCGAATGCTGCAAAAGACATGCTTTCCCATGCTGTCTGCTACAAGCTTCCTGAGGCTGCTCTCTCCTCCGAATATGGTTCATATGTTATTCTGGAAAGTCTCCAAATCCCCAAACTCGAGGATGAGACCTGGTGAAGGAGGTTAACAGAAATGAGGAGACAGTGAACGGTAACCGGCAGTGAGGCCCAGTGATCTCGGCCTCCGGGAGGCCGAGAGCCTTCAAACCCGTGACATACATATTCAATGGGCTCTCAGTGAAGTGGTGCATTCGAGAACTACCACCCAGAGCGGTGGCTTCCAAAGGGGCCCTGTGGGAAGTCTTATTTCACACTGCCCGCTTGCCTAAGCCTATACAATGCAGGAGACTCACTGCTCTACCAAGGATGTGTCATGGGTCAACCAGACTGATCACTGTCAGCGCTGGTCATCGTCACCGAATTCCCCAGGGCCAGTCCCAACATATGCTGACTGAATTAGTACCCAAAGTAGATTTCAAAGCAGATTTCAGGTAAAGCTGATAAAAGCCTGCCCAGACCTCAAAGTGGAATGTCCCTGATAATAATGAAACACAAGCCAGTGTGTCTGGCTAGCAAAATCTGTCCTCCCTGCCTCGAACAGAAGTTGGAATCTACCCTGGAAGAATGCACAATAGGACTCCCGTGAATTGGCTCCAAGAATTTAATACCTGTTGCAATTTTCTCCAATTTAGGATCTGAAATAATAACACAGACAGCAATTACCATAAAGAAAAACTTCAGGTGCAACAGCATTAGTTCAACAGCTGGGATCAAGTGTCGGCCCGGGATAACAAATTTCATTCATTTTATCTCCAGCGCTGGAGACATGCTGCTACCAGCTGTAATAGTCAGGAATGTCTGTTGGCTAAATGACTCCGCAGAGCTAGTCAAGTGAGGGCGGCCCGCGACAGTTTAATTGGGCTGCTTGCTAGAACTCTATCTGGGGGCTATAAGCAGTGGACTATAAACAAGCAGAAAGCTGTGCTCGATGCTGAGCAGAGCAGCCTGCAGGAGGAAAGAAAAAAAGGAGGGCGTCTGATGGCAGGAGCTCTCGCTGACACTGGCGTCAGGTTGGCTACAGGTGAACTGAGCAGTGTGCTGCAGCTGCAAAAGGAAGGTGGGGTTAAGAGAGCAACCATTGATCTTGTATTGATTTCCGGACACCGTGTCCTAGATCCGCTCCCAGATAGAACGACGGGTTTTGGTTTTGTGCTTGCAAGAGACAGAAGTGACTAGCACCAGCCCTCCTGTTTTCTGATCGTATTTCCTTTAGAGACCTGCCACCCGTAGATTTTTTTTTTTTTTTCTTCTTCCCCGGACAGGGAAATCCAAACAAGTTTATCACTGCAGAGAGATTGAGAGAGAGAGAGAGAGAGAGAGAGGGGGGGGGGGGCTAGGGGCTGGTTAATCAGCCATTTGTCTCTGCTGCTCTGGATCTGGGAGTCAAGGGGTCGAAACCGAGCACAATTGGGCCCTTTGGTTTTATCTCAGGTAACCCCCCGTCTCTGGTAATTGAACCCATTCCTCGCGGTCAAGGTTCCTGTCACTCATATTCAATGTCTGTCATTACTGAGAAACGCTTCATGTCATATTACACTGACAGAACCACTGCAGAAAGCCTAGCAAGATTCCCCCAGCACCAGAGGTAAGACAATGGGAGCCTCTTTCAGACCAGTGATGTTTAACATTTTATGTGCTGACACTGTGTCTGTAAGCACGATATAATGAAAGTCTAGTAAATGGGAGATGAAAATTCATCCTCTCCCTCCTTCGGGGGCTGCCAGGCAATATCAGAAATAAAACAAGTTGGCAACTCCAACGATACCCGCCGCCCCAGGGCCACGGCAGGCGTTTTCCGAGGCCAGCACGTGGGTTCGCGCACGGACACGCGCACCGACGTGCACACACGTCCCCGGTTGTGTGGGACGTGGCTTGCGTCCCAAAAAAGAAGAAAAAAAAAATCCCTCACTTCTCCCTCGGCAGGGCATGAGTCACTGTCACACGGTCGCTAACCTCAGAAATCAAACCGTCCTCTGAACGGGCTCTGACGCTCTCCGGCCATGAAAGGCAGAGAGAAGAGACGGCCCGAGAGCGCCTCCGACAAAGAATGGCTCCACCGTCCTGTCTGGAAGTTTCACGACGAGCTCTGAGTCCGCGTGTGCCTCCGACGGCTGCCTGGGGGCACAGAGTCTGCTCCTGAGGACCATCGACTCCTGACCTTCAAAGCCTTCAACGTACTCTTCCAGCAGCATCCTTCGTTTCCTCCAAGCGGCTCGCGGGGAAGTCCCCACGCTGTGCGCACATATCACACTTCGCTGGTCCTCGCCCCCCACCCCGTCCCCTGCACTTCTCCCTTCCCTTTGGGCAGCCTTTCCTCCGCTCCCTCCTCCTTCGGGGCCAGCTCACACACCGCCTGCTCCACGGATGTGGCTCTGAGTCCCCTTAGCTGTCCGCAGGTCTCTTCGCGGTCAAGAGCGTGGGCTCCAGAATTACACCGGGGGGAAGGGTGTGGGGGGGGGGGGGAACCCGAGACCGAATCCTCGCTCGGGCACTTTGGCAAGTTTGTAAACTGTGCCTCCATTTCCTCAGCCATAAAATGGGGTGAACAGTCGTGTCTGCCTCACAGGGCTGCCGTGAGGAGTAAATGACACAGCCCAGAGTACCAGTTACGATGGTTCCCTGGCTAATGGAACGGTGCCCAGGACATAGTAACTGCTCACTAAGTGCCTGCTACAGTGACAGTAATAAAATAATAATATGATTAGTGCTATTCGCATTCTCAAATCACCCTGTTTATATTAATAATATGACATCTGTCTCTCTCTTTGTTTTTGCTTTAGGGTGACTGCTTTCCACGGCTCTCTTCTCCTTGGCATAGAGCAGTGGGCATCAGCGCACCCCCCACCCCGGGAATCTGTCAGAAATGTGAACGGTCCAGAGGAAGGCCGGCAGTCTGAGTTTCACACTCCCGCAAGGTGATCCTAACATGGGTTCCGTGGATGGCGGGCGGCAGACGGCAGAGGCCTCGGCCTTGGGGACCTGACTTCCTGCTCTGGAATCCCAGCTCCTCTGCCTCCGGGCCCCGGTGTCCCTGCGAAAGTTACTCAACATCTCTTTGCCTTGCTTTTTCTCCTGTTAAAATTAGGGGATAATTAAAAAAAAAAAAAACAACACACATTGTAATAGTTGAGTTAATTCACGTTAAGCACTTTAAAGTACCTGGCACGGAGAAGCACTCAATAAAGCCTCAGCTAGTACTGTAATTATTTGGGATTAACTGAGTAAATAATACATGAGAAGCACCTGAGTGCTTATTAAAAGTTCAATGAAGAGTTATTATTAGCAGTCGTATTTATCTGATTTCAAGCCTCCTGAGGGCAGAGGGCCCTGCCTTCCTGATCCATAACCCCCCCGGAGCTCACCAGAGGCGGTGCCGTAAACAGGTGGCTCTGAGAAACGGTCTGCTACCTGGGCCTCTGTGGCAAATCCAGAGACCCAGGTGTCAGGCTGGGCACTTGTTTGGGGTTAGTGCCTTTGTTGGCCGGAAGGCAGAGAAACAGGGATGATTCACTTTGGCTTCCGCAGCTTTCCTGAGGCCACCAGCCCGTGGGCCGACTGTCTTTTTGCACGGATCTCTCCTCCCCAGTTCCAAGGCTCCTTTCGCTAAAGGTCACACGCCCCAAGCCTAGTAACTTTGGATTTAAAAATCATCTTGACTTGATATTTTAGAGGGAACATGGCAGGCTTAGCGAGTTTAATCTCTCTCTCTCTCTTTTAATACACCGGGGGTGGGACACCTTTTAACCTACCTGACAAAGCTTTAAAAAAGCTTCAGCTTCGGAACTGACTGCAGCCTGAAGCAGAATGTAAAGGCCGGCCGGGAGCTTTCCACGCTGGAGGGGGGCAATCCCACAAAGAGGCACGATCGCTCGGCACTCCTCTGGCATAAACCAAACCATATTCACAAATTCATCTCCCTCTATACCCCCTCCCTGGAGAAAATCAAAATTGGCGGAGGAAAAGACACCGCTCGCCTGCCAGTGGCTGGCCGCCTTTGAAGGGTCTGCTTCACTGACCTCTTCAAATAGCCAGGTATGCACAACACCAAGAGTATTAAAAAGCTGGTTTTGCAGCAGAGGAATGAACTAACCTGTTTGGGAGGAGTTTCCCCCTTAGACGAGGTGATAAATAATAAATGTTGCCTGTCACTGTATTAGGAGAGACCATGCTACCCACAGTTACTATAAAAGAGCTAGTCTGTACAGGCACACAGCCAGTCATATAGCTAATCCAGTAGTCAAAACCGTAAATATTACGTCTCTAGGAAGGTCTGCTATTTATCCAATAGAAGACAGGATTCCGGCAAACACATGATTCCAAGCTTGCCGCCATTAGCAGGAAATAGTCTCTAAGTGTCTAAACAGGCATTTCTAATGATCCTGACAGCAAAAACAATGTAGTGTTTGCTTTTTTTTTTTTTTAAATATTACATTTAAATCTAGTGGACAAATTCCATGACCTTGATGACTGTTTCTACCGTGGTTCCGTGTAACAACAGGTTACTGACGATGCGAGATTTTTTTCCCTACTTCTAGCAGTAGAAATTTAGGGGACAAGAGAATTGAGTAAGCTATCTTTGGATTGATCCATGGGAGCGACATCAGGTAAACCCAGGTAAGAGGGACAGAAGCTGAAACCACGGTGGCATAAAAATAATTCACGTGTCTCTCCAAGGCATTGTCACTATTAAATCAGTCATGATACTACGTCAAATACAATCCCTGCGCCACGGGCACAGGCCCCATTCCCGCCACTATTCCCACTCTAGAGCAGATCCTGGAAAGAGTCGATACCGCCCAGCTCCCCACACGGTCCATTGGTAACCGTTTTTTGGAGCCCCACACTTCAGACAGCACAGTTTCAGATCTCAAAGCGCCACACTCTCAAGAATAAGAATGGATCCTATTCGCCAAACCAAGTGGGGAAAGCACACCGCAAAGATATTTCTAATGCTGAAATTTACATTGCCAAATGTGCCTGTCAAATCGCGGTTTAATTACCTTGGCCCCCATGCCTCTTATAATCACCTGTCATTAGCAACAATGCTTGCATCTGTTTACACGTCTGTCAGATGCCAGCCCAGCTGAAGCCAGGGGAGAAGAAGACCTCTAGTGGGAGATGGCCTCCGTTGAAAAAAGGTCACCTTAAAGTTGACCCATCTCCATCCAGGGCCATCCCTCAAAAGACAATCTAAGGAGAAGACCCCTGGAGCAAAGATCTGAATGGTACAGAAGCAAATTTCAGCCAGGCTTGTTTGGAGATTCCAAGACCAGAGAGGAAAATGGTGTGTGTGGGGGGGGGGGGGGGGGGGTGGCTCGTGGGTATGTTACGCCTCCTCTCATGACACTTCTGCTTTTGCCTCCAGGAAGTAATTCCAATGGTTTTGGGGTCTTCCCGCCCCTGGTGTCCTCCTCAACCCTGCAAGGTCGCACCCGGCCCCTTCTTCTTCCATGAATGCTCCTTTCCTCCGCAAGGGGCTAGGTCTGGTGTTCCTGCCACTCAGTAGCTGCACTGCCTCCTCTACTGGAGCTGATTTTCTCCCCAAGACGGGCTTCATGATAGGCCACGTGCTCCCTAGAGTCCTCTTGCTTCCCCACATCCATCAAAACAAACCCAGATCCTTTGGTTTTGACATTTTAGCACATCAACCGGGTATGGAGATATAGGGCTATTCAAAAGCCTATAATAATTTTTTAAATGTTTATTTATTTTGAGAGAGAGAGGGGCAGAGAGAGGGAGAGAGAGGGAGGCAGAGAGAGAGAGAGAGAGAGAGAGAGAGAGAATCCCAAGCAGGTTCAGCACTGTCAGCACAGAGTCCAACGTGGGGCTTGATCTCATAAACCATGTGATCATGACCTGAGCCACGATCAAGACTCAGATGCTCAAGTGACTATGCCACCCAGGTGCCCCAGAAGCCTGGGTGATATCGTTAGTTAGTGGGTATCCTCATCACCACCCACCCATTTTTCATGCTAGTGGGGAGTCAGACACAACTTAGGGACCCTTAAGATTAATGCCAGACTCCAATCTCAATAAAGTTCCCAGATGATGCTTCGGAGTGGCCACGTGCAGACGGAAACACAAGAAACTTTCTTACTAACGCTGCCAGAGAAAGCAATAACCAGGGTCCATTAAGGTTCTGCCCTAAAATGAGGCCCACCGAGGATTTGGTAATGAACCAGTTTCTACAAAACATCTCTTCTACCCTCATTTGTGCTTCCCGCTCTCACTCCCGCCCGACCAGCCTTCCTCAGTACGTTAAACATGAGCCTCTGTCTTTGCCCACTGACAACGTGAGCCCGGCTTTAACCGATGTCCCCACCATGTCGCTTCTGGCTCAGCAGCCTGGGGGCTCCACTGTGAAGGCTGCAGGGAGGCCCGGTTGGACACGCTGGCCCAGCTGGAACGGTGGGGCCTCTTTACTCCACTTTCTGAAACTTAGAGACTTGTAGCCCTTTCTGTAACCTGTAACCATACCAGGGCCCTTCCTGAACGGCCTTCTCGGGAGTTCTGCCCTTCAATTTAGGGCAGCCGATACCTCCCTTTCACCCTCTATTTGACGTTAACCTTCCTTTCACCTTCTCTTCTATCTGACGTTAACCTTCCTTTCACCTTCTCTTCTATCTGACGTTAACCTTCATGGATCGGTATATTCAATGACAGCCATCACATGAACCCACGTTTTGGGGCTGGCCAAGGTGCATCACCTCACCTTAAATGACAAGGTAACGTCGTTTTGTTCTAGGAGAGGATTCCAAACCCTTTCCACACGCTGGGGTAGGTTTAGGGGGAAAAAAAAAAAACCGTGCTTCTTTTCGAATGCAAAGAATGGTGGGGCTGCAGACTGCCATGTTTCTAATATGCATCTTAAAAGAAGATAATTTCTTTTCCCTACGGAGACATCAGAGAACACTGAGTTTCCCCCACCAAGTCTAGTTACTAACTCTTCTCTTTTAAGATGTGGTCACGTAGAGCCGTTCTCCCCCTCTGCCCCTTGTCTCTTTTGTATTTCAAAATGGGGAGTAGAAAACCGTGAACCTTCTTCCTATGTATCAACAATCTGTGAACACCTCTTCCTTGACAAGCCTCAGCGCCGGCTCCTGGGCACTGCCCTTTGTGCAGGACTCCAGCCTCCATTACTGAGTTTAAAGCTATGGACGAAGAAAACAAAAATGCACTTATTCTACGGATGTGCGTTGGGGGCAGCTACTCGAGGGCATTTTACTAGTTCAAGATGGTAAAAGAAATCAGCCATAGCTGGCACCACCACACGTTGTTTCAGAAAAAAAATGCACTGTGGAGAACTGACACTGTACTTACAATTTTAAAAGATTTGCTCATTTAAACCGACCGGCAGTATTTTCTGCCACATAATGGAGAAATTCACGGGATGCCGGGCCCCCTCGTGGCTTCTGTGGCCATAAAAGCCCCTTCATGCTGGATTTTTTATATTTGGTAAATTAATAGTTTACTGTTCCAAGATTCCTACGTGTTTATATTATTGCTTCTCGAACATAAAAGTTTGCAGTTGTTATGGAAACATATGGTAACATTTGCTGCTAAATTTTAAATGCATTTTCTACCCCTGTTACACACCTGAAATGAAGCCAAAAACCCTCTTTGCTTTACATTAGACTGAAATTCAAACTGGTCTGGGTGACTATAAATGGTTACTGTTTGTCTTGGCTCCTACCTGTATCAGATTTAGGCTGAGGAATCTTAGGGAAGAAATTACACGGGATAAAATGGATATTTCAAAATTACAAGGCCTGCAATTCCAGTGGCTCCAAATATCAGCTTTCTGTTTCATCTCAGCCTGCCAGAAAGAACATGGTGGGGCTGCAGAAGAAAAGATCGACAACATTTACTCTCCAGAGCCAAATGCTTCTTGTTTTGATTATACTGGTGGAGGAGACTTGCAAATCCTGATCAGTTTAAGTCTTGTTAGCAAATTAGATGGTTGTAGATTACAATGGTGCGAGACACGAGTTGTACCCCCTCGGCTTCGGCTGGAAATGACAGAAGTATAAATTCTTTCAACCCATTTTGTTCTGCAATTTTCTTCCTTGAGCGCCTCACAATTCTCCAGTAATTGTTCGTGATGACTTCTGGCCCATGGGGAGGCTGGCTTGGAAACATGCACCGGACAGGTTTTCTAAGTGGCCCAATTACCCATTTCTCCATACCTTAACGCCTTACCCAAGTCAGGCTTCCTTGTGCAATGGAGCTAGTCATAAATACTACTGAAGAAAACGAAGCAATTTGGCTTAGAAAAACATCAGATGAGAAAGACAGATGCGAATGCTTGCCTGCTTGAGCATTTTTCTGGGACTTTCAATCAAGATAAACCAAGAGTCAGGAGACAGCTTCAAATGTGTGCCTTTGGTCTTGCTCTGGGACCTGGGAGACCTAACTCCCACCTATGTCGTGGTCTGTGGGCCATGTTCTTTTATTCATCTCAGAGCATTTGTTACGAGTTGCAATTAGTTTTCTTTCAGAGGTTAACTCTCTGTCTTTTCTTTTTGGGAATATAACCTTGCTATTGGCTAAAGAGTTTCACTTACCGTTTCAGACACGAGTAAACACTCTTCTATATATTTGAAGTGACTCGGGAAAAGAATTATGATGCTCTTCTAAGTGCAGAAATATAGAAGTTGCCGACGATTTTGTGCATTTCTCACTATCCAGAGGTCCCTGGACAGTAAGTGTTAATTCTGCAATTCTGCCCTCGTAGTACATATTTGCAGGGTTCTGTGGCAGTGACTGAAAAAAAATACGATGATACTCTCCCTGCCTCCCTGCCTTTTTTCATCAACTCGAATAAAGGATTTCAAATTCTAAGGCATCTGTTCCAGTATACATCCAGGATGCTCTCTAAGGAAGCCAAGAACTCAGAATATAGTCACAGCAGGGCCTGAGGCAGGTCAGAGCCCTCAGAGCACATGGATGCTTACTGCATTATTAGATTATACTTGAGTCTATGTAATATATACGAATAATATAAATACAAATACTCTGTTATTTATATACATAAATAATATATATACTCTCACACGCAGTGCTGTATATTTTCATGTTGCTCCACCCTTCTGCTTCGTCTTTAGAGGGCAGACAGAAGGTGACATTTCTCAACCCATCGAGATGTAGAAAGATGCAGCGATTCAAAAGTGGACACAAGACCCTCACTGCCGGGGCTCAAGTCCTAGTTCGGCCACTTACAACCTTTCTGTTATTGTTGGTAAATTCCCTAGCCGTCCTGGGTCCTATGTACCTTAACTGTGAGGTGGACATGAAAGTGGCACTTCCTTCCTCGGGTTGGCACGAAGAGTAAATAAAGACACGTGGGTAAAACACTTAGAGGACGACGTGGCATGCAACGAAGATGCATTGAGGTTAGCTGCTGTTATTAATTAGGATGATGATCATCATCTTCTTCATAATCAAGAGCATGATGATTGTAAAACACAGCATTCCTGACCCCTTTGGTTTGTAAGGCCAGTGCTTCCTAACCTTTGATGATGCGATCCACCGTCATGATTCGTGGCGACAGCCACGGACCACTTACATTGTACGTCTAGCGTTTTTCTTTAAAACAACTTAAAAGAAAATTTTTTTTTAACCCCAAAACTTAAAGACTGACTTCACTCTTGTCCTCAACAATCTCACCTGAGAACCATGGATCCAAATGCTGATTATGCTTTTCTAATCTAAAGCAAAATACATTACCCTTAAACTTAAAACATGTTCGTGCGGGTATGACAAAATCATCGTGTGCGCCCTCAGTGCATGGGTTTTACGCCCCAGGAGCGTCTGAGCTAGGCCTTGGCACGTGTCAGAAGGGCCTACCTGGGCATGAACCGGGAGGCATTTTTAGACTCGACACACACCCGCCGCCCACGACTCTCTGCGTGGACAATACGCAGCCTCGTCGAGAGACCGAACTTGCGTGACCGTCACTAGGCTTACTTTCACTTAGCACATACTCAGGTCTGAATTCTGTCTCGGTGCTAAAGGACTGAAAACCATTCCCTTTCATTAGCCTAAGTTCCTAGTAATGGGAGCCTCATGTTGTGGGGAGACTGCAGACAGGGGGAGGCCCTTGTGAACGAAAAAAATGCCACTATACGCAGAGGTCTCGCCCCATCTCTTGCAGACCGGGTTAAATGTATTCTGAGCCCTGCGTGAACCCATTTTCATGTGATACAGTGGGTACAAGAAAAGATTAATTACTTAGGAAAAACAAGCTAACATCTCTACAGCAAATATATCATCGCCATAGAGCACGGGACATAGAGGTTTGCACCTGCATCATTAGCTCAGCTGTAATAAATGAGACGCTCTATGTGATGTATAATATGGTAAAGAAAACACAGCTGTTTGCTTCTGTAGGGAAGTGCATAGGTGCCCTGCACCTGAGTCTGCAAACACTTAATAAGCCCTCAACAACAAAGCTGCGTCACTCAGACCCGCGATGGCTGAAAACCATTATCCATGGATAATTAACTATGTCACCACACTGAGGTCCTAACACGAGGTCCTCATAATTCCCCACTAAGGGAAAGACAGTAAGACATTATTATATTACTAACGTTTAATAAGACGACTGTTCTATTTGTGTGTTATTAATGCAAGCTGTAAGTTACAGCAGCGTTTGAATTACTGTTAGTTCTTCTGGGCACTCCATCGCTTGAAGGGCAAAGTAGCCCTTTGAGCTTAAGAACCATAAAGAAATACTTCCATTTGGGGCTAAAAATGTTTTTTAAGTGCTACTTGCAGTTTGTTCGGTTTATTTTTCCTCGGATCACACGAACACATCTACGGCGCACACGTATCACCGGACAAGCCGTCGCTGAAACGACCAAGGTTAAGGCAGCTTAAAGCCGCACACGCTGTAAGACATTTTCTAGTGAACTCATTTGATTTTTAGAAGAGCCCATCGTTTTGCTTTCCTCCAAGCATCCCGGTCATTTTGAGACTCTCCCCTACAACACAAAGTATTTAAATTTCTCGGTAACAAGGCTTTCTGACTGCTTGAAGACAAAGGCCCCTCTCCATTTATTAAGACGACTTCCTACTGTGTGGAGCTGTTCTTTACCTCATAATTAAAATAGCACCTGAACAGGACCATCTGCGAACGCGGATTAAGTTTTTACAAAATGCGAATATCTTTTCGTTTCTTTTCTGCCAAATGCCTCTAAATCTCATACGGGTTCTGTGTGACATACCAACAACCACACACACACACGCACACACACACACAAAAGGCATGCTTAAACTTTCACTACAAAAAAAATAAAATAAAAGGAAGAGGAAAGGAGGATAAACATTTTACTCCTCACTGCAATCTTCCGTGCCTCAATTAAACCAATAAATTAACGTATGGCTCTGTGATTTGCTCTAAGAATGAATGAACCGTCAGCCTTTGCGTTCTGCTTCTAGGATTCTGTGAGTTTACGGGAACCCAGAGACACGGTGTGCCACTTAATTTCCCTCTTCCTTTTTCAAATACACACATTTTGGAAAAGACATTATTTATACAAAAGGCTGCCAAGACCCTGGGTTAGGATGGATTTGGATATACAGACTGTTTCACAAGCTAGTCTTATTTAACCAAAATAAAGTCTCTTAGGGAGTTTTTTGCACAAACTGCAAATCCATAAATGCAGAGATTATAAACATTGATACAGACATTTCTTCCAGAGGGTTTTCTGACCTGATGTTAACTTTACATTAGAAATTCATGTTTCTTTAGAAATGTTGGCTTATTTTAGGGAAATGGTTCCTTTGGTACAGTTGGGGCTGTGATGTCAACCTGGCTGCATTCTAACAGCCCTTATGAAATATTTACAATGAAATTTAGCCACGCATGCGTAACGGCTGACTTCAGCGGCAGCCAAGGTTTATGCGTACCTTTTTCTTTTTATTAAAGGGAAGAAATAGTTTTTATATTTTCCTCTTCTCCAGAAGATCAAACCCACATGTATTTAACAGCTTCCCAGGCCACACCTCCATGTGGGCATTGGTCCGGATCAGTGAGACCGAAAGATTATTCCGACCACATGACATCTTTGAGCCATGAGAGAACAGCTGGGTTCCCCCAAGGTGGAGCCGGGGTGAGGCATAAACTTGAGGGTGCAACAGGAGAAATGGTGATCGCTAGCAGAGAAGCCCCTGCCCTTCACCCCTGCGAATCAGACCCTTCATCAGATTCAAAATTGCCAACAATCCTACAGACACCGTTTTTATGGTGACAAGGAGCACCACATATAGCGCATTTACTTCTGAAAACTCTCATATGCTTTCTCTGTAAAAGAAAAGAGACTGTTGAGTTAGAGGCAAATATATGTGTGTGTGTGTGTGTGTGTGTGTATACACGTGTATACATATATACACGTATATACACATATACACGTGTATACATATATATACATATACACGTGTATATATGTGTCTGTGTGTGTGTGTATATATATATATATATTTCCTCCAAGCAAGAACCCACAAAGAGTAGAACAATGTTACAAGGTCACAGAAGGCAGTGCCCAGATAGCATCCTCGTCTCCTGGCCAGGGTCATCGTCTCTCTTGTTGAGAAGCGTGAGATAGCGGAGAAGAGTTTTCCTACAGAGCGGGCAAGACTTCCATTCTCTATCAGATTCCTATCCACACCATCTGGTCTCGAGGCAGGTATTGATTAAGTAGCCTGTATAATTTGAATTTCTAACATTTAACTAACTAACATTAAATAACTAACATTTAAACAGTTAGAAGACATCATAAACACTCTCTCTCTCTCTCTCTCTCTCTCTCTCTCTCTCTCTCTTTTTTCCACTTCTCTTGAAAATGTAGAGGACCTAGTAACAAGGATCTGGCCTCCTGGCAAGGCTGAAGAGGGGCCGCCTACTTTGGACTGGGTGTGCACCTCTCATTCACTTCAGCCCCACCTCTGCGCCTTCGTTCACCTGGGGTACCTGCCAGGCCCTGCGGGCATTTGGGCTTGCAACCCTTCGTCCACATTCACTAGAAAAGTCACAAATTCCCAGGTACCGTGCTGCTGTCGTTAAGACCTCGAAAGGACGCTTCCTTGGGAAAGTCCAGTGCCTCTTAGGGCATGATCTCACTGTTGCATGGTAGGCCCTCCTCACCCCCTCAAAATCGGTGTCATTCTCCTCGTGACACAGCCCAGAGGTGACGGCCTCACGTGCCTCGGGGCAGACAGGAAAATGCTCCGGAATATTCAGGGAGAGACTGCCAGCGCAGGGACGAGGCTGGGCTCCCGAGCCCTGTGTGTGTGTCACTCTACTCCAGCCCGGACGTAGGTTTACACGTGCGGGCGTCCTCAATACACCCTCTCTGCCTCCCCTGCCGCAGCCTGCTTGCCATGCTGCTGGAAGATACTGTGCTTCGCACAGCCCCCCGATTCTCAGAGGCCCCCCAGAGCTCTCCAAGCGAGCGTAACATGCAGAATTCCAAATGAAGAACCAACAGCAGAAAGATCATTTACAGTAACTCTACAAACAAGCTAAATGAAAGACTGGTGTTCAGTCATTAAAAATAATAATGCTAAGGGCCCCGAGGGCTGGAATGTAAAGCTTACACTTCGTGTGAGGAGGCAGGGGGAAAAAAAAAAAAAAAAAAAAAAGAAAGAAAGAAAGAGTGTGTTTATTATCCCAATAAGATAACCTGCTAATTTATTTAGTAGGCAATTTTAGAGTACATTCGTTCACGGTGAAATCTCACTTTATCAGATTACGGGAACAATAACAATGGCAAATAAAATGCTCGTTTCAGCGCAGGGCTTTCCGGGGGGCTGCAGGGAGGCTTCGCCGGCTCCCCGCCCCTCGGCCTTCTGCTGTCTCCCGGCCCAAGCCCGGAGTCAGTTATAGAGTTATCTCTCTCACACTTTGCAGATGATGCCTAACATCATGACAACAGAGAAGAGGAAAGGTCTCCGGACCTGCCTACCTACAACAAGTTTCTGTAAAGTAATGAATACAGACAGCTTGGGGACCATCCACCTGCGCTGCCTGCCTCTTCCTGCCTGCGAAGGGAAACCACCAGGGATTGGCAGAAGGTACTTGTCTGACAGGGCCAGGACAGCCTTCCTCCTCGGTGACAGCCCGGGCCTCCCCTCTTCAACTTGACCCACCCTAATTCCTTCACAATGCGGCAGCGAGGCAGCTGACAGGAGCAGCTGCGGTTCCTAAGCGAGATGGATGGAATTTTCCTAACTAGTTCCCCAAGTTACATTTTACCTTCAAGATAATTTATGAGCTGCTCTGGAGCCTTGAAGAGACAATATGCTTGCCATAAAATTAACTGTAACAGTCTTGTAGGTTATAATTAACACTGGGAGGGTAGCACCAACTGGACGAAACACATGGCATAATTGATGGTAAGACTGGAAATGAAGCAAGCTAACAAAATCATTACGGTGCGCGCTGCCTTAGCAAAACCTCTGCTTTCGGAGGGTTAATTACAATCGCCTTCCAGGGCCCATATTCCAGTAGGGGAAGAGGCCAGAGCTGGGCGGCAGGGGGTGGAGGCTGTGCCGGCAAGGCCCCGGGGCACCCGGACGGGCATGGAGGCCGGGTCTGGTCTGGAAGGAGAGACACATCCGAACCGAGAGCATCTGGCAGTGTGGGCTTCCTGGAGCTCGGGCTGAGCCCTACACAGGTCTGCCTGACAGACATGACTTCATTTTCTCAGTCAATAGCATCTTTTTCGGCGACGAAGAAGATATGGATGAGAAGAGACTCAGAACTTCCAGAATGCCCTTCAGGAGGCTCACGATATTTATTTAGAATACGACAGAACTAAAGCATTTCAACCTGACGGGGGCATGTCTTCGCGAAAAATGACGATAAGTCCGCTAAACCTGAAGGTTTATTGAACTAAAAAAGTACCCTGTCCAGAGGAAGAGTATGGAGAGAAAGCTAATCAGGAAAGTGTCAATCACTCCCATCTTGGAAAGTGACGCTCAACTGTTCCTTTCGGGCAGATACTAAACAGCCTGATCAATACCTGAAAACAGACTGGAATCATTCAGATCATTTCAACTAGTAACGTGAAGGGGACTGACCTATTTTTGTTTTGTGATCTGTTTTGTTTTTTGTCCTGGGACAAGATGCTGAAACTCATTCTGATCCACGATGCAACAGTGTCCCCTACAGGCCGCCGGAGCTGTGCCTTACCACCCCTCACCCCCGATTACTGCCTCAACCGGAAGCGGAGTGAAACTTTTATCTATAACCTGGAATATACATTACAGCGTAAATTTGTCAAACACACTGGGGACATCCCAAGATAGAATAAGAGCATGACTCTCCACGTGCGGTAAATGGTTTTCTAGGCATAAACACACCGTAGAACCGGTGAGCGACCCGTCGTACAGCAGATAAATGCTATCCGATCACCCAAAGGGAACCCACTCAAATCAGCCTTGGCTAACCAACCCCGCCTCAAAATTACTCCACTTAGAGGATTTACAGATTCTTGAGGCTAGACTTTGATGTTCTCATCTGCGCCCCCGATCCCTCCTTCTCAAAGATTGTAACCAATATAAAAGAATGGCATAGCGATAAAGGTAATAACTCTCCTTGAAAAGGCTTACTTCATAAAGCGCGGGCTGCAAATTATTTCTTTAGAGAGAGCGAGGCACCCGCCAACTAAAAAGTGCCGAACATGTTTAGCTACTGGAGGAAATAAACCTTTACAAATGCACACCTGCTGTTCTCCACACTGGGAAGGATCCGGGAAGGGCCCGAAGCCCCATATGGGGAGACCCACTTCAAAGTGCCGGGTGCACCTAGGAGTGGTGGCAAGGCCTTGTTGCGGCTCCCTTCTGCCACCTCCACTGTTGGCTGTGCTGCCTTGGGTAAGTTTCTCTGTACCTCTCTGCCTCTAGCCTCTCATCTCGTAAAACATGAAAAATCCGAGCCCTTAGTGGGTTCTCAACAAATGTTAGCAGCTCTCTCTACTAGAATTAGCACAACTGTGCATCTCAAGGACAGTGGACAGAGGGAGGGAGGTGAACTGAAGTCATCAGGGGGAACACCTCCCCTACCCGCAGCTGCCCCCGGGGGGGGTCTCACTTACAGAACCGCGCCTTGTCCCTTGTCCATCGGGCCACCTGGATCACGCTGCTTCTCTTTTAGGTGAAGCTGCTGAGACACGGAGTGCCTGGCCCAGAGTTCATAGCTGGAGATAGGATGCCAAGCTGGAGTTCAGGCCTCGGTCAGTTCTATGTGACCGTGCTTAGAGCAGAGCCTGGCACGGGGCAAGATGCAGCTAGTGTTCATGCTCACACCGATTCAGCAATGTGGGGCCCCTCCCACGAGGCTAGGATTTTACACGGGGGCTTGCTCTCAAAGGATGAACGTGGCTGGGCTCATACAGCCTTTCCTGTCTTGATCTAAAGGTGATGGGTACTTTTTACTGAGCAGCTAATATGTTCCAGATACTTGCTCAGGGTGTTTTACACGGAATTTGTCAATCAGCCCTATGAAATAAGCTCTGTTATTATCCCCTGTGCAAGTTACAAATGAGAAAATTGAGGTTCAGAGTGGTTATGTAACGTCTCTATAATTGCCTGGAGTTATGGACACGGATCCAAGACCCAAACAACCTGCTCAGGATCTACGCTCCCAACCTCTAGGCCACGTTACTGAAATGTGCTCTGAGAGGAAATCCACACCACCCCCCGCCCCCCCCCCCACACCATTTATCATTGAGAACCAGATCTGTCTAGAAAGACGCAGCCCAGATTTTATCCCATGACCCATAACCACATATAGATTTCTCGCCTATTTCCCACTCCTTCCGGAGACCAAGTGCTACCTACCCACTCGCGGCCAACACAACTTCACAACGGAGCGGTATTCCCCACAATGGCTGGGCACACAAGTGAGAGTCACACAAGAACCACTGCCCCTCTCTTTCCACTTTCTTCGCCCAGAATCCTGACTTAAACTCCTTCACAGCACTTAGGATACTGCACCGCCTAATGTACCTCCCCTGGTCAAGTGTGACCCATCTCTATAACCCCAAGGCCTACGATAGAGTCTGGTAGCAGCCAGGCACTCGATAAATATTTGCTGAATCAATGCGTGACTGACAGCTTGCTCACGCTAACTATAACCACCGTTTATTACGTGCCCGAGTCCATTAACACACACGCACTCCCCCAACACCTACCAGGCAGGGACGGCTTCCCTCTGAAGAGATATTTGTGGGTGTAACACAGCCTGCATGTGAGCCTTCGCAAAGTGAAGGCCTTTAAGGTGACACATCTTTTTGAAAAGTCCCTGGGAACCAGAGTGCAAGACTGCCTAAGGAGAAATGAATGCTATGGTGTTCCTTAGAAACCGGTATCCCACGAACAGCTCACAAATGTGACTCGCCAGAACCGGAAGGGTAAGTTTTACAACAAGGGATCGTTTTATGACGAAGATCCAGAAAAGGACGTTTTCGATCTTTCTCTCGACTGCAGGATCGTTATTTTGGTTCTACTGAGTGTTGTTGAAGACGCAGGATTATGGGAGTTTCGGTACCTTTCCCCCAAGACATTTTCAGAGCTCCACTTAGGGAAACAGTTCTGGTCTCTCCTTCCACTGAGAACACAAGCTCCAGGGGACAAACACTCACAACAGTGCTGTTCCCTGCTGCCTTTCCAGGACCCGGAACAGTGCCCGACAAAGAGCAAGCCCTATTTAATAAGTACTTGTTGAGTAAATAAATGAATCAATCGATGCTTTCTCGAAAAGTTTAAGAAGCACTGCCTGTAAGAAATAAGTCGGCAACCGATCACGGTCAGGGTCCGCCAGGAGGAGAGCTCATACCGAAGCCTATGTGTCGATTTTACAAATGAGATGCGCAGAAGTCAATTGGCTTTTGTCTCCCATAAAACTGTTCAAATGATGACAGTAACAATGGTAATAACATCAACAACACTGGCCTCCTTAAGATAAGTTGCTGTATCTGGGAAAAAAGGTAACCCTATCTCTAGACGCATTTAATCCTCGCTCTAAATTTACACAATGCTTCAATTCCTACACATTTATGAGGAGGTTTTATGGAGTTACTGGGTTTTATGGAGCAATCGGGTTCAGATACACACAGGACATGCTTCTGCTAAGGGCCACGGAAAGCAGAGATTGCAATTATTAAAGAAGGGACAGATGCACTAGAAGGGAAAGGCATAGACGTCAGCTAGCAGGCTAGCGCCTCCCTGTTTCTCCCTGGAAGCTCCTTCGTTTATTCCACCCCAACCCTGCTGACCAAGTCAGCCGGTTGCAGGGGACGGCTACGGAACCCCAGATGCCACAACTTCTAGTTCCCGACGAACTCAGCCAGGAGCAGCAGCCCCCCTCCCTAACGCGAGCGACAGTGGCTGACACGTTCAAAGGACTCCGTCACGTGCCGGCTCAGAAGAGAATTATATCAGCCTCATCTCATAGCCCGTCCTCAGGGCTGGTGGCGCCACTTCTGGTGACCAGAGTTCCCGAGGGCGCCACACAAATTCTGGCCCAGATGTCAGGTCACCAAGGCTGATGCTGGTCACTGTGCGCTGATATCATTAAAGCCACATCAGGATATTAGCAGGTAGCCTGCGACTAACCGGAGCAGGTAAGATGCGAACGGGAAGCCGTGTTTAGACTCAGCTCCGCCCCTCCCGGCCTGAAAGCCATCCTCCCATCCAGAGGAATGACTCTAGGGAGGCCTTTTCTCCCCCCCAGCCCTAGTTCACTTCTGGGCATGGCAAGGGATCAGGAATGGGTGCCTCAGGGACGAGACCGCGCCTTTTCGTCCTGGTCCCAGCTCAGTTCCATGGTGTTCACTTCTGGACTCCTCCTCAAGTAGCCGAATCAGCCTGTGCACAGAGTGTCCTTCCTCCCTCAGGACGGAAGCAGGGGGCAGGGTGCAGTCTTGGGGCTCCAATGCCAAAGAACCACATTAGCGGAGATCTCCTACATCCAACCTTAAGTTTTCCAACCTCTGGCAAGATCAGATGAATATGTACCCCACCCCCACCCCGAAAAAAAAAAATCCCAACAGGCCAGCATCCCCAGTGGTCATCCCTCTTCAAAATTAGGAAGGAAGGCAAAGTACTTATAAATATAGGGATGGGTTGAGAGGAAAGCTATTCTATTCAGCCAGCCACCGAACAGATCTGAATGCCAGGCGACAGGGTCCCTGCTCGTTATAGGGCATGGTTCTCACGGAGGAGACAGCTTGATGTTACTGTGATCCGGGCGGCAGGTTTTACAGCTGGTGAACAGGCAGATCCCCTGCCCTCATGAAGTTCACATTCCGGCAGCAGAAGCAAAATGTAAACACAGAGTCAAGTAATTATATGGTACATGTCAGGTGATTCCTTTCCATAAGCTTCCCCCAAACTGGACGTGGCCTTGCAGCAGAGTCCATGGCTAAGTCATCTTCCCGGATCCCGCGACGAAAGAAGGAAAATCTGCACGAGATGGTGTTCCTACTAACCTGCCCTCCCCCGCATGAAGCTATCCATTATTTCAAAACTGAAACTCTACGGGACTCCTCTTCGTATTTCCCACGGCACTTCGCAGAGTTATTTGCACATAACAAACATTCAGTAAATAAGAGTTCGTTGCTAAACTGGACTGGGCCAACTCGTTGGTTCTGCATCTAATCCAGGCCCGCCAGGAGGCAAAAGCAGAGACCACATATCCACGGAGAAAACCTCAACATGCTTGTCTTAGGACTAGCGCTGGTCCACAGAAGTAACTGACACAAACTAGTTTATTTGTTGCACCCAGATCAGAGTTCTGAAGCTGACTGGCTTAGAAAAGGTTAGAACTACGAGATCTTGGAGCCCTAAGAAGATGTCCAGAGTGGATCCGTCCTGGAGGTAGGTGGTGATGGTGACAGTTACGGCGAATGGAAGGCGGTCAACAGTAAGATGGTTCTCTTGTCCAGAAAAAGGGCTAACTTGGCAATAGCATGAGCTGGCAAAGCCCAATACGGGGAAGACATGTATAGGGAGCCATCTCGATCCAGAGAGCTCATTTTAACTGGGAGAAACTGGTTCTAAAAGCTTTTCTAAGAAACTGCCATAAACATTTTTAAAACTGCTCTCAGCACCATCTTAAGGCTCCTTGGACCCAAATGAAGTCGTCTACTGTGGGACCGCGGAAAGTCCCGTTTGAGCCCAGAATGGAGGCGCTCTAAGGAGACAGAGCTTCTAGTTCATCAGGTTACATTCCTACCTGGTGTGCAATGCTCAGCGAAGCTGTAAGGAAAGAAATGTAAGAGAATGGGCTAAGGACTAAGTAGGGGATCTCCCAAAACACAGAAGCTGGGCCACAGGCAGATAAACAAAGCCCTACCCACGGGAATGGGGAAATAGACACAAGCGTATTCTCATGCCAGCTTCACAGTGGCACTCCGTTCCTGCAATAAGCCAAACACCCCTCATGGGCTCGTGAGTTCTCTCCCATTTGAGGGGGGTAAGTGCTTAAGTTAGCCATGTGTTTAAATCTCCTAATAAAAACTTAATGGTCTTAAGCACATGAAAAGATGTTCTGCATCATGCATCATCAGGGAAATGGAAATCAAAACCACGACCACAGCACCAGGATATCTACAATATAAAAAAAAAAAAAAAAAAAAAAAGGAAAAGAAATGTTGGTGAGGTTGTGGAAAAGCCACAGGAATATATAATGATGCAGCAGATGTGGAAACCAGTCTGGCAATTCCCCAAAAAGTCAAACACAGAGTTACTGTACAACTTGGCCGTGCTATTCCTGGATTTACACTCAATGGAACACTCAGTGGAACAGAAAAGACGCCACTCAAAAACCCGCACAGAAATGTACACAGCAGTGTTATTCAGGGCTGCCAAGCAGTGTGGAAACAACCCAAGTGTCCACCAACCGATGAATGGAAAGACAAAATGGGGTCTCTCCATGTGGTGGAATATTACTTGGCAATAAACAGGAACAGGTACTGATACGGTACAACATGGATCAACTTTGAAAGCATTATGCTAAGTGAAAGAAGCCAGATACGAAAGGCCACATATTGTAGGACTCCATTTACATGAAATGTCGGCAACAGGCAAATCCACAGAGACAGAGAGTAGGTTAATGATTGCCAGGGACTTCGGGGAGAAGGGGGAATTGAGAGTGGCTGTTAACAGGCCCAGGGGTTCATTCATAATGGAAATGCTCTGGAATTGGATAATGGTGATGGCTGCACAATCTTGTGAATATACTAAAAAAAAAAACAAAAAAAAAAACAAAACAAAAAAAACCCCCACCTAATTGTACACTTCAAAATGATTAATTTTACGTTCACGTGAAATTTTATATCTTGTGAATTATATCTCAGTTGGAAAAAAAAAAACAAAACCCTAATGGCCTGGCTCTCGTCTTATGTGTTTTTGTCTTTGCATCTTACTCAGCAAAAATGTAAAGGCACTGTTTCAAAGTTAGGAAGCACAGTTAATTCTGCAAGTGTTCCTCACCTCCCTGTGTTAGCCTTCACCTAGCTCTTGGCTTACTATGAATCCCCACAGACGAGTCAAACCTAAGATGGGACACACTGATTTGGATAATGTTTAGAAGCTTTGGGTTTCTATTTTCAATATAATTATTGTCTGGGTGAGACTTGTATACGTAGGCCGTGTCGTTCAACATAAGAGGAGTTTTTTCAACAGAACAGCAATGCTAGTCTTCAAAGACATCTACCGTGAAATACTCTCCTGAGTGGGTCAGAGCCGACTTGCCCCTCCGTTGCGGTATCGACGGCTCTACCACCATCCTTTTCACGGCCCCTTTCTGGGAACCTGCTAGAACCTCATCCCCGGGTCCATTCTTAAACTGGCTGCCGAACACGTTCCCTCCTGCACAGCAGCTCAGGCAATATTCTGTGCACGGCAGGTATACAAAACATACAAAAATGATGACGAAATAAATTCATTCTTTTCTCAGAACACAGAGTCACAGGCTGGGTCCGCTGTCTCTGAACGAGAGCACGGAGCTTTGCGCACCCCAACGTCACTGGCCGGAAACCGGGACATTCTATGTTCACAGGGAGTTGGGAGACAGCTTTAAGTAGATTATTCTGATCAATTCACAGTAAGAGAACATACGTGTGACACGCCCATTATTGGCAATAATTAGCATCGCTTTGATGGTTCTTAGAAAGAGGAATCAAGAAAGGAACATACCTATCTACTCAATTAACGTTACGCGATTTCCGCTTCCTTTTACAGAAAAACAAAACAAAACAAAACCTGCAAAGTTGTGGTAACAACAAAACAGTGTGGGAGAGCCACAAGTATATTCAGCATCCAAAAATGCGTAACATTCAGTGGCCAGAGGCTGAAGTGGATCACAATTTTTTTTTTTTTTTGAGGATGTTTGCTCTAACACCTGATTGACGCACGTCCTCTCAACTGAGCAAGCAAGCTGAAATAAAATATCTGATTCTCATTCCGACATGTTCAAGGCAAAGGAAGCCCATTCCTTTCCTTCAGCGGACTTACAGATAATTACTCCACAGTAAGCATGCCCTCAAAATTCTCACCAGTCTAGGAAAGGCGCTGGGGATTTGCGGAACATAAACAAAGGCACTGATTTTTTGCTATATTTTATTTAGAAAAACAAGC
The DNA here is from genome assembly GCF_018350215.1 of Panthera leo. Classification (NCBI taxonomy): domain Eukaryota; kingdom Metazoa; phylum Chordata; class Mammalia; order Carnivora; family Felidae; genus Panthera; species Panthera leo. Next base: position 31,342,188 of record NC_056693.1, on the reverse strand, counting down.
CGGGCACGGACACGGAACTGTACCTTTTCTTCAGCGCACTTTTCAAATGATAATTTCTTCCACTGTCACCATTAAATCTTAATCCATTCCAGCTCCTTGCATGGGTCATTGAGTCTATATGTACTGCTGTTATTTTAAAATGTTTCCCCTTGGTAGGGAAAGAGGGGGAGAAAAGATGTTGAGAGCCAGATGGGCCCCTTCACAGTTCATTTATCAAACCTAATACGCGGGGCTCCACCCTCCCCTCACTCACTATTGCGGTTAAACTTCCATATAATTTGGTAATCATTTTCATTATCAGAGAGTGACCCGAAAGCAGCCTATCCTGGGACACCCAGTCCCTGCAGCTGCTCTTTTCCTGCCTTTTCCTACAGTAGACCCTAAGAACCTCAGAGTTTATTAGCTGCAGACCGACCTTTGGGCTGCGGAGGTCAAGAAGGGGTCAGATCAGAGGGCTTGCCCAGTTCTTTAAAAGCTATAACAAGCTGTCCATCAGGCAGAGTGGACTGTATAAACAAAGCCAAATCTTCAGAAATTCTGTACCGCTTCTGTTAACACTTACCCTGCATTCACACAGCTTCTCCTGATGTACTTTGGATCATTCAGCTCGGGGGAAGTGAGCAGACAGCCCTAATAAGCCTATTTGGAGAGGGTTGTTTATGGGATTACCAAGCTTCGGGAAGGAAACCCGCAGCATTCAGATGTGCCTCTGGAATCGCAGGGTTGTATGACACTGTGACAAACTCGGTTACCCCGAGTCATGCAGAATTGACACTTTTCCTCAAAAAGCTAAATCACGGGGAACATATGCTTTCAGTTTAAGAGACTTCAGGGAGTCCCAAACAATGGCTCGGCTCCTGGCCGGGGAGAGATACAAATATTTTAAAACCTAGTTACAGGTTCTGCTTAAAAATATTCTTCCTAATATCATTATTGCAAAGGAACCAGCGGAAGGTGGGGGCGGGGGGGGGGAGGGGGGGTGCGGCGGCGAAGGGGGGGGAACCTTTATTACAATAGACCTCTCCTAAACTCATTGCCAGCTGTAGCGTCGTCGCCGATCTACATTTCTTGGAAGTTGTACTATTCATCACGCATTCTCTAACGTGCAATATAAGGTAATTAGAGTCATCTGTATTTAACTTTCGGAGGAAAAAATTTCTATTATCTAATCTCACTGATCCCCTGATAGCTTTGATGAAAGCAAAATACGGTAACCTATTGCCTGGCCTTTGGCAAGCGCTAATTCTTTTCTGTCAAAGTGCATTTTTCCTCGTGTAATTCCAAAGTACACAATGGGCCGATGTCTACGACCCAGCCGGCTCGGTTAGCACGGCAGTGGATGCTCTGTGACTTTCACCATCACCGGCCTGATGGCGACTCAGGGCAGTGCCTGATTCCAGACGGCCAGAGGAAGCTTTGATGAGGAAAAGAGAGGCGTATGGTAACAGTCTGTTTATACAGATCATATGGATGAGTCTTTTAGATAGGTCACTGGGATGGGAAACATCAAATGGGGGCGGAGAAGGGGTGGGGGGGGAAGGATTATGGTTATTTAATACTCTGAAGACACTTTTCCTTCTGAGCTCTCAAGACGTGACCCTCTTGAAATTTTCTTTCAGGTGTTTAGTTTGAAGGAGGTCTGCACAGTGTCAGCCACTAAGCTCTTTCTTTTCTCCTCCCCTACCACAAAGGACTTGAGAATTTTTGTTTCAGATGCTAGACTACATCAACTTCAACACTGGCTCCAGCTCCTGATTAAACTGTTAGCAGTAAGGGCCAGAAATGCTGAAACCAGACTCCTCTTAAACAGGCCATCTTGGCCTTGTTGTCTGATGATTTGGTGTACTAGGAAATTATTGTTAACAAACCGAATGCACTCAGCAGAAGACATCCAGCCTCAACATTTGGTCTCGGAGCTGTGCTGTCTTTGGAGGGATAGAGGGGGGGTGGGGGTGGGAGAGAGGTTACAGGGAAATTCTTTTTCTTTCTTTCTTTCTTTCTTTCTTTCTTTCTTTCTTTCTTTCTTTCTTTCTTTCTTTCTTTCTTTCTTTCTCTTTCTTTCCTTCCTTCCTTCCTTCCCTTTCTTTCCTTCTTTCTTTCTCTTTTCTTTTCTTTCTTTCCTATTTAGTAAGAATCACCAGGGAGGGGGGAAATGTATATAAGGCTAAACAGGGAAACACAGCTCAGATGTCCCTGCATGGATATTCCAGTATTTAATAAAATATGCATGCTTTAATGAATATATGTGCTTAAAGTGGAGTACAAGCAGAGTTAAATTGGAGATCATTTAATTACTGTTGCTGAAACTGTCGTTTACTCTTATCAGACCATACTACAAAAGAGAGAGGAGAGGGAGAATAACAGGGCGAATTTTAAAATTATTGTTTTCGCGCAAGTGTGAATTTAGAGAGAATGCACGTACTTGGGGAACAGCTTTCCAACAGCTGAGATGGACAGTTCACGGTCTTTACTGTCTCCTTTCTTGGAAAGTGCTCATCTGCAGCGTTGTTCAGACAAACCTATTTTTACGATAACTGCTACTAGTAAAGCCATAAATTATTACAAATTCTGTTGCATGGACTCATTTGGAGAACTCCCAGGCACATAGGATTTTTCAGTATCAAATAAGACTCCGAGACAAAAATACAGCATGATCTCCCGGATTCCTCTCTCTATTGCTGAGAGACAGACGATAAGCCAACCATTTTTACCAACTGCAGATCTAAAAGGGTAACCCCGACATTTGGGGAACTGGTTCCAGCCTTCCACCCATCAAGACTTTTTCAAAGAGCAGGATAGTAGAGTCTGTGGTATGCAAGCATCAGTTCTGTAAAAACTGATAATGTGTAGGAACTTTCTCCCGGTAACTGCTTTCTAACCCAAAGGTAGGTCCACGGGCAAAGAAAGTAGGTTGAAGCCACCGCAATTCCTACTTGGCCAATCCTAAAACTGGGGTTGATAAACAGACCACTTTCAAGCAATCTGCCTCTCACGGAGTGATGTGAGAGCACTGTGTGAATTTCCCAGTGCTAAACCGCAATGTTGGTCTTTTAGACTGTTGATTAAAAGGGTGCTTCTATTCAGCAGCAGGCACCGCTATTATATTACGCTCAAGATGCAAACATTTATGCTAAATGTTGCACTCAGGGATAAATGATATATACCTACAGATGACATCATGGCTCATAACCAATTAATGTAGGTACCATGTACGGGAGAGCTAACTTTGGCTGAAAGCATCTGCACCTTGCTTATGGTTCATGGCTCCCCAAATGACAGGGATGAGGCCAGTGGTAGAAGGAAGGGCTTAGCCAAACACAGCTCTTGGTTTTCAGGGGCCACAAATCCCATTTCAGAAGCAGAACTGACCTGGCATGCCACTCCCTCCTCAGATTCTGGCGGCTGGTGAGCAAGGCAAGGATAGCAGTCAAGATTTCATTCCTTTGTTCCACGGGGACCCCCTCTCTTCTAACTTCACGAAGCACAGCATTTGTCTAGAAGAAATGGTCCAAAAAAGAGGAAAAGTGAAAAATTAATAATAAAAAAAAAAGCCCATAAGCAAATAAGGACAGTAAATCAATGGCTTTTTTATTACAGTCCCCCTGCTAACAAATCAATACAGTAAATGATGGTCAAAAATGGCCAGCGTATATTTTGTATTTAATCAATGTACCAAGCACATAAGGTAAACTCCAAAAGCCCCATTGCCTTAAGTAACACATTGAGATACTGTGTGTTCTCACTCAATTTCCTCAGTGCACCAAAGGTCTTTTTCCTGGGAACGGCCTCCCATGAGCTATTATTAGAAATGATTTTCACGTACACTTCACTGTGAGTTGTTTGTTTTGCCTTTTAAAAAAGAGCAGTCTCTGACTCTGACTTTCGCTCTCTGTTTCCTGCCACCCAGCTGAGGATTTCTGCACTGCCACTCGTATTTGAATCATTAATTTCTATTTCCAGCCATGCCAGCAAATTTTTCTTTTCTTCTTTTTTTTTTTTCTGGTTCACTCGTTTTCCTCGCTTGCTGCAAATCAAGATCTTGCAAAGAAAGAAACAATAAAAGCACAAAAATCAAATTCATTCTCGATGAATCTTTCCAGCTTTAAAAATCCACTACATGTTTCAAATACTGTGTACAGGGACTCTTGGGCACAGCAGACTTATAATTTGAGGAAGAATCGTTTATTCTACAGTCATGGCTATGGCCCTTAAAAGAAATTAGGCTCACAGGTGAGTAGAAAAACACTCAAGCCTCTACCTAGTGTTAGAAATGTTGGGTGTTGCTTTTGGAAATAGTTGAAGTCCAGGGCTCCTGGGTGGCTCAGTCAGTTGAGCATCTGACTTTGGCTCAGGTCATGATCTCATGGTTTGTGGGTTTGAGCCCTGCGTCGGGCTCTGTGCTGATAGCTCGGAGCCTGGAGCCTCCTTCGGATTCAGTGTCTCCCTCTCTCTCTGGCCCCCCATCCCACTCATCCTCTGCTTCTCTCTCAAAAATAAACATTAAAAAAAAATTAAAAAACATAAAAGAAATATTTGAAGCCTTGGCACATCCTTCTAAGAAGGGGCATGACATCAAAACTCCAATTTGAAAGTGTTGCTTCAATTTGATCTACAACTCACTCCTGTATGCCGGTTTTATATGCGTGTATTTTAAACATGCAAACTCATGTAACATTATAGAAAACAATTAAGAAAACAAAAGAGTATTCTACTGGCACCTGAAATCTGAGTGAGCGAATGCCTGGTGAGTTTTAATGAGAGAATTTTTCATCACACGTACTTATCTTCACGTAACTGGAGTAGAAATCTTGAGAATTTATAAATGTTTTTCATTTAAAGTTAGTGTGGCTTCTTTGGAGATGTTGTAACCAAAGCAACCGCTAAAAGGAATGAGACTTTGACCTTCTTTGTACTAGTCTCTCCGTGCATATTCCCTATCTAACTGATGCCAATGCCTTCATTTGCTTAGAAAGCATGCTCACGGTTTTGTCCTGTAACTTGAAATACCACTTCCTTGTTGGTCTACAGCGATTCACTGTACACGATTCAGCGTGTACTGAATGCCTTCTGACAACCTTGGGAAGAGGTGTAGTGAACATTTGTTGTGTGGTTGCCTTCTCTCCGGGCCCGGTCCCCCTTTTCCTGTGACAACACAAATCTTCTCTTGGGGAAGTCTTTTACTGCATGCAGTCTTAGAGGGACTTGCCAGTGAAAGTGTGCCACTCTCTCCCATGAAGGATGTGGCCCAGGCCAACCTGGTTCGCTTTTCCGGGACTTCAGACACTTAAGAAGGAGGACAAAGAGAGGGGAAAAATTTGGAGGCGGTTTATCAATTTCCTTAGTTCCTACCACCCATGGTCCTCAAAGTATTCCTGGTTTCCTGAACTTTCTGAGTAGAGATCATTGTTCTTCTTTCGAGACCTTGAGTTATCCACTCTCCTTTCAGCCAAGTTCCATTTTGCTCAAATTCACCAGAATCCGTTTCTGTTGCTTACAATCAAAAAGCCTCACGGATACACACAGATAAGACAGGAGCGAGTAACTCCACTGTTAAAGGATCCAAGATCACGTGACTAGCCCTCGCCACGAAAACGACCCTGATCTCGGCCTCCTGGGTCCAGAGTTACATCTACAACATCAGATGATATACCCAGTTGGCAACTCTGTGAGCGTTGAGGGCAATGACAATTTCAGCCTTTGGGCACAGGGAGAAATGCTCATTTTTACTAGGCGCTTCTCCTACATGAAGCCCAGGCTCCAAGTGGCTAAAGCAGGAGCTGCAAATTCAAATACCTACCAGAGTCAGAGAGGTAACGTGAATGAATTAAACAAGATTACCTGACGAGAGCATATGCTCTGTGCAAAAGGGCAGTCCCTTTTCAGCAACAGCCAACTCGCCCATTCAGAGAGGCTGTTGCCGTGGTGCCAGACGCAGGAATTTTCAAAATGAGAAATCTGTTTTGATTTTTTTTAATGTGAAAGCTTCTGATTTTTAAGTGTTGGAAACTTTTTTTTTTAACTTTTTATTTATTTATTTATTTATTTATTTATTTATTTATTTATTTTTATTAAATCTTTTTTTAATGTTTGTTTATTTTTGAGAGAGAGAGAGAAACAGAGCATGAGCGGGGAAGAGGCAGAGAGAAAAAGAGAGACGTAGACTCCGAAGCAGGCTCCAGGCTCTGAGCTGTCAGCACAGAGCCTGACGCGGGGCTCGAAGTCACGAACCGCAAGATCATGACCTGAGCCAAAGTCGGACGCTCAACTGACTGAGCCATCCAGGCGTCCCCTTTCTTTTGACTTTTTAAATGCCGTGTGGCCAAACAAGAAATGCCAACAGCTGTATGGAACTCAGCTGCTAATTTGTGGCCTCTGATGTAAAAGATGTCTAATTTCAGAGACGTCCTGGCATCGGTGGGTATTCTGAAAACAGCATTCCTTCTTGGTTGTGCTGCCCCACCTCGTATACTTAAAGTTGGAAGGAACCTCAAAGAGTCCCCAAGCTTATCATTATGTCTGCAGATCCATATTATTTTACCAAAGTAATAAGCAAAATGTTTCAAACAGAAGACAAGGTACACATCTAACTTGACTCCAAAGACATAAATAAAATAAAATTAATCTTCTATGTGACTGCATTCAAATAACTTTTTTAAAAAGTCATTTATCTCTTCTTTGCCTTTTGTGTCATTTAAATTTTATCCAGAAGCCCTTGTTTTCCCTGATCAGCATCTAAGAGGCGAAAGGAGGAAGGATTTAAGAAAATAAGTTTCACGGGGGCTGGACCCTGTCTGTTTACTTCACTACTTCACCCCAGTGCTTGTCTAATGATTTTTAATAAATATTTGTCAAGTCGGGAAATAAAGAAGGAGCTTGAAAACAAGTACTGCAAAAACAAAGAGCAGGAGAAGGCTGTCTTTTAAGGCTTTACTATTATATAAACTTATAAACTCATCAAATAAATTAAGAGACAGTTATGTGCTTTACCAAGGAGCTCTCTTCACTTGACAAAGGGATTCACTTCAAGGTCTATTTAAATAAATAGCACCCCCCCCAGTGTAGAGTCTCCCCAAAATTCAGCCATCCTAGCACAGTCCCATGATTCTCGCCACGTTTGAGTGTAAGGTACACAATATTTGGTATTTTTATTTCCAATGACCCGTACTTTAAAGTACAAAATAAATTCGCTTCAAAAGAAACATGGAAAACCTGTGGTACTCGGCATCAATGAACAGATAACCATAAAAAGAACATATTAAAAACAAAGCCACATGTTGATTTCATTCTAGATAGAAGTTGCTTTGCTGAAGGCTCTGAGCCGTAAATGACGTCATTAACGAGTGAATGTTAACGATGTGGAGACCGCCTGACCCAAGCGCATGGACTGAAAAGGAGCTGAAGAGGGAGTCCACTTTCTCCCAGTGCAGTCCCCACTATGTGCAGAGTCCTGGAGCGCCCCCTAGCGTCCCCCACCCCCGGAAACACCCACGATCCACATCCCAAGCTCTGGACGCACCACCCTGCTACAATGGTTTTCCAACACTCCACAGACAGATCTCTTTTCTCCCCAGATGTATTTTTCCATGGAACTCAATACATAAACAAAGCAAAACTGGATCAGTTCTCTTTGAGGCTGCTATGGAAGACCTAGAAGCCCTCCCTTTGTCATGGGGCATCATCTCTTCAAAACCCCAAGGAACTGTGAAACACGATTTGCCAACGTCAACCCCAGAGCATTTAAAACAGCATTCAAGTTTTTAAAAGTTTGCACACTGCTAGCGGGAATGCAAAACACTGCCATTCTGGCACAGGCTGTGGTACATCCATACAGTGGAATACTGCTCTGCAGTAAAAAAGGACAACCAACCGACAGATGCAGCCACTTGTCTGAATCTCAAAGCCATTTTACTGAGTGCAAGAGGCCAGTCTCCAAAGATTCAACACTGTGTGACTCCCATTTATTTAACTTTCTGGAAAAGGCACATTACAAGGACAGAGAACAAATTAGTGGTTGCCAAGGATTAGGATGGGGGAGAGTTGGTTACAAAGCGGCAGCCTAAGGCAGTTTTGGGGATGAGGGAGCTATTCTGTATCCCGACTGGTGGTGGTGACATGAGTTCATACGTACATTAAAACTCACAGACCTGCATAGCCCCCAAAGTCGATTTCATCATATGAAAAGCTTATAAAATTTAATTGTCAAAATTCATTTCATTTTCATCATCATTTGGGGACAAGAAAGAACGTAGATAACAAGTGTCATAAATACATCTGAGTAAGCAGTTAGTAAAAATATAAAGAAATAGAGCTAGACTACGAACCAGATTCTGTTACCAAAAAAAAAAAATCTTCCCAAGATATTGGAAAAGGATGGGAGAATTTAGATAGAGCATTCGGACCCTAAAATACAGCATTTCATAAAATCTGGAGTGAAAAGAATTCATTACATAAAAGTTAATTTCAGAGTGTCAAAGAGCATTCTTTTGACAAGAATTAACAGTGATATTTTTCTCCTTATACTTAGTGTTGGCTCCTCAAGGGTTGACTTTATGCGGGAAACGTTAATAGCCCATTTTCCCATCCGTAGTAACACGGCAGCGCTCTCTTCAAACAAGTACCGATTTTTAAATAGTCTCCTATTACCAAAAACACAGTCTCCCTCCCCTCTCCTCAAAATAGAGGGCAAGCAAACCACAGGTTTAGAAATCATGCTCTGGGGGGGCTGAATTTCATTTCATTAGCAACTCTCTTTCAACGGAAATTGATGGACATGCTGGCCTATCAGAAAAAGACGAAGAATATTCTTAAGGCTGCCAGCTGTTCAAATCCTAGCTGTGGGCCTCCCCACCCCCACCCCGGCTGCCAACCGGAGATGACATCAGAACTTCTCCACGGGTTCTTGTGCGGAGGAGGTGCCCAGGATATATGCCATGATGATGGGTTTTGTTTAGAGCTCATGAATCAAACTCGTGCTAGGTTGTGCCGTGTTAGCAACAACATTCCTGAAAGAGTCTACGACCGAAAATGAAAATCTTGCAAAGGAAATCAGGCAACCACCGAGCAATCGCGACCACCAGAAGGCTCTACCCGGGGCCCGAGGCATACCATTTCGAATCTCCCTAGGGGTAGAGAATCTCTACCCTCTGATCGTGGGTTTTACTTTTAGACTCAGTCCAGGTTCTACGTGACACCTTTCTCTTCTCAGGCCGCCACCCATTACGTGTCCTGATCTTGTTTTGACTCCTATGTGGGTTCCTCACTGTGGGACCCTCAAGACGCTCAATTGTTGCCCACCCAGGAAAAGACCCTTGGTTCTCATCCCATGTCTTCTGTTTGCTTTCTCTGCGGGTGATCTCCCCTCTAGGGGCTATTAAGGTTCTGCTATAGACTGATGACTTCAAGCAGACCTCTCCACTGGGCTCTAGCCCCATATAGCCCATGACCGCCTATCTCTCCTTGAAGATACACTTCAAACATGGAGTCTCAGCCTCAACTTGTCCACATGTGAGGTATTTTTGCTTGCTCCTGTATTTCCTGAGAATGGTGAATGACATCACCATCAACTCAGTCGCCCAACCCAGATGGCTAGGGCTCATCCTATTCTCCCCCCCGCCCTTCCTTTCCATAAAAAATCCTGGCATTCCTCTCTGTTCAATATGGCTCAGAATTCTCTCTTCCCCACTGCTGCAGGCTGAGTTCAGGCCCATCTTTTGTCTGGACCATACCATGGCATCCACGTCAATCGCCCCCTCATGAATCTTCCTCCTACTAGGGGGCTATCTCAGGGTCAAAGGAAACAAGGAGCTTCAGCCTCCAAATCCTCACCTAAACCAGAGCGGCTCTGTTCACATATACTTCGCTTATTGGCATGTGAGAGATCAAAAAGCTTACATTTCTTAGAAGCCCGAATTCTCGACCTGACCAAAACAACAAAAACAAAACAGCACCCCCTCTTACCATAGATCCTGGTCACTTCTCAAATTTTATCTCCAGCCATCTTCCGTTCCATTAAAAAAATTTTAACGTTTATTCATTTTTTGAGAGACAGAGAGTGAGGGGGGGAGGGGCGGAGAGAGAGGGAGACACCGAATCCGAAGCAGGCTCCAGGCTCTGAGCTGTCCGCACAGAGCCCCACGCGGGGCTCGAACCCACAAACCGCGAGATCATGGCCTGAGCCAAAGTCGGATGCTTAACCGAACTGAGCCACCCAGGCGCCCCTCTTCCATTCCATTTAAAGCTAATTTCAGTTCCCTGAAAATACGTGGCTGTTCCACGCTGTGTATTTACTTGTTGCACAACTGACCGGTAACTACTGACTCTTCACGAAACACCCTCAGATAGCACCTCCTCTGTGAAGTTTTCCATGAACCACATCCTTCCACCAAAGGACAGAGGGCTGATCACCCCGGCTTCCGTGCCACTCCCGAACATCTCGCAAACTATGTCATCCTCCACTGTATTCACCTATTCATTAGAGGTTTCCTCCTCCAGAGCGTGGGCTCTGTTAGAGCGGGGAGGGTCCACACCCGTCTCTTCTCAATACCCTCCAACGTGCCTCCTTTGGCACTAGGTCACGAAGACAGACTCCCCATAGAGGCCTGCTGAATAAATGAAACCAAATGGCATGCCGGAGCACGTCTGGGAAAGAAGACGAACAATCAAGCCACAGAGTGCTATTCGAGCCCAAGAGCGATCTGGGAAACGTGGTCTGGTTTGACGCAAACTACACCTGGTGCGAATTCTAAGAAAAGAGTGGCAAAAACTGCTTTTAAACAACAGCATCAAGAAAAATACGCATGTGCGATCCCTAGGTGCCTCCGTGGAAGGGCCATGCGTCTCTGGCAGGATGTATGTAAAAGGGCAGAGCTTTGTTATGCCACGATCACGTGTAATCTTTGCAGACCCTCCTAAGAAGCCAAAGGGAGGAGTCTCACTTTCTCCGTTACAATAGCAAAAACTACTTGGGACTCTGGCAACCCACTCTGAGAGTCCCCCAGTGTTATCAGCTTCTCCCGGGCCCAAAGCTTTATGCGTAAAGCCAAAGGGAAAAACCCACGACCAGAGAGGACAAGGAGGGAGGAAGGAAGGAAGGGAAGGAGACCCAGAGAGGTTGACTGATTGAGAATTGAGAAAAGAAAAACCAAAACTCTAAGGTACTAAGAAGCCTCGACTTATAGGCTTATGTTTCAACATGTTTCTTGGGAAAAGTCTCCCAATTCTGAATTTATTCAGTTAAAACTCAGCAATTCACCTAATTCTCGCTGGATGTGTTTTTACGTGCGGCAACTCTCCGTATGTCCTAATTCTGGGGCATCACAAGGAAAGCACGCATGGACATACGTGCGAAATGCAGTATTTATAGCATGCAAGGTTTTAAGACAGGAATCACAGCGGAGATTTAAAAGGAGAATGACGGCACTTACTTCCTACTAATAATTCTATAGGAGTCTTTAAATTCTTTTGGTGCCTTTCTGATACAGGGTAACAGCTTCAGATAGACCTTTAACTCTGAAACTCAGATTTAATCTCTCCTTCTTGCAAATCAGAGAACTCTGTCTAAGGAAATGCAGAGAAACTGGAGACATTCCACAAATGTGCCTGGTAATCCCTCTGCTCAGTTCATTAAAAAAAAAAGAAGAAGAAGAAGAAGAAGAAGAAGAAGAAGAAGAAGAAGAAGAAAGAAAAGAAAAATGTCGGCTGCTCTTCTTCCAATTTCAAAAGCCATACAAATACCAGGATGCCAGGACTTCGTCCCCTTTCCCACCTTCCCATCTCCCAATCCTCACCACCACCACCAAAAAAAAAAAAAAAAAAAAAAAAAAGAAAAGAAAAGCAAAGAAAAGCAATGCTGTCATTATGGGGAAAATGCCCTACCTAACACTTTTTATATACATAGCTGCCTCGTGTTAGGGTTGTATTTCCCCTCTGCACACACAAATTGCAAAGATATGCTCGGACTGATAATGAGGGCTAAAGGTTCAACTTGTGAAGAAACTTGGTTTAAGATGTTATCGGCTGGGAAAGCTATTTCCTCACATCAACATTGCCACAGGCTGTCAAAAAACCCAACCAGGGCTCCCCTCTTCAAAAGTCCAGGAACACTTTTTTTTTCCTTTCTTTCTCCCCCCCCCCCTTTTTTTTTTTAAAGAAGAAAGGCACAGAACCCACTGAGATAGCCTCAGTCCCATCAAAGAAAGGTCGATCTCAGGTCTTCCTTCATTTACTGATTGTCAGTTTAAGATGGCTCTTTTGTGAGGCCTCGGGAGCTCAATGCTGAGTGATGCCTTCGCATTTGCTAAACCGGACTGGGCACCACCAAAGATCCCCCGCACGCTTGGATCCACAGCCCGGCAGAACAAATAAACACGCCTCTCGGCCTTTTTGCCTACTTTATCTCCCTCTCCAGGAGCAGGAGGGTTTTGGGGGTGCTAATGTTTACACAATGTTAAAACTTTCTTTCCCCTGTTTCCTGAATTTGAGAAGACACATCCTGGATGACCTCGGCTGCAGAGATAACACCGAGGCAGCGCTGGCCACCACGTCCACTGGGTTACTTCACTCTGCTGTCTCCACCGCTCCCCTCCCCTCCCCCACCCTTCACGTGGGGATCACCCAGGAGAGCAGGAGATGGGCTAGGCTGTCCCAAACGGAAGGCACAAAGGCGTTAGTCTCTAAGAGTCTGCCCACAAAGCAGCCTTTTATTCCCACCTACGGATACGCTTGGTTCAGTTCATCCCAAAGACCCACTTGATTTGAATGGAGTGTTTCAAGAGAGTTTACCAAATGATCCTCAAAAATGTGCTAGTAAGACAGACGTTAGCCTTTTCCCATCATGTGCTACTGAACTAAGGGAGCTCACGGAGAGTTAATCAAGGATGCCTGTGGGGAAGGAATTCCGGGAAAATGCTTCCTGGGTCAGTTTCCTCATCTGCGAAGAGGTGTATGTTAATAACAGCACCAACTGCTCTTGGGAAGATTACGTGAAGACAATCTGCTTTTAAAGCACTTTGCACAATGCTTGGCACTTACAAACTGCTCCGTGAATGCCGGAAATCTAGCAGCAGCAGCAGCAGCAGCAGCAGCATTTTGTGCAAAAAAGATTTGGGGACAAAAAGGTCCCAGAAGATATGGATATGAATTTTTAAAAATCCAAAAACACCATTGCCATGCATTTGAACACTTAATTACTTAGTTTTTCCCCCAAAGCACTTTCACAGGACCTCCCGTGTTTCTCCTCCTATCAGTACAGAAATCACCACACCCCCCCGTGTTGCACTAAAAGCTGCGGAACCCCAGCAGCCTGCCTGGCACTGCACGAACTCTTGGGACAGTCGCGGAGGTAACTGCCGGTACGCCCAGGCTGCTGGAGGGAAAGACAGCCTACTAGACGCATGTAAATAACGGGGTGCTGGGGCCCTGCCTGGAAGCTGGACCTCGGAGCTCCAGATGGCAATGCTGGTGTCCCAGGTGATGGCGAAAAACCAACCATGTAGATGTCAAGGAAGGGGGGGAAAGAAAGAAAGGGAGGGAGGGAGGGAGGGAGGGAGGGAGAAAGAGGAAAAGAAGGAAAGAAGCAAGGTGAGAGAGAGAGAAAGGTGGAGAGTGGAAAAAAAAAAAAAAAAAGCGTTGTTTATAGAAGCCAGCTGCTTGGGCCGTGGCGCCAGCAGGCCCTTCATCCTGCTATTTTACGCGTGCAACCCCGCTGCCCCCACTGGCACAGGTACAACTAAATGTTGACTTCAATGCTTCAGAGAGCACTCGACTGATTTTGTACATGATTAATTGCCAAAGACATGGCTGGCCATATGGAACAGAGAAAGCATCAAGTAATTCATACTTCTGTATGTGATCGCTTGGCCCTGTTGTTTTAATGTACAGGAAAGAGCCAGTATAGCACAGCCCTGGTGTCTTGCCCCTGACAGCCCATTAAGAAATCTCAAAGCACCTAGTCGAAGTTATGCTGTTGGCTTTTCAATAGCAGCCTAATAAAACAGAAGCAAAGCTTTCCAACTAGTCTTAAATCTTTCACGTACAGTACATTAACTACTGTGGCTAAAACAACGGGCTTCTTATGATAGGAAATGGGATTTGATTTCTAGTCTCTGCATACTTACTGAAAGCCTTTTTCTGACCTTTATGGACTTTACAAAATCATTGTTCTTTTCCCCTGGTTTTCCAAGTAGCTTAATAGATTCGTCTGCTCCTGTAGAGTCTACTCTTCGTCACTATCACGTGCGGTCTATGTAACAAAGCTGATTCGCACCGAGGTGGAAGAAATAGCATAATTATTCTTACCAAGAGAGCCCAGGAATCAGTCTAGCTTCTGAAGCGCTAGCTTTCTTCAAAAGCCAGAAAACAACGAAAGCACGACACTAGGGGGGAAAGCCTCACGAACACACTCTTATCACCCTCCCCTCCTCCCCTCCCCCCTTCCCATCATTCTGGGAACTGAATCCCTTCGATGTGCGGAAAAAAGTATCAATTTATTTTCCGGTTGCTCTACCGCTGGCCCTGGCTGACACTCCACGCCAGGCAAAGGGGGAAGGTGCCACCTCAGGCGACTGGTGGCCTGTGAGCTTTGTCCGTCACTAAAATCTTTGCAGACTGGTATTTTCGGTCTGAGGAGAACACATCTACATTTCCACGACGTTTTCCGTTCAAGGATTTTCAAGTGACAGCACTAAAAACCGTAATACCATCCATAGTTCCCTTTGTCAGTCCTGACGTGTGTTGGCAGGGGGATGGCTTTGTTGGCACTTTTCGTTAGAAAATATTTACACAGTGTTTTAGGTCTGAGGATTTTCAGGTGCTGAAACGATCCTCACACCGGAGGACAGCGTATACGGGAAATGCCACTCGAGTGCCTATTCATTAGCAGGATTGTAACTGTCTCTACTGCTGAAGCGAACCAACGATCCATTTAGAGCTCCACGCCAACGGGAATTTCTCTGCCTCCCTGCTGCCTCTCCTTCCTCGGAATATGCCGGTTCTTTCCAGGATGAGCACCCCAGCTGGTCAACAGAATCATGAAGCAGAGAGCATGAGAGCTTGGAAGAAAAAAAGAAACAGAGGCACTGAAATGGACTCAGTTATTTGCAGCAAAGAAGACACAATACAGGATTTCTAGGAAGACGTGAAGGCATTCTCGCTGACCATCGTGTGACAGATATTTACTCTGCTGTATTATGGTATGCTCTGCGGGGCACCATGATACTGTGATTCCTATTTTACAGATGGGAAAACTGAGGCTGGAAAGGTGAAATGCCCGAGAGGAATACACTTCCGGGGCAGAAGGACTGGCATGCTAATTCTTTACACTTCTAGCTGACTGTTCACTGCAATGGAAGCTCTCATTGGTTAGACACAAAAGTATTCTATGTCCTACTATTATGTTACAATAGTATTATAGTACACTACATACCCATAGGAGATAAAAAGAAATACATATGAAAAATATCTTGCTGAAATTTCATCCGTGGAAATAAACCCTGCTTTAGCTGTCTAGTTTCAGTAAGGAAAATCCAAAGGTTTAAAGTGCAGGGGCACCCGGGGGGCTCAGTCGGGTGGGCATCTGGCTCTTGATTTCAGCTCGGGTCATGATCTCCAGGCTCATGAGTTCAAGCCCTGCGTCGGGTCGGGCTCTGCGCTGACAGCAAGGAGCCTGCGTGGGATTCTCTCTCTCACCGTCTCTCTCTGCCCCTCCCCTGCTCTCTCTCTCTCTCTCAAAACATAAATAAGTAACCATTAAAAAAAAAAATAAAGGTTTAAACTATGAGCACCAAATAACTGATCCGGTGATGATGTTTGCCCTAAAAGTGGCTCAGCTGCTTCCCATCCTTAGGCGAGAGAGAGAAGTTACCCAAGATCTCCATCAGACCAGCTCTCCCCTCCCCCCAGACATCAGTAGCACAAAGGCTGAAGTGGTCTGTCATGCACAGTGGATTATATGAAGTGTAAAACATTGGGGGAGAGGGGAAGGGGAGGGGAGGCCTTTGAAAAGGGAACGGGAAAAAGAAATCACACTTGCAAGAGGATCCAGCTGACAGCCCAGTCCCTAACAAGTGAGGCAAGTGAATATGTTTGGAAACATTGTGAATGCAGCAAGAGCACAGGCCTTTTGTCTGCAGCCCTACAGTGTGTCTTTAACCCAACTGCTGCCTGCATCACTGAACATATGTTTTCTACACAAGAAGTGAAGCAGAAAAGGCTCTTTGTTATAATTCACTCCTTTGTATATATCTGTCCCCCACCCCCCTTCTGCCCATCCCCTCTTTTCAGTAACATCCAAACCATAGCTCTAGTGGAAACTTTAACTGCTTGGGAAGTGAGGCCAGAGCGTCCAGGGGGGACCTTTCTACCGCCCCCCAGTCCTAGAGAACCACTCTTCTCGCAGTGGCAGTACCAGCAAGAGGCACATTTATTTAGTGCCTACTATGTGCTAGGTATCAGCACGATAAGCATTTTATCAACATTATCTCATTTAGTCCAGCAGTCACCGTAAAAGGAGGCACCGTTATTTTATTTTATTTTATTTTATTTTATTTTATTTTATTTTATTTTTAATGTTTATTTATTTTCTTGAAGGGGAGAGAGAGAGACAAGAGTGTGAGTGGGGGAGGAGCAGAGAGAGAGGGAGACACAGAATCCGAAGCTGTCAGCCCAGAGCCCGACTCAGGGCTCGAACTCACGGACCACGTGATCATGACCTGCGCCGAAGTCGGACCCTTAACTGACTGAGCCATCCAGGTGCCCCCAAGGCACATTTATTTTAAAGATGAAGAGACTAAGGCCCGAGAGGGTCAATAACCCCCAACGCCACAAGGGGAGACTTCAGTTTTAGGCATGTAGCACTGGCAATGCTTTGGGGACACTTATCAAACCGGGCACAAAGTAAGAGGGAAATGTAGATGTAGGACTTGAGAATGTGCGAGAATTTAGACACACACACACACACACCCCACTCTGCCCTTTTCACTGAAAGTCACAGCATCTGAGCTGGGAACTGGGCGCTGCAGAACTCAGAGTCAAGCAAAGCAGATGGGCAGGCTTCCTTACTCCTGGCTGCAGTGAAGGGAAAATTCCAGGTCTCTCTCTGGTCCTTGTGGGCTTTACCACGGGGAGCACAAACACAAGCTCCGGGGTCTGAATACCTTAGTGGCTCAGAGCTGGCCATGAGCAAGTTACTTACCCTCTCCGTACCTCAGTGTTCTTATCTGTAAAATGAGGGCGTTTCTAACGTCTACTTGAGGGCACACAGCATTCAGTCTTTACACATAAGGTCCTTAGAGTCGTGCCTGACACACGGGGAGCAGGCAGTAAGGGTTATTAGCTACCTTAGAGTACCAGTCCCACTGAGAGCCACAGGAAAGTTACTAAACTCGATCATTGTTTTTACACTAACCTAGGTCTTTGTTTCTCCCTTTCCTCCGTTCATGTTAACCGTGCGTCTACACCAGAGAAGTCAGTCTCTTTTAACTAGGATCCCTTCTTGGCTGCTGGTGGCGGTGATGTGCCGTGGCGGCTAACATCATCCAGCTCTTACGACATGCTAGGTACCGCTCACACGCGTCATATCACCGAGTCCTAAGACGAAGTCTGTGAGAGAAAGGTATCATCATCTCCGTTTGGCAGATGAGAAACCAGAGCTACAGAAAGATTATTACACAACTTGCCAAATTCCACACCGTTAGTGAGCAACGGAGCCAAATCTAACCCCGGCCCCCGGCTCCAGTGAAGGAAGCTAACGTATACGTAAACCGACTTGGGTGGTGTAACGTCCTTTCAGAATGTTATCCCACTTAATCCTCATAAAAACCATGTGAGTCAGGTAGGGCAAGTGTTATTAACCACATTGTTGCAGATAAGGAATCTGAGGCTCAGCTAAACTAAATAACTCATTCGATATCAAAATCAGTATAGGAGTTGAGCTATGACTTAGCAATCCGGTGTTCTAACTCCAGGGCCGGCACATCTAAACTCAACTCACAGGGCGGAATTACTAAGGGCAAAGGCCCATGTAGTAAGTCAACTAATTTGAGTCTCTGCCATCTGGCGGACACCCACGAAGTCAAGGTCACCATACCTGGCCGCTAGGCGCTTACAATCTAAGTAGGGAGATAAAACATATACACAGGGTTGGGGTGACCAAGGGGGTTACACAAAACAACCGTGGAATTCAACATAGCCCTTAGAATTGATTTTGATTTACAAGAGTCATTCACAAAACAGCTGCCCTCCTAGATGGGCCTGTTCACTGTCTGTCATAACCTTATCATTTAACACCCATCAAGCTAAGTACTCTTATCCTTTTCATTTTGAGAAAACGAAAACTAAAAGGAGGGCCTGTAAGACCTAGTAAGTTTCACTACATACATCTGCCCACCCTTAAAAAAAAATCTTACTTTTCTTTAGGTTCCTGAGGTCGGAGTTACATCTCACTATAATGAAGCAGCTCATGCTATTGACAATGTGACTATTAAACTCTAAATGAAGTAGCAATCTGGTAGGGAAAGATAATTCAGGGAAAAATCACATGAGCAGAGTTGCTGTGCTTGTCCTCTGATAACATCTACCTAAGAGAAATGCGGTCCCTGCCTAGGACGCTTTCTGTAAACACGACTGTCTACAAAGTCCTCAATGCCAGCGCTACTTGCTATCTGGCACGTATCTACTCAGAGGAGATGAACACACACACATACACGCACACACACACATGCACACCCGCACGCGCACAGGTAATTTTGGGCTATAGCTCCCAAATAAGCATTCAGGACCCACTTAAGTGCCTATTAAATCAGCACTTTAAGTACACACCTACCAGTGCACTAATAGTAACTATAAAAAGAAAAACACTTTGCAGTGGCTATAAAAATATAATCAAAAAGTATTAATAACAATAATAATTTTAAAAAACTATCACTTACTGAACCTCTATCACGTGCCAAGCTCTGCTGTTCACTTTCCCCACATTCCTCGTTAAATCTGCATAAGCATCCACTGAAACAGGTTTTATTTATTATGATCTCAGTTGATAGATAAGGAAATCAAGGCACAAAGCCATTTCTTAACTTGCCTGAAATCACACAACTGGTAAGTGATGGGGCCAGGATTCAGACCCAGGCAGTCAGACGGCAGAGTTCACTCTCTTACCCACCAGACTACGTAATGACTAATCATATACAGAGCACTTTCTGTGAGCTGGGGACACAGCACGTCATTGAATCCTTCCAATGACCTGACAGGGTTGGTTGGTATCATCAGCAAACTTATGTTCCAAGTGTTTTCATATCTGGCCCCGGATCTCACTAACAGTGGGTGGCAGAAGAAGGGTGGTCGGCAAAACCAAAGTGATGCTGGGTTCTTGACAATGATTTCAGTAACAGACCGCGGTTCAGAGACGGTCTCTACCTGTGGAAACAACAGCGGCTCACTCCCTGATTGTCCAGAGTCCTCCTTGGACATATGAACAGGGCACCTGAGGTCACAGGGAACAGAATCATTTTGTGATACACAAGACAACCACCAAATGATACCAAACTATCTGTCCACCAAGATCCTCTCTGGACACCTCAGCTCTTTCCCAGCTATGATGTCCCAAACCAAGGGGGCGGGGTGGGGGGGGAATGACAGTATCATTTAGGATCTGGTTTTCGCCCTTTCTCACACTTATGAATGTTACCTATGAAAGGAACCTGAGTGGCAGATGGAAACACTAACTTCTGAATGCTAGCATTATCCAGAAGGTGACAAAAGTCCTCCAGACTCTCAGATGCTATTCTGTTGATAGGATTAGTACCACTGGCGAGCAGTGGTCATTAGACCTAAATGCGTGGCTTAAGCAGTAGAAACGTAGCTTCTTTCTAGTTAGGAAGATATCCAGTGTTCACATGAGCGATGAGAGTGAGAACGCCACCAAAGGAGCATGGGTGCGTTTAACAGAATTTGTGTCTGGAGTTCACAGAAACAAGATTTTCAACTCCAGACGGCTCAGGAATTAATAAAACAAAACTATCACACTACCGCATGCGTTGGCCTCAATCATTCCAACTGCGATTTGGAACAAAAGAAACAACCAGGAGACCTCAACAAGAACACGGGGGGACTTGACACACGAAGGCGATACTTGGTGCCCTTCACCAGGAACAGTGGTGCAAAGCTGCCCGCGGTCTGTCTTTGTCCTTCACCACCTCCTGCTTAGGGTGCTTGGAGATCGAGAGTTCTCACTACAGTTCATTCTTTTCCCGGGAAGGAAAGCAAGCAGGTCCCACTTCAATAATTAATCTCTTTTAAAAGCTCTGCCCCCAGTGCAACACCTTGTGCAGAGTTTAACCTCAGCTTTAAGCAGCCAGGGCGGTCACCACAAAGTTGCTTTGAGGGCCCCAAGGGCAACAAAAGCCACATTTCTGTTTGGAGTAATACAATCCAAAGCCTGCAAAAACACCACTGCTGTTGGCACGAATTCCCGCTGAACTCTAACTCGCTGCAGTCAGAACGGTCTTATGCTTTGATAGGCAGATATTATTGGCTCATCTTCTAGAGATAATTACCTCTCTTGCCTTGTTTAGTGGTTATACATTCCAGACCCAGAGATTAAACCGTTGTAGAAAACCAGTGATGGGCACAGGCCTTTCATGCTGGAACGGTCTCCGTGAGACAGAGCAGGAACACTTTAACTTGGGGGTTTAGACAATGGCTGTTCTGAAAGGGTTAGAAAAATGGGCAACAACTGAGCTTCCTCCTCCCTCCTGTGTTCAAGTCAACCACCTGCTGCGGCATTTTTGTTTCGGTAACAAAGAAGCCTTCATGTTTGAGGCTCATATTTAATGTTTTGCCGAACCGGCCCCTTGAGTTTTTTAGTTAACTCTTCAGGAGCAGAGAAAGAAATATTTCTTGCCTGACATGCAAATAAAGACACCAACACACTTTCCTGACCGGCCCCCACAAATAAACGGACGTGGACCTATGACCACATGTGCCGCTGCCTGCTTACCTTTGTACATGGCCCCAGAGTCGGCAGATCCTCTATTTCTATTTAAGAAAGTATTATCGGTCACTAAGAGCCGCATAACATTTGTGATTTCATGGTTCGTACAGTAACAGGTGCTGGGGGAAACAGGAATGTGAAGTGTTAAAAAGAAAGTGGGGGTGGGGAACCACTTCAGACACATTAAGCAGCTTTAAACGCTGACAGCAGAAAGGGGAAAATTTTTAAGCAATTTGGTCGGGTCAGTAAAAAGCAACACAGGTCAAAGGAACAAAATGGTACCCAAAAAATTCTGCCTATTGATAAATGGGCATACTGTCTTGGGGCTGGGCGCGCAGGCAAAGAAAGGCTAAGCAACTGCTGCATGGAGACAAAAATATGCTCTTTGTGGCACTCTGACAATAAGTTACTTCAGCTGGGCGAACGCGTGAGGCCCCCCATTCGCCCCGTATTCGCGGCCGGGGTATGCATTAATGAAAACAAAAGGGTCCATTTTCATTGTAACCATGCAGAAGGGTTAAGCATTTGACCTTCAAGTATGGTGCACTTGTGCTCGGTGGAAAGGTTCTTGACAATATAAACACGAATGACTGCTGTTGGAGAAAGGGGGCACAATTAAAAACAATCTCAGATGCTTGTTGTACAGCTGTTCGAGCTTCGGCTCCGCCTGACCTCTAAGGATGCTACATGTTTAACGGAGACAATTTAAGGTATTTTAGTGAGTCCCTTCCCCATTCACCGCTGCCATCCTTCGCCTTGGGAATACCTACCCTGAAACACAAAGCGCGTTTCCAGTAATGAGATTTTACGCGCTGGGGTTTACCCGCAGAGCCATTGGCCTCCTCAAGCTGTCCTCCTCTTGCTATCTGACCACCCTGAGAAGCAGCCGAAGGCCAGATCTTACGGGGACTTGGTGGGAGGCGGGAACGTTTGACTCTGGAGAGCACAATTAGCACAATTCTTGTAAAAGAGTTGTTTCCTTTTTTTTTTCTTTTCTTTTTTAACAAGCACAATCTTATTACGCCTCGCTTTCCAAAAAAAGATGTTACTGAGGGAAAGTTTTCACTCTGTTAAACGATAATCTAATTTATCTGAAAAGGATTTCTCTCAATACGGTCGCTTATCTCTAGTCCGCAAAAGAGAAAGCCCTGAGACATCCCAAATGCAGTTAGAAACAGATTAAAAAACCAAAACAATAACAAAACGAAACAAAACAAAACAAAACACCTGAGCATGTCTTCTGAGCCAGCAGAGAACATGGTTTCAAAAGAAACAGAAATTCTAAGGTAAAAGACTAACTCCTTTTCTAAGCTGAGGGAAGTCGCTGCCTTCCTGTTGCTGGATCTGTTTGCAGTCAGGTAAAGGGTCTGGAATCCCCCCACAAGTAAGAGGGTCCCTGGGAAGGGACCGTGGGTAGGCGCTGTCCACCAACAGGGGCTAGAAGATGCTAGAAGGATGAGGGACTGCCAGCTTTAAAGGAAGAAACCATCACAGCCTGCTCTGGATTGGAGGGGCCGGGACTTCCCACTTATTGGGAAAGAAGGAAGTCATACCGAGGTGAGACAAAGCCAAGAGACAGGCCAAATCTCGTAAAGAGTGGGGCACAGGGAAAGTTTGGCTTGTCAAACACACTTTAATCTCTAAAGTCACTGCGCTTTGATGTTGCCCCAAACAGAAAACCTACATGGTTTGCAAGATTTACAGCATTTCTAGTGGGAACAGTTTCATGCTCCAGGGTTTTCCCTTTGGAGATTAAGGTTTATTTTATCCCTGATGTTCAATGGGTCTGACTGTAAGAGCCTCATCAGAGACAAGGACATTTTCCTGCCCTCTGACTCATCAAATACACCAAACTTTTATTCATCAAATCAAGTTCGTTTTTCAGGGAACAAAGCTGCTGGAGATGATCCAAACCGTGGGGTAATCACTGTCACTCTGACAAGACAGGAGTGTTTCTTTTGCAAAGAGTCAGCTCCTAAGAGAGATCACAAAAAAAGTGACTTGAAAATGGCTACACTAATCTCTATATTATAAAAGACCACACAATTCATTTCGGGAGTTGAAATGAGGAGAAGCAAAATAGACAGGAAAGAAAGAAGTGAATCACCACCTCTGCCTATTACATCAAGGGCAACCCCCCACATGCGGTGACACTCACATAATTGTAAGCCACGTAGAACAGAAGTGGTTTCAAAGGGCCACTTGAGGTAGAGTTCACTGGAAGGGGCTTTGAGCATTTCCACTAACACTGCTTTTTTTAAGCTGGATCTTACTCTTCTGAACCCAAGTGAGACTTGACCTATGAGGACAGAACTTTATAATGTACTAGGCTGAGAAGCTGGTAGTAAATTTCAACTGGATCAGGGACCGTGCTTAAGGAATTCCCCGCTCGACTCAGGAAAATGGCACATAGGATCACACAATAAATCGTTGCTTGGCTGCTGAGCCCGGCTTTTCACCATGATACCACGGCCAACGGAAACGAACCGGTGACCAAGTCGTTCCTGGTTCTATGCACCCCGATCAATCCATAAAAGGCTCTGCCCTCGACATTCTATGCGTCTAAAGCAGCCTGTTGATGACGATTCTTTTGCTGTGGCCAGCAGGGTTCGTTCCCTGCTGCGAAAACAAAAGGCAAGACGAGCAAGGAATTCCCCTCCCCCCTACATCCTCCTAAATGCACAGGCTTAATATGTAAGAAGTATATTCATTTCTACTTCTAGGAATGGAAAATTTAAACAAACCCCTCAGGTGTCTTACTCATAATGACGCTAAGGGAAGACCGTCCTTTCTCACTGAAGGATGCCAACGCGTCTCTGAAGCACTAACACACCAAATCCACAAAACACATGAGGGAGGGGACAGATCGAACACCAGCATGTGATCAGCAGAGGCCAAAATGTAACCCAGGGATCCTCGCTTCTGACCACACAACCGTTCTGGAAGGTATGGCTCGACGCTCCCTAGGATGCACATAATTGTAAGTGAGGTTTTACTCGAAACTGCAACCATTTGATGGTTCTCCACATCTCCCCCACCCTCCTGACACCATACAAATGCCCAACCATTTTCCTTGGCTTTTCCACAACAGACGCACACGGTTGCAATAATGAAGGTACGGCTGTCCCTTTGGGGGTCGTCTCCTTCCCTGCAATTTGCAACAAAACCCACCCTGGATTTTAAGAGAGCCATCCTGTACTTAC
The DNA here is from genome assembly GCF_018350215.1 of Panthera leo. Taxonomy (NCBI): domain Eukaryota; kingdom Metazoa; phylum Chordata; class Mammalia; order Carnivora; family Felidae; genus Panthera; species Panthera leo. The sequence goes on along the minus strand of NC_056693.1, from coordinate 31,318,002 downwards.
GATATTGATTTTTCATTTTGCTCCGCAAATACTACCACCACTTTATAACTGATATACAACATTAACAGTTTCCTTGGCCTCAGAGACCAAATTAATCACAAAATCAACAATCTGTTTTTATGCCACGAGAGTTCCATTTTAGTTTTCAACATAAATTGCAAAACCACAGCCAGCGTCCAGTGCAATTTTGGAGATGCACTGCTAACTTGCCTCCCAGTTGTGACTTAATACAACGATGGTTGTGCAAATTAAAATGTTTACGGCTTCAGGCCGGCCTTTATTTAGCCGGCTACCAGGCAGATGAATGTCTACGGGCTGATTTCTGGAGGAAGTCAGAAGACAGCTAGGGGCAACGCCCCCATCAGCTCAGATCACAGAAATGCACAGATAGGTTCACCTACCGTCTCCCGACCAAGATTCCTTCCATGATGAAAGCACCAGGAAGGCCACTTTTGACCCCATGGACTTCTCTGCGGGGTCTGACACTACTAATCTCCCTCGGGCCCAGGTTTTCTTTCAACCTCTCTGACTGACATCTCAGGTTTTCTCAAGGGCTCTCCTACACTTGTCCTAGGTCATCCTACACTCTGCCTTGCATGCTCTTGACTCTTGAACCTACATTCTCTCTCACACACATCAATTTCTTGAGCTTCCGTCTCTACTTAGATGCTTCAAGCACAAACTAACACAGTGGAGACGCCTGCCCGGTGCACGGCGGGCACGGAAGGACCGCCCACTGAAGACCCAAACCAAACTCCCAAATCTACATTTAGGCTCTGATGTCTCTACCAAGTTCCACACCGCTGTTTCCAGATGTTCTTAGATGCTCTACTGGACTCATCAAACTCTATATGCCCTCAAACTTCCTCCTCTTCTGTTCCTTAGCTGGGTAAACGGTACCATCATCCACCGGGTAACCGCGACCAGATTTACTTGTAAACTGCCTGTGAACTCTCCTTCACCCCTCAACCCCAACCTCCAAATGATGGTGAAGTTGTATGTACCTCTTTAAAATCAGAGCTCTGGCATTCGGCCCGCCTTTTTCTTCCCTTCATTACCGCCTTGGTCCGGAACCTCATTACTTCTCATCAGAGTATCTGCAACAGGCCTTTGTGGCCCCAGCCTCACCTCGCCACAGTCTATCCCCTGTGTTGCCGCCAGGTACAGTTCTGGAAATGGGTCTGACTGCCCCACCTTCCCATGCAAAGTCTTTGAATCCAAATGCCACGAATGTCTCCGAAACATAGGCCAAATTTCTAGGCATGGCGTTCAAGGCCCTTCTTGAGTTGGCCCCATTCTCCTCTTTCCACTTGTTCTCTAGTTCCCAGGTGCCTGTCCCTGCTCTTCCATTTCACCCCAGATAGGTACCTGATGCACAGGTTACAAGGTACTACATCGTTTCTGTAAAGATGCCCTGGTATTCTCTGGAGCCGTGCCCTTGTGCCTAAAATGGGCCCTGTCCCTCTTATGAATGTGTGTGAAAACTCTGCCTACTGAAAGTTATTCCTTCTTCAAGGCACAATTAAAAGGTGACTCCTTTAACAAAAAAAAAAAAGGCACCTTCACTTCCATGAAGACTTCTCCAGTTTTTTCAATCTGACTTCTATTCTCTGGGGCACTCTTGCAACACTTCGTTTAACCTCTCGTTTGACACTCCACATCATGCCTTCCTTATGTGTGTACCTATTTCCTTGCAGGCATGTTAAGCTCCACAGGTACAGCAACTCTTGGTTTTCTCCAATCCCTGACACATGAAATCTTTACGAAAAAAAAAAAACAAACCAAAATTCAGTGACTGTTTGTTGGATTGGAACCGAAGCCTTACCTGGACTTGGCGGCCCTTTAGTAGATGCCAGCTGAATGAATATGAAGTGTATTCTGTCAGAAGACGTCAAGAACTCCACTAGAAGAAGATGGAACGGTTACGAGATGGCAATCTGGGCACCGTCCCAGGCCGGCTGGTAAAGGCAAGAGCACTACGGGACTCTCAGAGGAGGATAGTAAGTTATCCTGATTTCAGCCTATAGAGAAAACCAATGGATACGCTCCTGGGGGCCCGGAGGTTATCACATTTCTCCCTCATGTGCGAGACATGTTTATAAACACAGAAGGCTCTAATAAAACTCACATGAGAGACAAAACTCAACTTCGGCAAGTGTTTACATTCTAATCAGGACAACAAATCACTTCTCACCAGGAGATTCCAGCTCAGTCAGGGTGGGGGTTCTTGTACGTGTGCCAGGGGGACGCTGGGCCGGAAAACGTCCTGGTCCCTTCAAGCTGAATGGCAATTCTGGGCATAGCACAAGAAGGGTAAGAAAGAATGGCATCTAAAGGACACTTCCGAAACCCCTGTCCAGGTTTCTGCGTGGCTCCCAGGTGGCAAAATATACAAGGCCTTGATAGTTCCTGCTTTGTCACATGACTCCCAACCTAGACAAGCATATGGCAGTAACAAGGACGATGGATTCTGACCTTTCTGACAGGAAAAGTCGGTGGCCAAGCTTCCTAGGGTTGCCTCTACCTGGCAAGGGAAAGAAAAATATGACCACCCCAGGAACCCTGGCCTTTCCTGAAGTCCAAGGTGAGTGACGTTTGAAAGACACTGAAATTAGGAAAGGAGCATCCGGAGGGTATCTCAGGGTTCCACCAGAGACAGCTCGTCCTCACCAATTCACTCATTGGCTCACAGCCTATAAAAAGCTGGGCACCAGCCACATCATAAGGCTTACATGGGATGATCATGCATTTTGGACTCGCCTCCTCCAAGGAAAATCTGATGCGGGCTATCTTACCGCAGATAACAGTACCCAAATTGATAGTGTGGAACTGGCTTGTCCGATAATTGGAAGGAACCTGTACAAAGAAACAGCATGGCTATTCACATTCTATTTTACAACGTGATCAACCATTCCCTGTTCTTTGTCAAGGGATGGTTAACGAGATTCATAAATTAACTACCCCAAGTCACTTCTGCTGTTTTACTGCGTCTAGCAACACTGGATCTCCATGAAACAGATAAGCGCTCTCAAGTTTTATCTGCCATAAATACCCAGTGCCTCCAGAATAAACCTGGAGCCCCCGGACACGGCTTTCATGATGGTCACAGGGAAATACAGCATAGGGACTTGACCTAGTCAGACAGGGCAAGAGAGGCTTTCCTAAGGAAGTGGCAAGTTGAGGTGAGATCTGAGCAATCAGTCGAAATAATCTATACGTATGTTTTGGTGGGAGAGGACATTCAAAGAAGAGGCAACGTGTGTGAAGGCCTTGAAAAGAAGGGAGCAGGCTGGATTCATCGAGAAAGTGCCAGTAAGGTAAGGAGTATGGACAAAAAAGAGCCTAGAAGGAATGTAAGGCAGGAAAGGTTGACGGAGGATACAATTATTTCAGTCCTTATCCTAATAGCAACTGGAACCCATTATTGGGTTTGCACAGGGAGGGGGCATGATTAGCTCTCTATTTGGAAACACTGCCCTGGTAACTGTGTGAAGAACACAGAAACCCACACAGCAAGCTACTGCAACAGCCCAAGGGCGTGAAGGTGGTGTGCTGGACGAGAATAGCAGCAGCAGAAATGAACAGGAGTGGACACACTCATGAAATATTTTAGGGGTAAAAATTTCTCAGACTGGAGCACGTGGGATGGGAAGAGGAGAGTTGCAAGGATGATTCCTTGACGTCTGCCGTGAAGACCTACAGGTGGGTGGTGGTACCACTTCCCGAGATCAAGAACTCTAGAAGGAGACTAGCTTTGGGGGACTGCCGGCCCCTCCTCTAGGGGCCTTGAATACAGCCTGCACCGTCCCTGTGTCTACCCTACACATGCTATTCCCTCCACAGCAATCTCTTCCCATCCCCATCTCTACCTGCCAGGATCCTGCCCATCCTATAAGACTTAACTCAGAAGTCCCTGCCAATCACAGAGCCTTCAGAGATCCTACCCATCCAGATGTATGCCATCGTCTTCCAAGCTTTCATCGGTTCGGCTTGTTATCTTTTATCAACATTGACTTCCACCTTGTATGTGAGTTCTGAATATGGTTATCTCCCTCCTGAGTTCTCCACTGAATTTAGGAAACGTAGCAGCCACTCAGTACGTTTGTGCTGGTTGAAAGTAAGACCGCTTGCCCGTGGATTTGCTGATACGTTCCTGTATCCGTCCACGCAACCAAGCTAATTTGGTAAGAGGTCAGGTACCTGATGAACACAAGACTTCTCAATCCTGCCCACGTGTCAGAATCACCTCCAAGGCTTTCGAAACATACGGCAACCAACTGAGAGCCACGGCTTAGACCCATTAAATCAGTATCACTGGAGGTGGAGTCCACAGGATACATTCAAAACATTAATCCTGGATGATTCGAATGTAGAGCCAAGATCGAAAGCTATAGATACCAACCCAAATCCCTGGAGACAGATGGTCCTCATGGCTTCAAAGAGTTGCACCAGGGGCTCTAAGGTACATCCTGATGCGGAACACCTCTAACGCAGACAAATTATATTCCAGAGAAGGTTGAAGAGATAAGGCTTCTGCAGTCGGTAATGGATAATTGCTAAACGTTTTTAAAGAAGGCAGTTTGCAAAATGGATTGGATCAAAAAGAAGGGAGACAGCAGGCCATTCAACAAATATGTGCAGAGCCCCAGCAGCATAAGAAGAGGTACTTCAGAGAAAGCCTGTACCCACAAAGCATTTGCGTTTCACCCGCCCCGCAAACACTTGTTGGGTTCTGACTCTGTGAGCACCAAGGACACAGCGGTTATACAAGACAAAGCCCCTGCCCTCAAGGTGCTTTTGTTCTTACATGTATGTAAGACAAAAGTTCAGATATTAATAAATGCTCTGAGGAAAAATTAAGTGGAGTAAAAAGACAGACAAGGAGCCGTTCTGAGAGGACTTCTGAATAGGGACCTGAATGGAAGGCACAGGTTATGTGCAGACACAATGTAAGAAGGGACAAGAGTCTCAGAAAGCTATAGGAACGACTCAGGGGAGAGAAAAGGGGACACCGAATGAGCAGATGGCCGGAGGAATGAACAAAGAGGATAGGTTCAAAACAGTCATGCTAAAAATACGCCAGGCAAGGTGCAAAACACTCCATGTTTCATCCACCTTGGGCAAATCTCACAATGACCCCCTAAGCGAGGTACTTCCGTTATCCCCATTTTACAGATGGGGAAACCTGAGACTCCCGGTGTGACTGCAATATCACACACAGTTAAAGGACAGAGGCAGGGCTCGAACCCTAGCCTAACTTGAGAGCTCAAGCTCTCAACTCCAAAATACCTAAGCGTGCAGACTTCAGAGGTGATGGGGGCTCAAACCGAACTGATTTGGTGATACAGCCAGCCATGGAACCTGACTTCATAATGCAGCAAGAGAGAACACGGCAAGAGGGGAGACCCAGGAGAACCCAGAGTGGTAAAGGAGCCCTCACCTAGCCCAAGAATTACAGTCTACCGACACAGTCTACCGAGGGGGTCAAAGGAAAGTTCTCCACCCCTCCTGAGACCTCGATTAGTCCTCTCCTTTCCCTGAAAATAGAATCCCAACCACTCCCCACTCATCTCTGTACTCTCCAGGGCCTTCCCGAAATGAACTCTTACCTAGGAACTGCACGTGCAGGCTAAAGGCTTCAACCCACGTTTCTGGAGCCAAGCAGAAAAAGGCTCTGAAACAGACAGCGAGCACTGTTGAAATGACCCACTGAAGACTGACAGGTGGAAGAAGAATGAAGGCGGGCAGGGGAGGCCAAGGAGGCTCGGCCTGTCGGAACACAACCGAAACTCAGTCCTGAATGGACTCCAACAAGAACATAACTTTAAACAGCAAATCAGCAACGTACCTTGTCTCCAGGGGTAAGGAGCCCCGCCTTCCCTTCCCATTGACGCACACCGCTATAGCAGGAAGCCCTAAGACTCGGCAGGGTAAAGGGCCACGTACATCCGTATGGAATACAGTTCCACCACGTGATAACGTCCCCCGGTGTCAGGGCCATTGTTCGGATCACCCGCACTCATTCAGCTGACTTGGCACACAACTCCGTGATAAAAAAGAACGTTTGCCACATTTGCCTGCCAAGGAAATAGGAGTGTTCCTCACTAGAACCTCTACCTCTATCAGAATTCTCCGGATGCAAGTAACAGAATGGAACTTTAGCTAAGAGTTTAGTGATTAAGAGAGCAGACTCTGGGCCCAGACCGCCTCTGCAAACCACAAACCCTGGCTCTGTGGCTGACTACTTCTGCGGCCTTGGCAAAGTCGCTTAATCTCTCTGAGCCTCAGTCTCTCTGAGCGCAAAACAGGGATGAGAGAAATGTAAATGAAAACTGAAAGACACAGTCATAGTTGCGAAAAGTCTGTTAATATACTGCACTGGTGAGGATGTAGGGAAGACAAACACTAGATCACATCAACTCTACATATGTATACATATACATGCACGCACACACACACACACACACACACACACACACACACTCTGCTCAAACTCTACGGAAGACAATTTGACTGTCCCTCTTAAAGCTAACAATACATATATCCTTTGATTCAGCATTTCTGCTCCTAGACATTACTGTAGATATTATACATGAAAATCTCATGTGTTAGGGTATTCATTTCAACATTATTTGTGAAAGCAGAAAACTGAAAACAGTAGGAGACTGAGTAACTAAATTATGAAGCCACACTATGAAAAACCATGCCATCACTTATAAGAATGTACCAATATGGAAAGACCTCTAAGACGGAGTGCTATTCACTTGAAAAACAACACACAAATGTTTGTAGGTACAGTAAAACCTTGGTTTGCAAGCGCAGCTCATTCCGGAAACATGTTTGCCATCCAAAGCACTTGTATATCGAAGCGAATTTCCCCATAAGAAATAATGGAAACTCAGATGATTCATTCCACAACCCCAAAATATTCATATAAAAATGATTACGATGCTGTAATATAATACAAAGTAATAAAATACAAAATATAAAGAAAAATACACAGATTAACCGGCACTTAGCTTGGAAAACCTTCGTGGCTGGTGTGAGGGAGACCAGAGAGAGGAGGGTTACCGTGTAGGACGACTTTCACTATCACTAACGGAATCACTGCAATCTGTTGGCTCAATGGAATCTTCTTCTGCATGGGGGCCACTGTATACGCTCGCACAGATGTTGAGGACGGAACAGTATTAATAAACACTTGTCATTTACTGTACTTAATGTAACTGGCAATAAGGCAGCGGAGGAAAGGGTCTATATCCGCAGGCAGCCTGACCTAGAAGGAAGCCAAGCTTTCCTAAGCTTACTCTTGTTTAGAAAAGCAAAGGACCGTCCATCAGTGCTTCGAAGTGACAAAAAATACACTACTGCCAGTCGTGGGTACCTTCCAATGTCCTGAAAAATCACTGATTTCTGCCAAACACCGTGGCCTGAGACACCTGAGCATGGGAAACAATCACCCACAATCCCACAGTGAGCGAGACAGACAGAGAGACAGAGACAGACAGACAGGGAGGAGAAACAATGGCTCGGTTGTGATCCCGTGACATTCAGCATCAGGTACTACTCATAGTGCAAGACCTTGTTCCTTCATCAAGTCAAAACTTATTAGAAAGGTTTGCTCATCTTAGGGGACACGTGCAGAACAAGTTGTGCGCAACCCAAGGTTTTACTATCTAGAGAATATCTCTAGAAAGGTACAGAAAAAAAAAATCGTGAAGGGTGTTAGGCCCCAGGGAAGGGAAAAGGGTGGCAGTGGGAATGAGTGGGGACTTCTGTGCTTCTATACTTTGGGAATCCTGCACCATGGACACGTGCCGGCACACAGTCCTGAAAGAGCTCACCACATGTGCATGGAGCAGGCCGGCTAAGGCAACGCACCTCACCCTACAGCAGCTAGGAGAGTGCGTCCACAACGTAACGCGCAGATGCTGTCGGAGGAGGGAAAAGCGATGCCGGACGGCAGAAACAGCGTGTCCTCCTCAACATGAAAGAGCCCGATTTTGACACGTCGGGCCCAAGCCCACGGCGGAGGAAAGGGTCCAGAGCAACATTCACGTCCGCATTTTTTGCTACGGGCACGTTCAGCTGAAAGTTGGTAGGAGCACTAGAGAAGGCATGGCCACCGGGAGATTTGGGAATGGTGGCAAACACTGCCAGTTTCTTTTGGCAAAGAACTGCCAGTTTCTTTTGGCAGTTTCTTTTTGGCCAGTTTCTTTTTTTTTTTTTAATGTTTTTTTTAAAGTTTTTTTTTTTTAACATTTATTTATTTTTGAGACAGAGAGAGACAGAGCATGAACGGGGGAGGGTCAGAGAGAGAGGGAGACACAGAATCCGAAACAGGCTCCAGGCTCTGGGCGGTCAGCACAGAGCCCGACGCGGGGCTCGAACTCACGGACCGCGAGATCGTGACCTGAGCTGAAGTCGGACGCTCAACCGACTGAGCCACCCGGGCGCCCCTCTTTTTTTGGCCAGTTTCTTGTGAGGAATAAAGAGATATCAGAGGGGAAGCCTCTTTAAAAACCACGAAGCCCGTTTGTTTCGCCGGCGAAGCGTCACTTGGGGGTGACTGTCAGAAGGGTCTCTCGTGAAATGAAACGGTAGCCCCAGAACGGCATTTCTTCACCTCATTCAGATGGAGAGGGAATGGTGGCCTCTAAGTTAACTTAAGACCTGAGATTCCTGAACAGAATCAGAGTCAAGGCAACCCCGCAGAAGCCCATGTCCGACGAACAAACTCAAGAGAGAGTTATTAATCACTCAAGAATTAGCGCACAGTGACTCAAGAGTGATAACACCGGTCACTGGAAAATAATAACGTCACAGAGAGGGAAAGAATGAGGGTCCAGCAGAAATCTATACATGAAGGTGGGAGAGACCCGAGTGAACAGCCACCGTTTACGTTCCGAACGTTTACTCAGTGTTTCAAGTGGTGTGGCTGACGTGCCAAAATGCGGTGGCGAGGAGGGGACAGCATGGAGTGTCCAAGCACTAATGTGGGGCCATTAGCCAAAGAATGGGGAGATATGCGTGGGGAAGTAACTAGTCTAGTTCAGCAGTGGAAATGATAGATTACCACACCCGCTATCCTGCACCAAATCGAATAACTCATGAATGACACTTTGGCTGTATTTCAAAATACTTTCATGCACGTATTTCAGTCCTCAAAACTGCCGCCTCTACAAGAGACAGTGGAGTTGTCATTTCCTCCAGAATACAATTCCCGTACCAAAAATAATAATAATAATGATAATGATAATGATAATGATAATAAGAGTAATAAAATGAGATGGACCTAAGGTTCCGAAACGGAAGAGAATCTTAAATGGTTCGCCCGTGGGGAGAACCAGCCCCTGACGGAAATCCAAAATTATTCGGCTGGTGTTCCATTTGTGAGAAACAAAGAGCTTGATGGGCAAACATCCACTCGTCTGTAATGAGGTCTTCTGCAAGGTCTCGTGCAAATGCACAGAGTTGCTTATTTCGGGTCCTCGGGATGCAGACGGGTCTTGACATTAGTGCAAATAATCGAATTTTGACTTGTGTCCCCTTTGCCAATGAAGATGATAAAATAGTTTTCTTTCTATTTTTAGTTGCACGTGATTACGACTGGCCTTCCAGGACTATGACAGGAAGGCATCATGAAAGGGGGAAGGCCCCGTATCTTGCCAAGAAATGCATTAGAAACGGGTCCTTGCTAATCTTCCTAATCTGATCTCTCGCTACTGGACTCACAAGGACCACTCTCCATCCAGTCTAATGAAGTTTGGGAGCAGATTTTGTGTTTTCCCACTACAATGTCTCTGCTTCTCGCATCTCTGAATATCCTCCAACCATCTCCATCTATCAAAACCCTTCGTATTCCCGAAGGCCTATGTCGGAATCCACTCTCCCCTTTGATTTTGCTTCCTCTGAATTACTTACAGCCTTGTGCTTTATCAACCTGGGAGACAGAAGTCCTGGCTTTTTGTAGAACTTCACACTTATCTGCACAAAGTGGAGCAGGCGAATGAGGAAATGACTAGAATGAAGAATGGCAATTTCTTTCCTGATGCCACTCTATCGAAATAGGTCGCAAATATAATTGCTGTCCAAATATTTTTAAGGTACAGCCCATAGAAATGTCTCAGTGTGGAATGATAAAAACAAAAATGCGAAAGGGGCAGATTCTGACGTTTCAGATTTAAAAGATAGAAAGTAAGGGTCTTAACACCATACCCTTTTTTATGAGAACATTCTATTCAATTTCCAGGTTTTGCAGACCGCTCAATAAAGGGGTCAGTTTCTTTCAGAGGTCTTATGTGCACCCCCACCCAAAAATGTAATCAAGGCTATTCTAATCTAGACAGAAAACAACACTGCTTAACTAACTAAACGAATTAAGCCGGATTCTTTCTCCCGTCAAAGGAAAAAAACCTAAAAAAAAAGTTTTTTTAATGCGTATTTGTTTTTGAGGGGGGGGTGGGAGGGGCAGAGAGAGAGAGGGAGACCCAGAATCCAAAGCAGGCTCCAGGCTCCAAGCTGTCGGCACAGAGCCCAATGCGGGGCTCGAGCTCACGGACCTGAGAGATCATGACCTGAGCCGAAGTCAGACGCTTAACTGACTGAGCCAACCAGGTGCCCCGGAAAAAAACTTTTAAAGACCGATCCTGAGAACCACAGCAGGTCATCCTATGCTAGTTAGGCCTAGCTATGCGGATACCTTATATATTTACTCTGTCTCAAGACAAGAGTCAGGCAGAACACTCCAGAGCAACCAGTCAGAAGACCTTGGGGTCAGCAGCGAACACTACCTACTTCTCTCCTTCTTGCTTCACAAGCGTAGGCAAAAGGAGAGGCGAAATCTTCAGCCCCCAGTGGCATCCACACCGAAATCCTGTGTAAGGCTCCGATCCCCCCACTTCACCCAAAGGGCCAGGTTCTGCCTCCTGGACTCAGCGACGGCAGTTCTCCTGCTTGTGAAATTACGACCAAACTTTTCCTTTTGTTCCAGCAAAAGACTTCCTGTGAGAAAGCAGTAATCCTTTAAAGCTCTCCAGCCCAAAGGTCTCTCCTGGTTTGGATTCCCCCATCCCCAGCCCCCAGAGGAAAAGCTCACTCAATCACATCACAAGGCATTTCTTGGTTCCAAGTTGTACTGGGTCTCAAGGACTCCTGGTGAGGAAAGAAAACTGGTCATCTGAACATCCTTTCCTGGGATCCGTCTGAAGTGTAGACAAGCAGCAAAGATGAATATTAATATGCCTTCCATCATCAAAAGCTGTTGCATACCCAAAGGATGATAAATATTTTAATCAGTTTTCAGCTTGTCTGGCGGAAGTCAGTTTACTCCTCAGAGATTTCCCTAGTTCTGTGCCCAAAACCTGTCCAGCACATACTGCTTTCCCTATATAACTTTTGGAAATTGGTAATAAAAAGTCCAAGCTTTGTGGGAGAACTCATTTAATTTCTTGACAGTTTGACTCTATTAAGTTTTCCAAGAAGAGGGAAATCTAAAATATGAGGGATGCCGACGAGCGAGACAAAACACCACAATTCTAAGTTCTGGGAGCAGTGTTGCTAATAACCTACTTACGTCTCACGCTTAAAACATTTTTTTTCCTTCATATTTGCGTAAGTTGTCTGCCAGCGGCCGCTCGGTCTTCTCCGTGTAAATGCCAAAGGCATAAAACAGGACATTCTCATGCGTCCTCTGTACTCTCGATATTATTATTTTTTAAATGTTAAAGGCGTTTGGGGGTATTGTCGGGAGGGTTACATGTGTTTAAAAATAAAACTGACCCCCCCCCCCCAGAATATTCCTACGAAGCAGGACCTAATATTTTAGGGAAATGTACAGAGTTAAAAGGGATTTATTAAAGACCATGCTGCTTCACGTGGGTGTGAGGAAATGGCTCGACTCATACGTGGACCTAACATCGATTCATTTCTTCAACGAGTAAGTGTCGGGCACCTAACTCTGTACCAGACACTGTTGTAAGAGTTGGAGACATTACAGCGGATAAAACAAAGTCCTTCTCTCCCAGGGACCATATTAGGTAGAAGCAGATAACAAGCAAGTATCCTGGCAGATGGTAGGAAGCGATGGGAAGCAAGGTGGAATCGGGCAAGGCATTCTCTACCGTAAGAAGCTCTCTCCAAGGAGTGACATGAGCAGAGACACAGGAATGGAGGGAGGAAGTGAGTCATGCAAATTAACAGAGGGCAGACTATTCCAGACAGAGGCAACGGCGAATGCAAAGACCATGAGGCAGGAGGAGGCTGGGCGTGTTCCTAAAGACAGTAAGAAGGCGAGTGGAGGACTGGGACGGAGGGGAAATAATGTACGGGGTGGGGGTGGACAGACCCTGCAGGGCACTGGGCCCCGGTGCAAGGAAGCTGGATATCTGCACATGATAGTGAGTTTGGGCCGGGGGAGTGAAACACCAGACTTTGTATTTTAAAGGAACACTCTGACAGGGATGGACATAGGGTGGTAATAGCAGAGAGACTATTTCTATAAATGATGGTGGTTCTCATCAAGGCAGCAGCACAGGGGATGGTGAAAGGTGGCCAGATCATGAATACTTAGAAAACAGAGTTAACAGGATTCGCCGATAAATCAAGAGATGAACCAAAAGAACCCCAAGGTTATAGGCTGAGCGACTGGACAGTGCAAATTACTGCCCTGTGTGATACTGGGAGAAAGGCTGGGGGGTTATGGGAATCAAGAGTTTGGTTTGAGGTATGTTAAATTTGAGACATTATTACTAGACAGCTAAACACAGCCCACCTTGCCCAACTACTGTTCAGGTCTCCAAGACAGGAGACCCTACTGCAGACATTAGAACATCCCATCAACTCCATCCGTTAAAAAATTCACTGTTAACTGCATGAAAAGTTGATGACATTAAATAAAATACAAGCCCTCTTAATCCCCCAACATCTGTTAGAGATCTGATGCATAATTCTGGGTATTTCATAATTGCACATTTAAATTAATAATATTTAAAGTAAAGGGATGTGTAATATCAGCCTACCACCTGTTCCAAGTCCTCACAAGCAGAGCAGATATGCCTGGAACAGTAGAAATTAATTTTGAATATTTCCATAATACTCCAGATTTTTATCTGAAGGCTAATTTTGTCAATCAGTCCAAAACAAGGTGGATGTTATCTGAGATTTTTATACACATCAAGGAAAAATTTACAAATGAGATTGTCACAGGTGGTTCCAGATGGGCTGAGATCATGTAGAGGAAATACAAAAAAAGTCCATCATAATTTACGTGTTAGGGGAACGATGGTGTTAAAAACATCATCTCCAAATGATCACAGAGATACTTTCAGAAACACTGAAAGGGCAACGTATCAAGTTTCCCTTGGTTTAAAAAAAAAAGGTCATTCTTTTGCAGATGTCAACAAAAAGAGAGCAGGATCATGGTTATGTTACCCTTAATGCACGGAAGAGCCGACTTAATGTGTTCCCAGAGCTCTCTGGTAAGTCAGATTTTGGCACTGGGAGCACATTTCTCCATAGAGACATTTTTGCAAAATATGGAAAGATTCCCAGCCAAGCTTCCCAAAGTATTTAGCCCACAGTGGGGTAGAAACATTACCAGAGTAGCACTAAGCTTCGATTCATTGAGTCCCTCTACCTCCAAGACTGACCCCGGTTGTAAAGGAAGGGAAATGAGGAAAAGGAAGAGGGTTTGTCACTAAGGGGAACTCAGTCAAATGACCTCTAAGTAAGGGCTCCTAAACTGAGGACTGTCTACGCTTCCTTCTAAAATCACTACCGGTGACGCCTTGCGTGTGTGCAGTATTTTATATGTTACCGACTTTTTCATTTGGTCATCGTAATAATTTTCTTCAAGGGTTAACAGTTTTACGGACCATTCACGAACCAACCTGGCGAAAAAGAGATCCTATAATCTTGAGAATATTCCCAACAGCTGGCACAACATCCTTGGGAAATCTTGCTTTTCTTTCAAAACTGTAGGTCTGCTGACTTGTTTCTAACACAACTTCCTTCTTCTAGACAAAGATTCTTCTGGAATATCTCAAAGGTATTTATAATAAGATAAAGGACAGGCTAGAGCTGACGGTAAGGCCCCCCTCCCCACCTCACCCCCGGCCAAACGAACTAGAGCAAATAAGGTACACAATTATTTTATGCCATATCTTTTCCAGGAAAAAACAAACCAAGACGGAAATTACTGACACTCCCATCTGAGACCAGGGGTTCCGATTCACATCTGAAATGCTGTGATGGGCTGCTAGTCGAAGGAATCCAAAATAAATTCCAGCAGCCAAGGCTACAACAGCACCCCAGGGTAAAGTAGCAGGATCTTCACACATCAATCTGAATCCTAGTGTTGCTAAAATTATTTAAAACAACCCCCTTTGTCTATAGGAAAGAAAACAGAACACATGTGAAAGGTGCATGTGTGCGTGCGCAGACGTGTGTGTGTGTGTGTGTGTGTGTGTGTGTGTGTGTATCTAACACAGGCTAGCAAAATGGAGCTAAAGCCTATGGAATCAAATCAAGGCTAAAACAGCAACCTTGGTTGTTTATTCCAGTTTTTCTCTGCACATGCTAACAAGAGTGAAGAGAAATGGCAAGCCTTTCACTTGGAATTTCCAGGCTCCCGTCACTGTGTCTCACCATGTTCGGTGTTTTTCGCCTTGTTCCTATTGTGTGCAGAGCAGAGGCACCTGAGCCATCCTCTTAACATGCCGGGGATGTAACAGGCACATCCTAGTACTTGGTACCAATAGAGCTCAAGTCTCACACAGCTCATGTAAGGGTTAAAAACAGAAAGTCCTACCCACTGGTTCGCTCTGATGTTCCTGGAGATATTGTCACTGGATGTATCCTCAGTAGAATTCTATTCAACACCTCTGTCTTTAAGTACAAAGCTGTAGGCTGTAGCAGCTTTAAGAAACATAAGTATCCCTTTTTTCTGCTGCACAGTATCTGTGTGTGAAATTCTCTAAAGGGGTTTAAGTATTTACCCTGAACACTATCAGACGGTTTCTAAAATTTTCCTTATCCACTTGCAAAAACACTTCAAAGAGAATCATAAACATACTCCTTTGTGCTTTCGATGCACATTCTGTTTCTCAAGCTTAAGCCTGAATTCTCTTGGAATTGTAAATTTTTTTCCCAAAAAGACAGGAGACACAATGCTTTTTTTTTTTTTTTAATTCATTACTAAGTCTGCAGCAACTGAGGGAAAACCTGGAAAACTCTGTGAGAAATTTAGAAGGCAATCAAAGAAGGAACCAAAACCTGTTAGAAATTCATTGCTGAATTACACGTACAATTTCCCCTCAGATATTTTACTCTTAATAGAACAATACAGCTGTGGGGAATAGCAGTGGGTGGGTGGGGAGGGAGGAGAATGGAAAGAACCAATCTTCAATGAACACCTTTAAGATAATAAAAAATGGGAGCCATGGACTTTTAGCCCCTGTAGCTGAAAAGTGCCTTTTCTTTCTCTTTTTTCCCCAAATTTCCAAAGCCACATAAATACAGGGGTCCCCAAACTCAGTGTCTGTGTACATAATTTGAATTATTGGGTGCTTGTGACTGTTTACCTGCTTCCAATCTGTGCTTATTCTGAGCCACTCAGCACTGTACCAGTCCAAAAGGGGAGAAGGGAACTTAAATTTTCATTTAAAACCACCAGACATCTCCTACCAATTCCTAAATTACTATAATATACTCTGCTCCTAGATCAGAAATGCTAATGCTGAAAAATGAAAGACAGGGTGATGTGTGCAAATGTAATTTAGTATATACATCAACGGCATAAGGGATACACACACACACACACACACACACACACACACACACACAAATAGGAGTTGGTGACTTCACTATCAACAAGGACAAAAAGTTAACATTTATATCGCTTTCTTCCTCATACCCCCCAAAATCTTTAATCCTAGAAGATAGTTTAAAATGAACTTAGCTAATGGAACTGTAATAGAATAGCAAATACCACTACACTCAGTATAATTTCAGCACGTGAGAAAGCAGCCTCGTTCCTCTACTCAGCTACAAAGAATTTAATCTAACACACTGTGATGATAGGGTCATTAATCTCTCCAAAAACAAACAAACAAAAAAAAAACCAAAAAACTGCTCTTCAGCTCAATCACTGCCTATGACTGTGTCACCTATACCAAGAAAGGCTCCACCAGACAGCAGTGGACAGCCACCTGGCATGAACTCTCCCAGATGGTTTACACAGGCCAAAATGACAAGGAAAAACACATGACTCATCTTGAAATTAAACTATTATAACTGACTTGTAAAGGACAACCTTTACGTCCGTAAGTCCATTTCCTCTCTTAAGACTTCAACAACAAGAAACTGGTAACAGAATTAAATAAAACACCTACTCACTTTCCACATCTCTCTGCTCTCCTGTGCCAAAATTTTAACGCAAATGGGTAGAATTTAAGTTACCTATAGCTTACCTAACATAATTACATGTTGTGTTTTACACCGTTTCAAAACGGATATATTAAAATGATCCCATCTTGGCTCCTACCCACTAAAGTCAATAAAGGTTATTAAGGCCAACTGCCATATAAATGCACTGTGGTCCCCAGCAAGAACTGTCAAGACATGAAATGCAATTCAAAACATTCGAAATGATCAGGACCTGGAAAAGCATGAAGAAATTTCTCTCCAGTATATCAATCATCAGTACTTCCGAAAATGTCGACTCCGGAAATTATCCTAGAATATTTCCATCGGATTACACTAAATTGACCTTTTGTTTTTTAAGGTCAAAAGGAAATGAATAAATGTCGTCAATTTAAGAGGCCATCGCACCTAGCATTCTTTTCCGTCTCATTGTGAATTTGATGGTGTTAAAACGTTTTTATGGGTAAAATAAATGTCAGTTTTGCAAAGCGCGATACCAGACCCTAAGAGACACATGGCCTATCCGTTGGATCTCTGGCTACAGCAAGACTTCCTCACCTCACGGGAGACTTCGGCTTTTCATATTTCTCTTTACCCAGAAAGCAAAGCTTGTACGGTTTCTTTCAAATGGTAACTCTCTCTTATCCTGGAGAGTCTCCTCCTAAGACGCTAATCTTGGTTGTGAGGTGGTGGGCTGGCCGGAGAAAATAAAATAAAATAAAATACACACATTTGAACAGTGTTCTGGCATTATAGTGCCTTCCTGAAGAGGGAGCAAAGAAGAGAGAAAAGGCAAGGCTAACTTCTTGGGTTGTAAGAAAGGGTTGTGTTGCTTCGGGCTCAATGGCTCATAAATTCATGAGGTAATATTCAGGGAAAATACGATATTTTATCAGAATGCCATTCAAATATAAGGTTTAACATTTACATCACAAGAGCAAGCACAGGGTAAAACTATCCTCGGGGAGAGAAATGGCAAGAATAAACAGTGTGATAAAAACAGTGCTTGCTGGGACAGGGAATGGGAAGCAAAGGCTGGAGGAGTTTTAGAGGCAGTGGACTAAACTTTTTGAAATATGCGACTGGTTATGACATGTGAAGCAATTACCATTAATGGAGGAAAGGCGATTTCAAAGCGCATTTTCCGTTCTTCTGCATCCAACCTGAGACTACACGTCCCAACCACAAAGTGGGGGGAGAAAAAAGAAAAAAGGCAACACAGAGACAGAGGGAAATCGCAACACAAGTCCTGGTACGAGGGCCGTCCAAGGCTGCTTTACTCATAAGCAAAAGGGGAAAAGTGATGTGCGGATCGCCTGGGGTTTTTTTGTTTTGTTTTCACCGAAAGAGACCCACGCTACGGGGCAGCACAGACAAAATGCATTAATTAGAGAAGCCTTTCCACAACAGACACACATGCTTTTACCATTTTAAAAAAGCACAGAGATAAAGAAGAATCATTTGTCGAGAAGGAGAACGATTTTGAGTAACACATTCCCTGGAAGCAAAGGGAGTACATTCAGAAACGCTGTTCAGATTAGTCTAATTCTATAGACTCCAAATGTGCACAAAACTGCACTTTTTATGTTAAATTGCTGTTGAATTTGTTAACCCACAACTGATTTCCTGTGTTATGGAATCTTGGAGATTACAGCTAACTTGAAGCAACAGGGATAATTCTTGACAGTTAATGGTACATTTGTATGCATTTTCCTGAAAGGCCGGCATCTTGAGGCCTCAAACAGGTAGCTCAACATTGCCCCCTACTGCTTGCAAGTGCAAACATATGAGGTGGGCTGGTACAAAGCAGGAATTGAACTGGCCGGGCCAGTTCACAAATACCAGATGGCATTGAGCTAACAGAGCCACAGAACCATAGGCTTGCCCAATGACTATGGTCTTCTGTCTCTTCCAATAGCAAAAATAAATTATTATGAATTTGTTAAAAGTCATTTAAAGAGGCTTGGAGCCATGCTTAAATTTAATTTAGAAGGATCATCCCTTTTATGTTTGGCCCAAACCTCCACTCTGCTGATAATGATCACCCTGAGGCTTGCTGAGGAGAGACACTGGGACCATTGATTTCACTCGGAACACTCAGTAATGCCACACCAACTGCAAGGAAGCTCGTTCTGGAGAATTCCCAAGACTGCTCTTCTTCTGGGTATTTTTTTACACAAGAGTTATAAAGTAAACAGAAGATATTCCATCTAACTGATGTGCCATGGTCCGATTAAAAAAAAAAAAATGACAACTAAATCTTTTAAATGAATTCATAATGAATATAATCAGTAAGCTCACAATACCCAAGACTTCTCTTTAAAAGACAAAAAAAACAAAAAACAAAAAACCCTTGAACAAAAGTGGTGCAAAAATAAATTTTTATTTAGTGACGTATTTATTTATTTTACAAAATCAGTGAGTTCTTTTCTTATTAATTTGCCAATTCTAATACGTGGAGTCGTCAAGTTACAATCCCAAAGTCCACCTGATGTCTCAGACTCAAAGTCTGGTAAATAAAGAGGTTCTTCTAACTCATATGTAAATGGACAAGCCGAGAAGAACATCGTAAAAAAAATATGCCCTGTAAATGAAGTTGCCTTTATATATACATTCCATAAAAATGTAGCATACTCCACACAGGCTAGTTTTAGGAATAGAACTAAGGAGATTTAAGCATGGACTTTTCATTACTTCCAGCTCAGTTTTACAATGCTCGGTTTTATACTGAGGTTCAGGTCTTTGGCGGAATCCATTTTTGTGATACTCTTAGTACAATAAAAGAAGGATTATTAACATTCCTTCCTCAGACACAGATCCATCGAAAGGCATGATTTAAACATCCGAAGAGATGTCTGGAAAGCTAGGGTCCAGATTCCGACCTGGACTTTCAAACTAAGACCCCTCCAGGGTGGTGACTTGGTATTTTCATTATAAAACCTCGGTTTTATAACAGAGGTTGGCCACAGCTCCCCACTTGCGCAGATCGGATCCTTGTTTCCAGAACAAGTCTGAGTCTGTGCGGGCACCACCTCCAGGGTGCAGCAGGCTTTTACCACTTTTCCACTACATTTCAAGTTCAACGGTCTGGAGGCAGAGCAGCGAGGCAGTGAAGGGCGTGACCCTAGAGCCAGCCTTCCTGGGTTCAAATCCCCGTTCCCCCGCTTATGAGCCGTGTGATCTTGAGGAAGTTATGGAAACCTTTTGTGGCTCAGTCTCCTGGTTTATGAAATGGAGAACCATCATACCTACTTTATGGGGTTGCCGTAAAAGTTACATAAGTGATACATAAAACATTCAGAATAGTGCCTGGTCCTTAATAAGTATCAGATAAGGGTCTGCCATTACTGCTATTATTTAAATTGAGACTTAATTCAAAACTGGCAAGTGGCCTCAATTTCGCCTTCCAGCTATGCTTCTGACTCCCCCCTCCCACCCCCCCCCACCCCGATCCCTTGCTCTGGCCGCGCTGGACTGCCCCATTTCCAGTCTCGTTTGTACAGTTCCTGGAGCCTAATGCTCCTCTCCCAATGCCCTATCTGACCCTACGCCTCCCCATACAAAGTCCCCAAAGGCAACATCTGCTGTTTCACAACAGTCCTGGTCCAGTGGCCTGAATTTAATACTCCCTCCTCTGGCCTGTGATTTTTTTTTTTTTTTTAATCTCTATTACAGGCTTTCATTTTAGCTAATGTAACACCTGGCTATATTCATGTCTCTCTCCTTGTTAAACTGAATGCAGCAGTTAAGCTACAGAGCCAGACTGCCAGGGTCTCCATCTTGCTCTGCTGCTTACTCTGTGACCTTGGGCGAGGCACCTAATTTCTCAATGTCTCAGTTTTCACATCTATAAATTAAGGCTCATAAGGGTTTCTACACCTCGTAGGGCTGCTGTACGAACTTTAGAAGTTAATACAGGGAAAGCCCTTAGAACAGTGCCCGGTGCATCTAAAAATGCAAAGGCATTTTAAATCTTACCGTTCCATCGTGGTTCCCTCCTCGTCACTTCCTACCGTGCGTCCGGCATGGTGCCGTATATGTGGGAAATACTCAAGAAAACGCCCACTGAACTCAAGGGAGCTTGTCCTGGCAAAATCCTGGCTGTTCCTGGCGAACAGTTACCTAACTCAATAATTTGGGATAATGAATTATGTATTTGCCTATGCAAATGAGGCAGCAGAGGGGTCACACAGCCCGGCGTCCCAGAAAATGTGGCCCCGGACCTCAGGTACTTACCACACCTTCCATCTTCTTCCACAGTTCTTCCAGTTGGGCCATGGGCTGACACCACCAATCACTGCATTTTCTGTATCGGTTGCCTTGAAACCAAAACTGTCTCAGCCACTCGAACTCAACCTGTGGGCCATAAAGAGAAGGCAGTTGTTACAATGCCTTCATGAGGGGCAATCAAGGACAACACTGTCACCCGATTCTCCTCCAGTAACTTAATCGCCACAGGGTGAGAAAAGCTCAGCCTAACTGGTTTCCAGTAGAACTTGGGGAGTCTCCAGAGCATTTCTGCAAAGCCAAGAGAAAAGCAGTCGTAAGGGGCTCCTGGGTGGCTCAGTCAGTTAAGCGTCGGACTTCAGCTCAGGTCATGATCTCATGGTTCGTGAGTTTGGGTCCCGCATCGGGGTGAGCTCGTGGGATTCTCTCTCTCTCTCTCTCTCTCTCTCTCTCTCTCTCTGCCCCTGGTTCACTTGCACCCTCTACCTCTCTAAATAAATAAATAAATAAATAAATAAATAAATAAATAAATAAAATAAATTTTACAAAAAGGCAAGACAAAACACAAATACTGAGATCCTGAAGTATATAGCAGCCTGCTCAATGTGGGACAGGGAAGATAGAATCAAAATATATCTTTATTAAACATCTTTATTAAACACTGATATTTAGAGCAAAACAGACATATATTATGAGACAGCCAATTTCAAGATCTCTTAGATTTAAAATAAATACAGAATTTACCATGGACCAGGAGGAGCTGGTGAGAGTCCTAGCCCTTATAACTAAACAATGCAAAGTTAATTATGGGGCATCCATTAAACCTACAGCCATTCAAATTGTTACTTTTCAAGTCAGGGCACATGTCAATAGGTAGAAAGAACAGTGAAGGCATTAACAATTGCTTTTCCTTCCTATGAACCTATAGGGTTATTATTATGGTTATTATTTGCCTCCTTAACATTCCTCCTTCTATTCTAGCAAAACCTCACTATTCACTTGGTAACCGACCCCCTTCCCCAGTCTCAGTCCACGTGGTCCGGGTAGATCTCCAGCCCCAACACCAGGGATGCAGTGTGTGACCCAAGTGTCAGCCAATCAGCCCCCCACATCTCTCTAGTCACAGAACTGGGTATGGAGACAATTGCGGAATGTTCAATCACAGTTAAGTCTAGATCCCATGAGAAGATCCAGGAAAAGCATTCTATATCCATGTCACCACCAAATGGGAAAAATGGAGACAACCCAGTAGGAAGCAACTGCAAGATAAAAAGATAAAAACCAGGTGCTGGTGATACCACCTGGCTCTTGACCAAGCTATTCCTGAAGTCTTTTATTTATTTATTTATTTATTTATTTATTTATTTATTTATTTATTTTTTAAACCTATTTACATTTTCTTTAAGGCTTATTTATTATTTTTGAGAAAGAAAGAGACAGAGAGAGAGAGAGAGAGAGAGAGAGAGAGAGAGACAGTGCAAGCAGGGGAGGGGCAGAGAGAGGGGGAGACACAGAATCTGAAGCAGATTCCAGGCTCTAAGCTGTCAGCACAGAGCGCAACGCAGGGCTCGAACTCACAAACCGCGAGATCGTGACCTAAGCTGAAGTCGGATGCCTAACCAACTGAGCCACCCAGGAGTCCCAGAAGCCTTTTATACTTAAGCCAATTCAGGTTGAGGTTTTTTTTGTCCCTTGCAAATGAAATAACCCCAATGTATGTAGAGGAGAGGCTGAGTAAAGCTTTGGAAGGGTAAGAAATTGTTTTCTATCCACTTTCCAAATCTTCTAAAACTTATCTTCACCTTGAAAAATCAAATTTTACAGGGGCACCTAGGTGGTTCAGTCGGTTGGGCGTCCGACTTCGGCTCAGGTCATGATCTCACGGTCTGTGAGTTCGAGCCCTGTGTCGGGCTCTGTGCTGACAGCTCAGAGCCTGGAGCCTGTTTCAGATTCTGTGTCTCCCTCTCTCTCGGCCCCTCCCCCATTCATGCTCTGTCTCTCTCTGTCTCAAAAATAAATAAACGTTAACAAAAATTTTTTTTAATCAAATTTTACTGTCAACGTACAACTCTATTTATCCCCACAACTCTTCTGACCTCTGCCCTCTAAAGAAATGTTGAGCTTTCACAGCTTAGAGGTTAATGTTGGGTCGTCTTGACTTTTGCTACGGTAATCGTGTTCCCTAGACAGTCCAACTAGTACAACCTTTACCTGTTACCACAAAGAATTTCTGTATTTATCCATATTGAACTTTCGCGAGGCAAACAAAAGCAACTTGTGAAGATTTACCAATGGTGAAAATGGCTCAAATAACTAACCTGAGAACACCCAGTCATATGAAAGGGTTTCAGTTTACATTAACTAAATGTTTGTTTGATATGTAGAACTGATTTCAGTTAAAGCTGTTTAAACAGAAAAAAAAAAAAAAAAAGGAATGTGGACAATATTAAGACAATAGCTGCCGAAACTTATCTGTGGTATTTAGAGACAGTTGGTAACAGCAGTAAACCACACTGCTTTGAGAGGAGAGCGAACACAGGGCAGTTCAACTTCTCTGAAGATGCAGGTTTCATATTACTCACTACAAGAAGAGTTCTATTTAATAGATTTTGTGTGAAATTGGTTCCCATTATGGGAACAGCCTATTAGCAAAGCATCACGCCCGATGTCAGGGCAAGCTGCAAAGATTTCAAAAGGTTTTCTTATCTGGGGGCTGGTTATTTTCATTGGTGAAGACAAAACTTATAAGCCCTGGCAATCGTGGTATCCCAAGAAATAAAACAGATCAGCATATGTAATTAGTTTATTCAACCTATTGGGGTACACTAGGGTCTAGATTTCAGTAAATTAAAGCCACAGAAGGAAGGAGAGGGGCATACCTGGAGACTCTGCTATGAGACGAGAATACAAAGGAGGACCCCATCCATTTTAATAAATCAGGACTTCAGCTTCCTCCTTAGGTGCCCAGCTATCAGTTGAAGCAGACGGTGCCATGATTAAGAATAAGGAAGCGGGGCGCCTGGGTGGCTCAGTTGGTTAAGTGTCCGACTCTTGATTCGAGCCCAGGTCATGATCTCATGGTTTGTTTGAGCCCTGCGTCGGGCTCTGCGCTGACAGTGTGGGGCCTGCTTGGGATTCTCTCTCTTTCCCTCTCTCTCTGCCTCTACTCTGCTCACTCTCTCTCTCTCTCAAAAAATATTACATAAATAAACTTTGTAAAAAATTAAAAAAAAAAAGAATAAGGGCCCTGGAGCCAGTTCAAACTTGGACTCCAGTACCAAATGGCTATGTCACCCGTAAAATAAAGACAATCACATAATAACCACATAGATTTAGAGTGAGGACTAGTGAGTTAATAATGAATGGGCTACTATATGCCAGGCACTTGCCAGATGCTAAGAAAGCAAACTGAACAAGGCCTACAACTTATTGTCCCCAAGGATCTCACAACGTGATAAAATTTTCTTAGCAAGAAAAGTTTTAACATCCATGTCAATTCATGGCCACCCCCCTTCCAGAGAGGCCAGTCAGTAAAGTTCAACGCTGAGCACTTACTCCCGGCAGAGTTTTATTCATGAGTTGAAGTACTTCCCATGAGATACAATCTTTCTGGGCATCAAATCCACTGGCATGTATTTTATTCGGTTCCATAACCTGACTTTTTCATTTCAATGTTGTGGGCAAAAAAAAAAAAACATTACAGGATTTTAAACAAATGTCACCCTCGCCATTTCCCCCACTGCCAACAGACGTCGTTGGCTGCTTCCTTAAAATTAATTAAGGAAGCATAGAATACTTCCAGCCATTTGATTCAGAGTTTGAGTTACAAAAACAAACAAACAAACAAGAAAAAGTTATTTTCATTTTTTTTCCCCTAAACCGCGGGGTTAAGAAAAGAAAGCTGCAGGGTGGATACCCCACGAAAGCTGAAGCGTCAGGACTCGGAATAGAATGGAAGCCTTATCGCTTCCGGGGTTGAAAAAACAATCAAAGGTCAACCGTAGTGACTGACCAATAAAGTTCTAAGCATGAAAGGAGTAGGGTCTTCATCCCTTCTCCAGGGTGCACCCAGGGTTCTCTCCCTCCCCGCACCGGGAAGCTCAGAACTATCAGAGCAGAACCTAGAGACAAACCCTGAGGAGGGTAATGGCTGCCTTGGGGCCACGAACACTCCACGGGTGATGCAGACCCCCAGAGATGGGAGCGTCAAGGAGACAACACATAGCAACTCTTTTGAGGTTCTCTCAGAGCTCACGATGCTTAGACACCAAACTCCCACCTTCTGGACAGGCCCTTCAAGGAAATTCACAATTATTCAATCTTTTGAGCAGCTACAATACAAAGATGAGCAATTAGCCAAGGCCTACTGACAACCTAGAGGCCTTGCAGGTTCCTGAAGGGCCTTCTCAATCATCAGTGAAAAATGAAAACATGCTCACAATAGTGTCCGTTTCACAACAGGGACTGCTGGGACAACTGTCCTTCATCACCCTCTTAACTAATCTGTACCTGGAACGGTCTCAGAGAAGATCAGTCAAGAAAAACTTTTCCCCTAAAAATGTCTAGGAAAAGTCTGAAGGGGAAGAATAAACGGAATCCACCCACCTACCTGAAACCTCGGGCATTCAACAGCAAAGTTCAAAATCGTGACTTATGAGACGCTACCTCACCATTCATTGTAAACGCCTCCATCACTTCCACAGGTAGGCAACTGTCATCTACTTTTCTCTGCCAAGTCAGTGGGGGGCTCTTGATTTGGTCCCAGCTCAGCTCACGCAGGTCCCTCAGGGGATGCGTGAACATGCCCGCTGGGGTTAATGTCTCACCACAACACCTGAAATAAGTTATTTCACTGAGCAAGATGTTAGATGAGGGAGAGATGCTAATGTCCAATCTACTAAGAGCTACCCCATGAAGGCTCTTTCCCAGGAACTCCGAGGAAGATGCAGGTCTGACCAGACCAAACCATTTTTTTTTTTTAATGTTTATTTATTTTTGAGAGAGAGACAGAGAGACAGAGCATGGGCAGAGAGAGAGAGGGAGACGCAGAATGCGAAGCAGGCTCCAGGCTCTGAGCTGTCGGCACAGAGCCCGACGTGGGGCTTGAACTCACGAACCGTGAGATCATGACCTGAGCTGAAATCGGACGCTTAACCAGCTGAGCCACCCAGGTGCCCCAGACCAAACCATTTTTAAGAAGGAAAACAGCATAATAACATGCAGGAGGGTTCTGCTTATCAGTGAACAAAAACCTTTGCTAAGCATCTTTAGTTAGGAAAAAAAAATACCTTCTAAAGGTACTCAGGTCTATTCCCCACAGTTCCCAAACTGCTTAGTTAGAAACCATCTAAAGGAAACAAGCCACATCTACACCCACAGAGCCTGAAGGCCCGCAACACATAAAACCCAGGGCTTCATCCTGTAATTGGTGCAGCAAAGGCACATGGCCTTTAAGATAGAGGAAATCGAACAATAAAGAACCCAGGGGGAACGATCATGGACCACGTATGATGCTATTGTTTCACAACAGGACATGGTAGAAAGTGATCATGTCAGTGCTCGATCCCAGGCCAGCACATAGGGCCAAAAAACAGTATATGATAACGTGCTTTGGCATATGGAATTCATATGAAGGAGGTGGCCTTGAAGAATCAAAGACTGGGGGGCTGGGCAAGGTGAGCACACACCATATTTAGATTCATGATCTCTCTCTGCCTTCGATTTCTAGACTAGCTTCAGGGGGCTAAGGCTTCTGATACACATCTATCCCACTTTGCTAAGGTATACAGTGTCAAAAGCAGCCAGTCACTTGCTGAAGCTACTGGGCTCAGATGACAATATTCTACTATTAGATAAACAGTGTGATTTTACAGATTTCCCCCGCCCGTTGATGATAACAAAACATCTCGGCCAGTCACAGAAGACCAATATGGTGGGGCGAGGGGGGGGGGTTGGTGGCGGCGCAGGGAATAACTCATGTTGAGTGTTGAAAAGAGCACCCATTCAGCTGGCCTGAATCCTGACATTGCAAGGTTTGTAGAGAAGGAAAAAATCGGAATTTCTTTACTACAGACCAGAATTTCTTTACTGCAAATATGGAGGAAGACATAACTTTGCTCCCAAGTCTAATTCAGTGAGGTCACCGGGCCCATAAAACGCTTATCTTTCTTGAGGTTCTAGCTATCAGCAGTGTCTCTACTTAAGGACAGATAGGAGAGAAAATGGGGCACTTATCAGGTACAGGGAAGGGAAGAAAGTCAGTCCTGAGTGCAGCTTATTAGCATTAGAAGTGGTTATTCTTTCCTTGAAAGGAAGAATTTCTTTGCCTTTTGTTCCAGAGATTGTGGCAATGTTTCACAAGGTATGGGGCAGTTCGCAAGATCCTAAATATCTCTTTAAAGACACTGTATGACCTCGTGGGAGCAGACATGGTTTCTCCTCTGCTCCAAAGCCCTCAGTGGCTCCCCACTTCCCTCTGAGTAAACAGGAAAGTGGTTGTCCTCATGGGGAGCTCCAAGGACTGATACAATGTGCTATTCCCCAGGCCCCTAGAACCACCTCTGTGACCTCATGTCCTCGAACTCACAGCCTTGCTCCTGCCATTTGAACTAGACTGTCCCTTACCTAGTCTGGAAACACCAGGCATTTTCCTACCTCACAGTCTTTGTGGCAGTTTGTCCCTCCACCCGAAATACTGTTCCCCAGATATCTACGTGGCTTCCTCCTCATCTCTTTCAAGTCCCTGCTCACAGCACATCTTCTCAGTGGGGATGTTTTCTAGTTATCTCAAGAACCTACTATATGATGAGCAGGTGTATTAAGTTTATTATCTGTCCTCTCCCTGGCCTAGGATGCCTAGTTTACTCTCGTAAACTACCGTAAACTTTACATCCTAAAGCACACAGAAGAGTGCCAGGCACGCAATCAGTAATTACTTGCTGGAAGGATGAAAGAGAACATTTTTGTGTTCCAAATTCTCCGCCGATCCTTCCAATCCGAACAAAGAGAGAGTCTCGGGTTGGTGATAACCTTCAACAATTCTCCATGACTCGGGAACCTCTTTTTTCCTTTTAAAGTTTTTTTTTGTTTTGAGATCTAATTTGCCTGCCACAAAATTCATCCATTTTCAACGTCGAATTCAATGACTGTTAGAAAACACAGGAGTTGTAGGCTGCTCTCCCTGCTTCCCATGAATAATGGAGACTTCAGGCTCAGAGCCTTCTCCCGGCGAGAGAATCTGCTGGAAGGTAGTAACACTGCTCTGTTTACACTGGCGAGATCTCTCTGGTTCCTTTTTCTTTTGGCTAGTGATACTGGCTCGCTTCTTAAAGTGGTAATACAAAGGTTCCTTTTCAAAGAAAATTTATTTACATAAAAATGAGCCGAGTTTTTAGAAGTATTAAGTAGACAACAATACGCACAGTCCAAAGATAAAGCAAAAAGCTGAGAGGGTGTTCCTGAGAGCAGCACAATTGGTGGAACATTGGCTGGTGGGATCCAGAGCTGCTGGTCTCACAGACTGCAGACCCACACCTCATTCTGTAAACAAAAAGCGAGGTACGGACACTTGCTCCTGGGGTCCGCCCACCCTTCCCTTTGGTCCTTGCAGAAAGACCATTCTTCATGGGTCTTGTGCTTCTGTGCACCTGTGAGCAAGATACTGACTTCCCTCTATCTCAGCAAGAATGGTTGGTATAGAGAACAGCCTTGGAAGATATAGCTCATCTCCAGAACAACGGGCAGGGATGCTAAAAGACTTGGAGGATAAAGACGGTGTCTTGTTTGGAACAAATGTCAGCCATGCTTACTGCCTATTATAAGAGATTCGGGTTCCCTTTGTTCTTCTCCTATAACCCAACCCTTGCAGGTGCATATGTAACCGGGCCTGCTCTGTGCTGCCCCGTGGAAAGAGAGGCTTGTACAACTGGCACAAAAATGCTGATACTCCAGCTGCTGCTATCGTTGTAAGTAATAAACTATTCTTTATCTCTCACTGAGGAATTTCAGGTCTTATACCCATATGAAATTACGGCAGATCAACTTGTTAGCTTGCAGGCAGTTTCCCGGTTCCTGAAAGTCCTCACCTCATTGTGGATTTCCTCTCCTTGTTTCAGAACCGCGGGCTCAAAGGATTTCAAAGAAACATCACCACCGTCTGCCCCGTCACGGACATTCTGCAGAGCCACCTGGCAGCGCTGTAAGATATAATCCAAGGTTCCGGTGGAGCACTGCAGAGACAGAACCAGCAATCAAGATGAGGAGCAAAATTCCAGTTCACCATCGACTCGTCCTAGGGGTATCCACATTTGTCCCTTGTCCATTACGTTCACCTGTTGCCCCCACAGCTCAGCCCCTATTCAACTTAAGAAATACTATAGTGGCCGGCTCACTGGGCTCTGTGTTGCCAGCTTGGCCTCACTTGGGCCACTCTTCTGGCTGGTTTTCTTTCATTATATGGGCCTTATATCTCAAAACAGTGGGCTCCCTGAGGCTAAAGCCATGTGTGTGTATACACACACACGCACACACACACACACACACACACACACACACACTTTTATTGTATATTTCTTTTTTTTTTTTCATTTTTTTAACGTTTATTTATTTTTGAGAGAGAGACAGAGAAAGCGCGAGCAGGGGAAGGGCAGGGAGAGAGGGAGACACAGAATTGGAAGCAGGCTCCAGGCTCTGAGCTGTCAGCACTCGAGCTCACAAAATCATGACCTGAGCTAAAGTTCGAATGCTTAACTGACTCAGCCACCCAGGAGCCCCTTATTATATATTTATTTCTACGCATATTGCAGCATCTAGAACCAAGTACTAAATGTAAAAGAAACTTAGTGAGTAGTTATTGGACGAATCACTAATTAACCAATACGTCAAAGACACTGACTTCATTGTATAAGTGCCCTGGACCTCACAATGGGAAAGAAAAGTAACCAGCCTGATCAGTTCAGCGGTCCACAAAATGGAATGGTAACGGCACACACAAAAAAGTGAAGTTATAAGCACAGGGCAAAGGACTCATTTTCCTTTTCTGCAAAAACCATAGAGTTCACGGCCGCAAGTCCTTGGTAGAACAGGTTCTTCTAATCATGGAGAACACATGGCTCATGCCCTCAGGGCTTGTTCAAAGGCCTCACTTGGTAGCTTGGTGTGGGCAGGGGCAGATAGCTAGTTCGTCCCTCTCTGTGTCTGTGGGAGAAAAGCAGAGGTCAAATGGACAAACTCCTCCTCTGAATGACATATGTCAGAAAAAAAGAGGATGCGGACGGTGGCAACGTGATTTCCTAGAATGATAAAGAGCTACAAATGTCCTTTAGACCCGGTGAGGAAAAGGTATCACGCAAGTGTTTTTATTTGAATACGTATAACTCAAACAGATGTCTTAGAACCTTCTAGTGCCCTGGTATAAAAATCAGTTGGGCGGCTACCGCCATTTTACGCAATGTGTCACGTATAAGCCTGGGAAAAACAAAGTTACGGTGACAAAAACAGAAGCCTGACTAATATGTATTTTAATATGAAGACCTCAAAGTGCCGGGAGCACATCGGCAGGCAGCTCCAATTTGCTACCTAGAAAAAACAAAAAGGGGCGCTGAGTCACCACTCACTTTTGTCCCTGAGCCACTCCTACAACCTCTTATT
This sequence comes from Panthera leo, assembly GCF_018350215.1. Taxonomy (NCBI): domain Eukaryota; kingdom Metazoa; phylum Chordata; class Mammalia; order Carnivora; family Felidae; genus Panthera; species Panthera leo. Next base: position 31,287,705 of record NC_056693.1, on the reverse strand, counting down.
AAAAGACATTCTGTCTATAAACATGTTGTATTCACACCTTTACTTTCCCAAGTATCAAGTGACCTACATGAGAGGTTACAATGCATTTATCCCGACAAAAGACTGGAAACAACCTGCATTTCCCATCAAAAGGGGACCCCTTAAATAAACTATGGTGGAGCCACATGGGGGACTTTTTTTTTTCCTGGGTGGACAGAGCTTTATCTGTTGTAAAGAGCCCACAATGAGGCCTATTTTTTTGGCAGAGGTTGGGGGAACAATTTTATTGAGACATTATTCACATGTCATAGAAGTCACACATTGAAAGCATACAATTTATCGTTTTTAGTATATTCACAGTTAGGCAACCGTTTTGTTTTGTTTCTAATTTTTTTTTTAACGTTGACTTATTTTGACAAAGAGAGAGAGAGAGAGACAGAGTGCGCAGGGGAGGGGCAGAGAGAGAGGGAGACACAGAATCCGAAGCAGGCTCCAGGCTCCGGGCTGTCAGCACGGAGCCCCACGCGGGGCTCGAACTCAGGAACTGTGAGATTGTGACCTGAGCCGAAGTCGGACATGTAACTGACAGAGCCACCCAGGCTCCCCTAGGTGACCGTTTTAACAACTAATTTTAGAATATTTTTGTCATCTCCCCAAAACACACTCTGCACCCCTGTACAAACTCTGTGTCTTCTCCTCCCCTTTCTGCCAACCTTTTTTTTAGCAGCTATTATGAATCAAGCTACCAAGAACATTCATGTTTCCTTTTTTTTAGCAGCTATTATGAATCAAGCTGCTAAGAACATTCATGTAGAAGTTTTCATTTCTCTTGGGTATGGAACTGCTGGGTCATACGGTATTGAAAATCCTGAGGAAGCGTCGCCGTGTTGTCCAAAGTGGCTGAACCATTTTATATTCCCTCCAGCAGCACGTGAGGGTTCCAATGTCTGCACATCTTTCCCAGTACTTGTTACTGTGATTTTAATCATCGCCATTCTAGTGGGTGTGAAGTGATATCTCACTGGGGTTTTCATTTGCATCTTCCTGATGACTAATGATGTTCAACATCTTTTCATGTGTTTATTGGCCGTTTGTAGACCTGCTTTGCAGACATGTCTCTTTACATCCTTTGTCATTTAAAAATATTGGATTATGTATCTCTTTAATTAATGGTTGTAAGCGTTATTTATATATTCTAGACACGAATACCTTGTGAGACAAGTCATGTGAAACTACTTTCTCACATTCTGCAGTATCTCTTTCCACTTTCTTGACAGAACCTTTTGGAGTATCAAAGTTTTTAACTTTGATGAGGCCCAATATATCTATTTTTTCTTTGGTTGTTTGTTCTTGTGGTGTCATATCGGAAAAAAATCATTGTCTACTCCAAGACTTATATATTGATAAGCAGTTATCACCAAGGCTTACTAAAACCAAGTGCAGAATAGTATATAGAGTAGGCTACTATTTGTATAAAAAATATCAACACATATTTGCTTGTATATGTATTAGGCATCACTGAAAGAAAACTAAGAATCTGATGACACTGGGTACCTCTGGGGAGAAGGAGCTGGTTGGCTTTAGAAGAAAGAGAGAGACTTGAAACTATTTATTCTTAGGTTCTTTTTAGGTTTTGAACCATTTGAGTAACTACCTATTCAAAATATAATGATATATAAAATTTAAACTTAAAAAAAAAAAAGATATTCAGGAGAATGGAGTTCTTCTGTTCCAACCGGAAGAAAACTAAAATCAGATAAAGGTCAAGAGCCATCAGACATAATCTAGTCACATGTAACCAAAAAACTAAATAGATTTCTTCTCCGATTAACTAAAACGAATTTCAGAACATCGCTTCCTTAAGACAGTCTGTTTCCTACATATTTTGAATAGGCAGAAAATTGCAAATCATTTTGTTTGCAACAGGTGAAACAAGAAAGAAGACATTTTTATAAAGTAAGTGAGGGCTATAATGCTGCATGGATTTTCCCCTCTTCTATCGAGGGAAACAGCAATGTAACTTTCATGTCAGAAAAAAAGTCTTTCCCTCTTTTATTACTGAAAACAATAATATATCATGAAATAAGAATTTCTAAGTAAGATAAAAACATGATCCTGTCATCTTTCCCTATTTTTATTATTTTCATTGCACGTGAGTCTTTGTCCACACAGTTGTGACCAGTCAGTACACAACAGTGTATATTCTGTTTTTCTCTGTATGTAAGTATTCAAAACTACCATTTTCAATGATTGCTCATTGAGCTGATAATTTAATTAAGGAGTCATGTGCTACAAAGGCACCGAAGTTCTGCCCAACTTTTCACTACTCTTAATCACTCTAAACATCTTTGTATGTATATAGATATAAACATATATACACATATAAATATATACACATACATACAAATACGCATACACATACATACATACATACATACATATACATATATACTTCTTTTGAATGGTTTCCTAGGTTTGAGTCCAAAAAAATAGTGTTATGAGATCAAAAATATGAGTATTTTTATGGTAGTTGAACACATCCCCACATAGTTCACCAAAAAGTATGCCAATTAGAAAAACTTCCAGAACTATATGAATGTATGTTTCACTGTAACTTTACCAGCATTGATCATCAGCAGTTTTGACTTTCCACGGAAATAAAAAATCACCTTAAAATGATGAGTTTATAAATAAAATGTGAATTGAAACACAGCCACACTCCTTTGATTCCATATAGTTTCTGGCTTCTCTGGAGTTACAATGGCAGAGCTGAGCAGTTGCCCCAAGATCTTACGGCCCATGGGCCACGGTTTGCTGACCTGATCTATACTTCAGAAAGCAAGATAGTCACATCGTTCACATCGGATGTGTCTAATTAGTAAAAAAAATATATCTTGTGGCTTGAACTGAAGTGCAGAGATTATAAAAGACCTAGATTTGAGATACTGGTTTTCTCCCAATAGCGTTACCATATATATCCACCTCCCTATTTAAAAGTGAATTAACGCTCGCGATGTTGCCTAAAAATGAGAAGATACAAATACAGCTGTGACTAAGCAGAAAATGCTAAACCCCAGGATATTCTGAAAGCACTGCTACTCTAATAAAATTGGTCTGCCTGGAAAAAAGGAAATAAGGCTGCAGGGGGACTGTGCAAACCGTACTCTGGCAGGCCCCTTTTGGAGGTCTGTGTAGGTACGGACTTTTTTTATGGCAGGAGGTGGAGGAGGAGAGTTTTAGTCCCTTATTTGCATTTGCCTGCTGGACCGCTCCACGGGGCAGCTCCAACCCAGCCTGTTCAAAACTGAATGCACTATCGTCTTCCCCTAATGTCTTCAACTGCCATTTCTACTAATGGTAACGGCATCCCTAAATCACCCAGGCTTGAGAGTTGGCCAAGAGCCTGGCACAGGGAAAGCATCGAATAAAGAGTAAATTCGTTCATTCTCGCATTCATTCTTATGTTCCTCCCTCCACTCAGACAGTCCTGCCGTCGCAACTTCCTGAGAGAACTTACTTTTAGGTCTCTAAGATAAGCACCTGTGTGTCTTTTTGTTTGGTATCTGTCTCCCCGACTCACATGCAAGTTCAACAAAGGTAGTGGCCAGGGTTGTCATGCTGATGATTCCATCTCTCAAGCCTGGAATGCTGCTGAATGCACAACAGGCACCCAAGTATGTACATATGTGTGTATGTATGTATGTATGTACGTACGTATGTATGTTTTTAATGTTTATTTTTTAATGTTTATTTATTTTTGAGACAGAGAGAGACAGAGCATGAGCGGGGGAAGGGCAGAGAGAGGGGAAGACACAGAATCCGAAACAGGCTCCAGGCTCCGAGCTGTCAGCACAGAGCCCGACGCGGGGCTCGAACTCACGAGCTGCGAGACCATGACCTGAGCCGAAGTCGGAGGCTCAACTCAGGTGCCCCTTGGCACTCCAATATTTAGCTGAGTGAATAGAAGAGAGGAGAAAGGGACATGAGGAAGGCAGGAAAGAATGTCTGATAGGCTGGCTGGCATCTTGATTGAGTAGACACTCGTGCCCTCTCTGTCCCATAACAACGTGACCAGTTCACGAGAAAAGCTATGGACTTAACAAAAGACGTGCCACTGCCTTGCAGACTCAGTCTCAGGACTGAAAAGGTCTTGTGCTTGTGTTTCCCTGCTACTTTGTTGTATCCCTTCTGCCCAACTTCGCACCCTGATCCCCCTGTGGTAGGATGAAAAGTCAACCTACAAAGCAAAAGCATAGATAACAAGTTTGGATACAAGGTCAACTTGTCGTCCTTCTCATGATTATTCTCCTGCTCTATGGAACCCTTCTTAACTGATCACTTAGTACCCCAGGGTGACTATTCAGAGTTTTTCCTCACCTCTTAGGTTACCATTCTGAACTGGTCTAATCAGCTGACCATCAGCCACTGCAAGTGGTGGCAGAATTGAGCAATAAAGTCTGGGTTAGGAACACAACTGGGGAGCTCAGAAATTCCTTGGCACACTGTAACTTTCTCCTTAATTTACATTCACATGCCCAGAAGCCTGACCGAAAAGTTAAGGGAAATGTAAATTCCCAACCATCAGAGCCAGTCACAGCTAACACATGCACAAGCACACAAATCCACCCCATTTCCTGCTGGCCATCTCCTGTCCTTGACCTTGACAGATACAAACCCCTCAGAAAATCTCTAACTAGGAACACCTGCCGATGATGTTTTACCTTCTCCAAGAAACATAACCCCAAAGAAGCAAAATACACTTATCCCGTGCTGTGAGTACACTGTTTTTAAAAACTGTATCCAACACAACCCAAAGCTGAAAAAGCAAGTAAATAAAGGCTCAAGTCAAGTTCGATGGAAGCAATTTTCCTATCAACTACTCTTCCAAAACTCTATGTGAAATTGCTCATTCCAACCACTACTGTCACATCCAATTAAGTTTGAAACACATTTTTATTTACACTTACCTCTGCCACTCGGTGGGTGGAACTAAATCGAGGTGGTAAACCAGCCAAAACGCAGTGTTGGTGGGTGGCATTGAGATCATCTGTAGGAAAAATACCAAAAATTAAAGAAAATAAAACCACATACACACACGCATACATACACACACATTTATTAGTCACTATCATAAACCATTCAACAAAAATACAACATAAACAGTAAATCCGTTATTCAACAACAACAGCCAAGGAATTAACACCTACTTTGAATTCTTTAAACCATTAGCTATAACTGGGATGACTTTGTATGTGCATAAGTATTACGGATAGACATCAAAACCATGACATGCCCAAGAGTAAAAGGGGATGTTAATTATTCGAGGACAACAAGTATAAACCAGGACGGTCTTTAGCAAACAGTACATGTGGCTACCCTATTTATGTGTGGTCTTATGATGCCCTCCCACCACTAAGTTTACTATTTATGAACTTTCTCTTTCTCATGATACATCAAATTCTATCCATGCCTTTAGATAATAAGCCAATTTTTTTTTTTACATTATTTGGGGTGGAACAGCTTTCATCTGAAAATCTACCTCTTTCTCTCCCCAATCAAAATATCAATTTTGCCCTAACAATTTTCCAGGCAAAAAACCAACCAACTCAGCAGTTGCAAAGTTTTGGCACTCAGAACAGAATTCAAGCCTATGGATTCACAACCCAAGAATGGAGTAGGTGGTGAATTCATCAGTTGAAAAATAAGCTTAAAACCACATGCAGTGGAAGAAAACCAATGGCCAAGTTGCTGCATATTCTAAGAAATGATGCCACAAGTCAGGCAAAAAATCTCTATCACCTCTGCTTAGGACATCACTCCCTCTATTACAAAGAGAACTGAACAGTACTATTCCCCAGCAGTGTATGATTTCCCAGATAGGCAACAGAGGCTTCTTACCAAGATACCAAGACCCACAATGATTTATACTAAAAGACAAAGACCACCACACCCCTTATGTGTCAGGAAAATTAACTTCTAAACAAAATAACAGAAATGTGAAATGTCAACTGAAGGGCTCCTGCTTCTGAACATTCTGGAAGAACAGTGAGAAGGTCTGCCTTCCTACCTGAAGCAACTATTAAAGGGACCAACACTAGGAAACAAAGGTTTCTGACACTGGAAAACAGAGAAAGATATAATCCCCGGGATAGAAAAATAAAATGGGTGAGCCCTAAAATTGCCCTAGCTTACTACCCGGAACAGTTTCGAAACCAGAATAGAGAGTGGGGAGTCAGACAGAACCCAGAGTTTTCAGCTTTCCTTCTTGCTGAGTTGCGAGGACAGAAACTGGAGCTTAGGAAGCCCAAGGCAACGAGGATATGTACAACAGAACACTGGAATAGAAGAACCTGCACGGACAGAAAACAAGCGGACATCGGCCGAAGGGTTCCTTCAAGTCTCTGGCTGAGCACTGACAAGGGCGTGTGTGAATGAAAACTTCCCAAGGACAGAAGAAGAAGCAGCAGCAAACAATAGGCTGAACAAATGTCAGAGCTCACACAGGGCTGGGGAGGTTTTGTGTTCTCAGCAGCTAGAATGGCTCCTGCTACGTGAGAGAATGGATAGAGTCCTTGGAGAAGCATCACCTTAGTAGCAGGGCTATATTAGTTCTGTGTCAAAGATCCACTTGACAGCTTAAAAGCAAGCCTCCAAATGATTCAAGTTATTCCAAATAAGTTAATTAGTCACTAGAGCAAAGTCCAACGCTACTGAAAAGAATTTAACAAAATCAGACACCAAACAAACTTCACAATATCCGGCATCCATTCAAAAAGTAACAGAGAAGAGGGGTGCCTGGCTAGCTTAGTTGGCAGAGCATGCGATTCTCAATCTCAGGGTTGTAAGTCCGAGCCCCACGTTGGGTGTAGAGATGACTTAAGAGTAAAACCCTATAAAAAAAAAAAGTAGGAGAGGAGAAATGAAAGACATACATGACACATAGGTACATATAAGATATATAGGCATATATAGGTATATATTATATAGGTATATATAAGAAATACACATATCTTTCTTTTCTTTCACATATATATCTTTCATATATATAGAAATAAATGAAATGAAGCTATAAAGATGAAAAATGTAGTCTTTGGAATTAAAAAAAAAAAAACCACAGTGAATTAGATTAACAGCACTTCTGGCACTGCAAAAAAAAAAAAAAAAAAAAAAAAAAAAAAAAATCAGCGACCTAGAATACACAGAAATAGAAACCATCCAAAACTGAAGCATCGAGAGAAAAAAGACTACAGGTAACTGAAAAGGCATCAATGACCTGGGATACTATTTATCAGTTTAACATAAATGTAATTGGATTCTCAGAAGGGGGAGAATGATAGAAAAAAATATGTATCTGAAGAAATGATGGCCAAAGAGAAAAATCAGAACAAAGAACAAGGGCAACAAACAGAAAACATTAACAAATAAGGTAACTATTAAATCAATTATATTAGGGTCGCCTGGGTGGCTCAGTTGATTGAGTGTCCAACTTCAGCTTAGGTCATCATCTCATGGTTCATGGGTTTCAGCCCTGCGTTGGGCTTTGTGCTGACAGCTCAGAGCCTAGAGCCTGCTTCAGATTCTGTCTCCCTCTCCCTCTGCCCCTCCTCACTTGTGCTCTCTCTCAAAAATATATAAACATTAAAAAAATAAATAAATTATATCAATAATAATTCTCAATGTCAATGGAGTAAGTACACAAATTAAAAGACAGAGATTATCAGAGTGGATGCAAAAACAAAACCCAATTATACGTTGTCCACAGGAAATTCACTTAAGTATAAAGACACATACAGATTAAAAGTAAAGGGATGGAGAAAAAAATATTCTATGTTAACACTAATCAAAACAAAGCTGGAGTACCTATATGAATTTCAGACAGAGTAGACGTCAAAACAAGGAAATTATCAGGAATAAGAGGGCATTACATAAAGGAGTCAATCCTCCAGGAAGATACAACAATCCTTAATGTGTATTTGCCTTATAAGACAGAGTCAAATTATGTGAAGTAAATCTAATAGAATAGAAAGGAGAAATAGACAAATCCACTAATACAGTTGGAGACTTTAACACCCCCTATCAGAAACAGAAAGATCCATCAGGCATAGAATCAGTAAGGACACAGGTGAACTCAAGAATACCATCAATCAACTGGATATAACTGACTTCTACAGACTACCTCATCCAACAAGAGCTGAATACACATTCTTCTCAAGCTCATATGGAACATTCACCAAGAGAGATCACATTCTGGACACAACACACACACACACACACACACACACACACACACACACACACATACACACACACACACACCAAAATTTAAAAGAATAGAAATCATACAATATCTGCTCTCAGACCATAAGAATTAAACTAGAAATCAGTACCATAAAGACAGCTGGAAAATCCCAAAATACTTAAGAGATTAAGCAGCATACTTCTAATTTACATGGCCAAAGAAGAAATCTCAAGAGAAATTTTAAAGTATTTTTAACTAAATGAAAATGAAAATACAACATCAAAATTTGTGGGATACAACAAAAGCACTTCAAAGAGGAAAATTTAATACACTGAATGCATATATTACAAAGGAAAGATCCAAACTCAGTAATAAAAGCTTCAACCTTGGGAATTTAGAAAATGGAGAGCAAATTAAATCTCAAATAAAAAGAAAAAAATAATTAGAATAGAAATCAAGGAAATCAAAAACAGAAAACTAACAGAGAAAGTCAATGAAACAAAGCTGGTTCTCTGAAAAGATCAATAAAATCAATAAGCCTCTGTCCAGACTAAGAACAAAAGAGGAAAAACACAAATTATTAATACCAGAAACAAGAAAGGGAACATCACTACAGATCATATGGACATTAAAAGGCTAATAAAGTAATACTATGTATAGCTCTATGCCCACAAATTTGATAACAGAGATGAAACAGACCAATTCCTTTGAAAGACTAAATCTTCCAAAACTCACATAAGAAAAAGACAATCTGAATAGGCCTATTTGTACTAAAGAACGAATCAAAATTACTAACCTTCCTAAACAGAAAGCTCCAAGCCTAGATGGGTTCACTGGTGAATTCTACCAACCATTTAAGGAAGAAACTATGCCTATTCTTTACAGACTCTTCCAGAAGAAAAAAGTGGAAGGAAGACTTCCTAATTCATGCTATGACACCAGCGAAACCCTAATACCAAAAGCAGACAGATATTACAAGAAAAGAAAACTACAAATTAATATTCTCAAGAACATGGATGCAAAAATCCTCAAAAAATACAGTATTAGAAAACAGAATCCAACAATGTATATTTTATATACTTTTATATATATCTTATACACTTATATGCCACAACCAACTGAAATGTATCCACATATGCAAGGCTGGCTCAATATGTGAAAATCAATTAATATTTTGTCTCCTGTTTGTCCATCTGTTTTCGTTTACAAGGGCTACTCCAAAGAACAAATCAAAGCACACCTGGTGCAGGGTACAAAATATTACTACGAGTAGGGTAATAAAATAACCAAAGTCACAACAACAGAGAGCACATAACAATCCCCGAAAAAACACCTCTTCAAGGGCCAGACCCTGGACAGCATATGACCCTCCTTTAATATAGCAGTGCTCGCAGGTGCAGAGCACACAACATTTTAAAATGCATAAGGGACAGAAAACCAGCCAAAATGACGAAACGGAAGAATTCTCCTCAAAAGAAACTCCAGGAAGCAGCAACAGCTAACGAATTGATCAAAACTGATTTAACCAATATAATGGAACAAGAATTTAGAATAATACTCATAAAATTAATCGCTGGGCTTGAAAAAAGCTATGAAACTTGAAATCGGCCACAAGAAAAAGTCTGGAAAACCTCCAAAAGCATGGAAGTTAAACAACACCCTACTAAAGAATGAATGGGTCAACCAGGCAATTAGAGAAGAAATTAAAAAATACATGGAAACAAATGAAAATGAAAATACAACAATCCAAACACTTTGGGATGCAGCAAAGGCAGTCCTCAGAGGATAATACATTGCAATCCAGGCCTATCTCAAGAAACAAGAAAACTCCCAAATACAAAATCTAACAGCACGCCTAAAGGAAATAGAAGCAGAACACCAAAGACATCCCAAACCCAGCAGAAGAAGAGAAGTAATAAAGATCAGAGCAGAAATAAACAATATAGAATCTAAAACAACAGTAGAGCAGATCAATGAAACCAAGAGTTGGTTTTTTGAAAAAATAAACAAAATTGATAAACCTCTAGCCAGGTTTCTCAAAAAGAAAAGGAAGAGGACCCAAATAGATAAAATCATGAATAAAAAATGGAATTATTACAACCAGTCCCTCAGAAATACAGGCAATTATCAGGGAACACTATGAAAAATTTTATGCCATCAAACTGGACAACCTGGAAGAAATGGACAAATTCCAAAGCACCCACACACTTCCAAAACTCAAACAGGAAGAAATAGAAAATTTGAACAGACCCATAACCAGTGAAGAAATTGAATCAGTTATCAAAAATCTCCCAACAAATAAGAGTCCAGGACCAGATGGCTTCCCTGGGGAATTCTACCAGACATTTAAAGCGGAGATAATACCTATCCTTCTCAAGCTGTTCCAAAAAACAGAAAGAGAAGGAAAACTTCCAGACTCATTCTATGAAGCCAGCATTACTTTGATTCCCAAACCAGACAGAGATCCAGCAAAAAAAGAGAACTATGGGCCAATATCCCTGATGAATATGGATGCAAAAATTCTCAACAAGATATGAGCAAATCGAATTCAACAGCATATAAAAAGAATTATTCACCCTGATCAAGTGGGATTCATTCCTGGGCTACAGGCCTGGTTCAATATTCGCAAATCAATGTGATACATCACATTAATAAAAGAAAAGATAAGAACCATATGATCCTGTCAATTGATGCAGAAAAAGCATTTGACAAAATTCAGCATCCTTTCTTAATAAAAACCTTAGAGAAAGTCGGGATAGAAGGAACATACTTAAACATCATAAAAGCCATTTACGAAAAGCCCACAGCTAATATCATCCTCAATGGGGAAAAACTGAGAGCTTTCCCCGAGATCAGGAACACAACAGGGATGTCCACTCCTACCGCTGTTGTTTAACATAGTGTTGGAAGTGCTAGCTTCAGCAATCAGACAACAAAAGGAAATCAAAGGCATCCAAATTGGCAAAAATGAAGTCAAGCTTTCACTTTTTGCAGATGACATGATACTATACATGGAAAACCCGATAGACTCCACCAAAAGTCTGCTAGAACGGATATATGAATTCAGCAAACTTGCAGGATACAAAATTAATGTACAGAAATCAGTTGCATTCTTATACACTAATAATGAAACAACAGAAAGACAAATAAAGAAACTGATCCCATTCACAACTGCACCACAAATCATAAAATAGCTAGGAATAAACCTAACCAAAAATGTAAAAGATCTGTATGCTGAAAACTATAGAAAGCTTATGAAGGAAATTGAAGAAGATACAAAGAAATGGAAAAACATCCCATGCTCATGGATTGGAAGAATAAATATTGTTAAAATGTCAATACTACCCAAAGCTATCTACACATTCAATGCAATCCCAATCAAAATTGCACCAGCATTCTTCTCGAAGCTAGAACAAGCAATCCTAAATTTTGTATGGAACCACAAAAGACCCCGAATAGACAAAGTAATATTGAAGAAGAAAACCAAAGCGGGAGGCATCACAATCCCAGACTTTCGCCTCTACTACAAAGCTGTAATCATCAAGACAGCATGGTATTGGCACAAAAACAGACACATAAACCAATGGAATAGAATAGGGACTCCAGAATTGGACCCACAAAAGTATGGCCAACTAATCTTTGACAAAGTAGGAAAGAGTATCCAATGGAAAAAAGACAGTCTCTTTAACAAATGGTGCTGGGAGAACTGGACAGCAACATGCAGAAGAATGAAACTAGACCACTTTCTTACACCATTCACAAAAAATAAACTCAAAATGGATAAAGGACCTGAATATGAGACAGGAAACCATCAAAACTGTAGAGGAGAAAGCAGGGATAAAACCTCCCTGACCTCAGCTGCAGCAATTTCTTACTTGACACATCTCCAAAGGGAAGGGAATTAAAGGCAAAAATGAACTACTGGGACCTCATGAAGATAAATAGCTTCTGCACTGCAAAGGAAACAATCAACAAAACTGAAAGGCAACCAACAGAATGGGAAAAGATATTTATAAATGATATATCAGACAAAGGGCTAGTATCCAAAATCTATAAAGAACTCACCAAACTCCACACCCGAAAAACAAATAATCCAGTGAAGAAATGGGCAGAAAACATGAATAGACACTTCTCTAAAGAAGACATCCAGATGGCCAACAGGCACATGAAAAGATGCTCAACGTCGCTCCTCATCAGGGAAATAGAAATCAAAACCACACTCAGATATCACCTCACGCCAGTCAGAGTGGCCAAAATGAACAAATCAGGAGACTATAGATGCTGGAGAGGAGGTGGAGAAACGGGGACCCTCTTGCACTGTGGGTGGGAATGCAAACTGGTGCAGCCGCTCTGGAAAACAGTGTGGAGGGTCCTCAAAAAATTAAAAATAGATCTACCCTATGACCCAGCAATAGCACTGCTAGGAATTTACCCAAGGGATACAGGAGTGCTGATGCATAGGGGCATTTGTACCCCAATGTTTATAGCAGCACTCTCAACAATAGCTAAATTATGGAAAGAGCCTAAATGTCCATCAACTGATGAACGGATAAAGAAATTGTGGTTTATATACATAATGGAATACTACTTGGCAATGAGAAAGAACGAAATCTGGCCTTTTGTAGCAATGTGGATGGAACAGGAGAGTGTTATGCTAAGTGAAATAAGTCAGACAGAGAAAGATAGATACCATATGTTTTCATTCTTATGTGGATCCTGAGAAACTTAACAGAAGACCATGGGGGAGGGGAAGGAAATAAAAAAGTTAGAGAGGGAGACAGCGAAACCATAAGAGACTCTTAAAGACTGAGAATAAACTGAGCGTTGATGGGGGGGTGGCAGGGAGGGGAAAGTGGGTGATGGGCATTTAGGAGGGCAGCTGTTGGGATGAGCACTGGGTATTGTATGGAAACCAATTTGCCAATAAATTTCATATTAAAAAAACAGAAAATCAATTAATATAATCCATCACAGCAACAGGCTAGGGAAGAAAAATCTCATGATCATACCAATAGGTGCAGAAAAAAACATTTGACAAAATCCAACACAAATTCATAACAAAACCTAGGATTCATAACAAAAACTAGGATTAAAGAGTAACTTCTTCAATGTGATAAGGAACATGTACAAAAAAAGTATGATGTAGCTATCATCATACTTAAATTTGATTCCTCAATAAGATTGGGAACAGGGCAAGAATGTGTCTTTTCACCACTCCTTTTTTTTTTTTTAATATTTATTTATTTATTTTGAGAGAGAATGTACACATGCAAGTGGGTCAGGGAAAGAGAGAAAGAGAGAGAGAGATTCCCAAACAGGCTCTGTGCCGTCAGCACAGTGCCCAATGTGGGGCTCAAACTCATGAACTGTGAGAATCACTTGAGCTAAAATCAAGAGTCAGATGCTTACCCAACTGAGCCACCCAGGTGCTCCCACCACTCCTTTTCAATAGCACAATGGAAGTGCCAGTTAATGCAATGAGATGAGAAGAGGAGAGGAGGGGAGGGGAGGGGAGGGAAGGGAAGGGAAGGGAAGGGAAGGGAAGGGAAGGGAAGGGAAGGGAAGAGAAGAGAAGAGAAGAGAAGAGAAGAGAAGAGAAGAGAAGAGAAGAGAAGAGAAGAGAAGAAATAAAACTGTCTTTCTTCAAAAATTTTTTTTAACATTTATTTATTTTTGAGACAGAGAGAGACAGAGCATGAACGGGGGAGGGTCAGAGAGAGGGAGACACAGAATCGGAAACAGGCTCCAGGCTCTGAGCTGTCAGCATAGAGCCCGACACGGGGCTTGAACTCACAGACTGCGAGATCATGACCTGAGCCGAAGTCGGCCGCTCAACCGACTGAGCCACCCAGGCACCCCTAAAACTGTCCTTCTTCATAGATGATATGACTGTCTGTAAAAAATTCCAAATGAACTGACCCAAAAAACCCTCCTGGAATTAATAAGCAATTTTAGCATAGTTGCAGGATATAAGGGTAACATGTAAAAGTCAATCACTTTCCTAACAAATAAGTGGAATTTGAAAGTAAAAACTCATTACCAATTACATTAGTATTCCCCCAAATAAAATACTTAGATATAAAATCTAACAAAATATATATAAGAATTTACATAAAGAAGACCAAAAATTCCTGATGAACAAAATCAAAGAACTGATGAATGGAGAGATATTTCATGTTCATAGACCGGAAGACCAATATCATCAAAATGTCTATTCTTCCCAACTTGACCTATAGATTCACTGCAATCCCAATCAAAATCCCAGCAAGTTATTTTGTGGATACTGACAAACCAATTCTACAGTTTATACAGAGAGACAAAAGACCCAAAATAGCACACCATATTGAAGAAGAACAAAGCTGGAAGACTGATTTACCCAACTTCAAGAATTACTGTAGGGCTGCAGCAAGTAAGACAAAGTTTTATTGGCCAAAAGAATAGGCAAAAAAAAAAAAAAAAGATCAATGGAACAGAAAAAAAGAGTATACAGAAAGACAGCCATTTAAATATGGCCAACAGATCTTTGACAAAGGAGCAAAGGCACTACAATGGAGCAAAGATAGTTTCTTCAACAAATGGTGCTGGAACAAGTGGAGATCCACATGCAAAAAAAAAAAAAGAATGCATCTAGACACAAACTTTCCACTGTTCACAAAAATTAACTCAAATGGATCCTAGATCTAAACATAAAATGGGCAAGTGCAAAATTCCTAGAAAATAACACAAGAGGAAATCTAGATGACTTTGGGCATGGCGATGAGTCTTTGGATACAACAACAAAGGCACAACCCAGGAAAGAAATAATTGATAAACTACACTTCATAAAAATTAAAAACTGTTCTGTGAAAGACACAGTCAAGAGAATAAGAAGACAAGCTGAAGACTGGGGCAAAATATTTGCAAAAGGCAGGCTCAATAAAGCACTGTAATTCAAAATACAAAGAACTCTTAAAACTCAACAACAAGAAAACAAACAACTTCATTTAACAAATGGGCAGGAGTTCTGAACAGATACACCACCAAAGAAGATATAATGAGAATAAGCGTATGAAAGGATGCTCATCATCATTTGTCATGGGATTGCAAATTAAAACAAGATACCACTACCCACCTGTGAGAATGGCCAAAATCCACTGATAACTGATTAACACCAAATGCTGACAAAAATAATGGAACAACAGAACACGCATTCATTGCTGGTGGGAACGCAAAAGGATACACGTGGTTTGGAAGGCCGCGTGGTGATTTCTTACAAAACTAAACCTGTTCTCATCATAAGAACCAGCAATTGCCCTACTTAATATTCACCCAAATGAGTTGAAAACTTATGTCCACACAAAAACCTATGAACAGATGCTGACAGCGGCTTTATCAACAATGGCCAAAACTTGGAAGCAACCCACATGTCTGTGAGTAGGTGAACAGATAAACTGTGGCCCATTGAGGCAACGGTGTAATATTCAGCACTATGAAGGTGTGAGCTATCAAGTCACGAAAAGAAATGAGGAAACTTAAATACCTACTACGAAGCGAAAGGAGCCAGTCTGAAAAGGCTGCATACTGTAAGATTCTAACCATAAAGCATTGTGGAAAAGACAAGACTATAGAGAAAATACAAAGCTGTCAGGGGTTGAGGGTAGGGGAGAGGATGAATAGGGTTACAGGGGATTTTTAGAGTAGAAACTATCGTGCATGATACTATAATGGGAGATATAGGCCATAATACATTTTTTAAATCCATAAAATATATCCATAAAATATACAACACCAAGAATGAACTCGAATATAAAGTATGGACTTGGGTGATAATGACACGTCAATGTAGGCTAATCAACTGTAATAAACATCCAATCCGATGCATGATGTAGACAGTGGGAAAGGTTGCGTACGCAGGGGGACAGAAGTGTAGGGCAACTCTACTTTGTGCTCACTTTTGCTGTGAGCCTAAAATGCTATGAAAAGTAAACCCTCTTTTTTAAAACAATGTGAACTGAAAATTCTTCATTCTGTAAGACTCTGTAGTTTGCCATCTTGAGACCAACGTACAGTTATAAAATTATATAGTTATTCTCCTAGAGTGTTCTCATAGCAAAGGAAAATACTCATCTGCATCACTTAATTTAATATTTGAATGAGCAACTACCATGCACCAAGCACTATCCTAGGCACAGTGAACAAAACAAAGTCCCTGCTCTCATGAAGGTTACATTTGGTTGGGGAAGACACATAATGGGTAAGTAAACAAGAAATTCAGATACGAGGTGCTATGAAGAAAATACAGGATAATTTAAGAAGCGTAAGGGTCAGTGGGGGTACACAGGAATAATGCACTACTCTATACAGAACTACCGCTGGGGACAGTTAAGGTGACTCAAGAGCTGAATAATGAGGAGCCTGGCAATGCCAACATGTGGGACGAGAGCATTCCAAGCAGAAGAAGGAGGTGAGGCCAAGGCACCAAAGTGGGAATGAGCTCGCTGTACTCGAGACAGTACCATGGTGCTCAGCATGGAAGCAGAAGTTCAACAATTAAAGGGGGTCTCTGATGGTCATGGTCAGAATTTGAGGTTTAATTCCAGATACAATGGGAAACCATTAGAAACTTTTATGCAGGGAAAAAATGTGATCCAAGTCTGAGGAGACCACCCTGGCAGCTTGTTGGGAAAGAGAGAGGACCGAAAGGGGCAGGCTTTGAAGCAGGAAGATGAGCAGGGAAACTGCCACCATAATCCACGTGGGAGCTGACAGTGACTCGGACCACGGTGACAGAGGGGGACGTGGTGAGTAGTGACCGGATTCAGAATGTTTTAGAGAAAAACCAGAAGACCTGCCAGTGGATTGGGTAAGGAAAGCAGGGGAGAGAGCAAAATTAAGAGCAATTTTAGGGGTTTTCACAGAAAAAAATGAGGATGAGTAGGTCACAAAACATTCAGATGTTGTGTAAACAATATTACAAAATGCAATGAAAGGTAAGGATGGAGATGTCAGTGATACACATGGGTTTTTTTTTTTAATTTTTTAAAAATATTTACTTATTTTTGAGAGAGACAGAGGCAGCATGCGAGTGGGTTGGGGCAGAGAGAGAGAGAGAGAGAGAGACAAAGAATCCAAAGCAGGCTCCAGGCTCCGAGCTGTTGGCACAGAGCCCGACGCGGGGCTCGAACTCGCGGGCCGTGAGATCATGACCTGAGCCGAAGTCAGACGCTCAACCGACTGAGCCACCCAGGCGCCCCCAACACGGGGTTTTAAATGCAAAGAAAAGGACAACAAGGCAGGAACAGAGGATCAAAGCTGACCCCACCCTGGCAGATGGGCTGAGAGTGTGGCTTAAGGTCTGACGAAGAAGGCTGAATGACCAGCCTCCTTTCCAGTTTGCCCCCTCTAAGGCCTCTGGTTAAGGACGCACCTGAGAATTTCTGGTTAACCTGGACTATTTTGCCTAAAGGGAGTTTCAGAATCAAAAGAACAAAACAAAACAAACAGCAGAGGTTAGAGGAGGTTCCCTAGGCCAGATTCCCATAAAAGGGTGAAATGCATAAATGCCCCTCTCATCTACCCAAACAAAAGCCTCATTGCTCCTATGCTGTTAACACTAGCATTCCCGAACATCATAAAGAAAGAGAAAACATCTTAATGAGCATTTGTTAAGTGTTTTTGTTCCGCTGAAGGGCAACTAGTCTGATGCAGGCCAAGTGACAAACGCAATGTTAGAAGTAATACTCTGAGGCCTGTACCTTTTTTCAAATCCTTGGCAACTTCCTAATCAAACAACCCTTCTGAAATGCTCCCAACTGTCCCTAATCCTTTGTGGCTTCTAGAAAGAACCCTGTGATTTTCACCAAAGAGCTTCTAATTTATCTAAACCTCGAAGTCTGTAAACGTGGCCCCACCTTCATGGACTATACACCTTAAAGGATATACTAAAGACCATTCTTAGCTTTAAAGAAGACGACTCCTCATAATTTTTAAAAAGAAAACATGACAGAATGTCTATTTGCCAGCGCTGTTTCAGAATACCGCTAAAAAAACTGATGCTATATTCAAGTGGAATCAGAGTTTGTAGAATTTAGTCAACAAAACAAACAGAAAAGAAGCTCTCGCTCTTCTCTGGCTAAATGCTGCGTGCTCTGTCAGTGGGTCAGGAGAGCTCTGGACATTCACTGTAGCATGAAATCTCATCTCATACATAAAAGACCACAGATGCAAAGGCATAATTTCCACGAGGGTGACCAATTCGTGCCCAGGACTTTGCCAGAAATCCCACCTGCTGAGATCCCCTCCCGCACAGACAAACTGGGATGGTTGGTCATCTTAAATCTAACCCAGCCCTGACTTCCTCGGTTTTGTTGACCAGTGTGCTATCGGGGCTATTTCATCCTAAATTTCTTAAAGTAACAATCAGGAGCTTCACTAAAGGCACACTCCTGAGCTAAACAGGCCCAATACTGAAATCCAATCTTCCCAGCTTCACGCAGTCACTGAAGCTTTTCATTCTTACTCACCTGTCCATTCTCATCGCTCAATCTTAATATTTATGACCTTATTTTTCCTAGACATGGGGACATCCATGACTGAGAACATATTCAGAATATAATAGCCAGCAAAACGGGGGAGGGGAAGCTTCCTGGCAAGATGTCGGTACAGACCCGGGCCTCTCGATCTGCCCCATTCCTAGATTCCCCAAGGAGATGATCAGGGCACTATTCAATGAGGTAAAAACTTTGGTCAGCACTAAATATAAGAGGAAGGTGCTCAGTATGCCAGAAATTGCGAGGGTCTGTGCTGGATACGTTTAAGTGGGATGAGACTAAATAAAGAAGAGGCAGAGAGGGCGACCCGTGAGTGTCTACTTGGAAAGACCAGCGTCTTGGTCAATATGGCAAGTGGATCCCAAGGGCAACGCTCACCCTCAAACTCAAAACAACAGGAAGGTATGATGGGCTACAGGGCATCGAGAGGGCAGGCCGCTTGCCTCCTGTGGGGCAGCCTTAAATGCACACAACCCGTGCTTCTCGCAGCCCCCAGAACATGTTGCTGGGACAAGCTGCCACTTTGAGGAGAAGGCCGGGCATCGGTGGGGTAAGAAATTGTACAGAGTGGGTTTGCCGAGCACAGGTCAAAAGGGGTCATGGTTTGCCCAGACTGCAAAGCATCCATACCACAAAGAGACAAAAATGAGGTGCTTAGGACGCTCTAGTTAATGCAATCTCTTATCTGGCCATGTAGGGTACATTTTCTTGCTCTTTTCAAATGAAGGACTTGGCCGGGAATGTGCACCCAGTTTTCCAGAAACAACTGCAATGCCAGTTTGCCTAGGAGATAGGATCTGTTCTGCTTCGGTGAGGAGAAACAGACCTGGAAAAATCGCTCATGTGAAAACACTGCAGTTCAAAGGGAAGGAACCACTTTGAAACTGTCTCTGCTGCAAAGGTCTGACTCAAACCGACAGGACAATTTTTTTTTTTTTCATAAAATTCTCAATATTTTAAGAAGACACTTGATTCAAGAAGGCACTGTATCTGTAAAAAATGGGGCAAACAGACATGAAGAGGGCACACTGTGAGGGCAGGAAAGATCGCCTGGAGCTGATTTTTTTTAATAGTATTACTTCATTTAAAATGATGGAAGATGGAATGAACAGCAGAACACATGCTACAAAAAACTCAAATTATTGAAGGGGAGGAGAGGACCCAAAACATTCTCCTAAACCTGGAGGGAAAATGAAAATTTTCATTTTCATGAACAATCAAACAGAAGAATATTTTCCAAAACTGTGAAAGAGCCTGACTATACTACAAAATGGTTCTTGAAGTACATAAACATATTCTCTTCAACAATTAAATATAGGGGTGCCTGGGTGGCTCACGTGACTCACCTGATTTCAGGTGAAATCAAACTCTTGATTTCAGCTCAGGTCATGATCTCATGGCTCGTGGGATCGACCCCTGCGTCGGGCTTTGAGCTGATAGTGTGGAGCCTGCTTGGGATTTTCTCTCTCTCTCTCTCTCTCTCTCTCTCTCCCTCCCTCCCTCCCCCCCTCCCTCCCTCCCTTCTCTGCTCATGTTCTCCCTTTCTCTCAAAATAAACTTTCAAAACATTGAATATAAAATATGACGAATGTTCAAAGAAAAAACATAATCTACCACAATAGACTCAAAATGAAGATGACCTCAGATATCTCTCTAACATCAAATATCAGAGTTCGAGGGGACAATATCCTGAGCTTTAAGGTGGGAAGTCTGTTATGCAAGAATCCTACAGCTACTTCCAGAGATAGCAGCATGGAAGGCACAGAAAGTAAGTGAGAGAGTACAAAAACTCAGAGAATATGCCACCATTCGTTCCCTTGCCATTAGCCTTCAGGAAAAACTTGTTACAATCTATACTTTATTTAAATAATTAAAACCACAGTGTAAGAAGAAAGCACAGCAGTAAGCTCCTTGACAGAGGTCTTAGCAATGGCTTTTCTAATATGACACCAAGCGCAAAAGCAACGAAAGCAACAAGAAACAAGTGGGGCTACATCAAACTTCAAAGCTCTGCACAGCAAAGGAATCCATCAACAAAATGAAAAGGCAACCTACGGAGTGGAAGAAAATATTTGCAAATCATATATCTGATAAGAGGTTAATATCCAAAACATATTAAGAACTCCTACAACTCAAAAGCAAAAAAAACAAGCAATCCAATTAAAAATGGGCAGAAGATCTGAATACACACTTCTTTACAGAAGACATCCAGATGGCCAATAGGTACATGAAAAGATGCTGAAGGGGCAGCTGGGTGGGCCAGTCAGTTGAACATTCGACTCTCGATTTCAGCTCAGGTCGTGATCTCACGGTTCGTGAGTTCAAGCCCCGCATCGGGCTCCGTGCTGACAGAGCAAAATCTGCTTGGGATTCTCTGTCTCCTTTTCTGCCCCTCCCCCGCCAAATCAATAAACACGCAAAAAAATTAAGCAAAGACGCTCAATATCACTAATCACCAGGGAACTGCTAATTAAAACCACAGTGAGCTATCACCTCACACGTGTCAGAATGGCTATTATCAAACAGACAAATAACAAGTATGGGCCAGGTTGTAGAGAGAAACCTTTTGCATTGTTGGTGGCAATGTAAATTAGTACAGCCACTATGGAAAACAGTATGGAGGTTCCTCAGAAAGTTAAAAATAGGGGCGCCTGGGTGGCTCGGTCGGTTAAGCGTCCGACTTCGGCTCAGGTCATGATCTCACGGTCCGTGAGTTCAAGCCCCGCGTCGGGCTCTGTGCTGACAGCTCAGAGCCTGGAGCCTGTTTCAGATTCTGTGTCTCCCTCTCTCTCTGCTCCTCACCTGTTCATGCTCTGTCTCTCTCTGTCTCAAAAATAAATAAACATTAAAAAAAAAATTTAAAAAAAAAAAAAAGAAAGTTAAAAATAGATTTACTCTATGATCCAAGAATTCCACTTTTTGGTATTTACCCAAAGAAAATGAGAACACTAACTCAAGACAACATACACATCTCCGGGTTCACTGCAGGATTATTTACAACAGCCAAGATATGGAAACAACCTAACTGTCCACTGATGGATGAATGGATAAAGAAACTGTGGTGTATATATATGTGTGTGTGTGTGTGTGTATGTGTATATAGATATATTTATATATATGTATACACACATATACATATACATATACATACATACGCACACATATATATACACCACAGTTTATGTGTATATATATATATGTGTGTGTGTGTGTATACACATATATGTCTATATATATATATATATATATACATATATATATATATATACACACACACAGACATATATACAATGGAACACTCTCTAACCATAAAAAAATATGAAATGTTGGCATTTACAACAACACAGATGGACCTCGAGAGCATTATGCTAAGTGAAATATGTCAGATAGTGAGAGACAAATACCATATGATCTCATTTATATGTGGAATCTAAAACAAAAACAAAAACAAACAAACAACAAGCTCAACAATACAGAGAACAGACTGGTGGTTGCCTTAGATGGGGCATGGGGAGTGGCAGAAATGAGTAAAGGGGGTCAAGAGACAGAATTTTCTGGTTACAAAATGAAGAAGTCATGGGGATGTAATGTAATGGAAAATTGCTAAGAAAGTAGATCTGTATATTTATCACAAAAAATACATATTCCTTATAACTACTGTTGACCTTGAAAGTAAAACAGCCAGTTATTTTACCAGCAAAAGTAGTTTATTTGAGAACGGCAGAGGAAGTGCAACTTGGGACCCATGAACTATGGGTTTCAAAAAACAAAGAGTCATACCACCTTATAGAGGGAAAGGAGGTGGGAGGGGCTGCTTGAACAAAAGTCCACTGAAAGAAGGTGTTCAGGGTGGTGACAGTTTCTCACTGGCTCAATTGTGGCAGTTTCTCATTGGCTGGGCTGTTGTGGAGCAAAGGGAAAATGTTCCTCACTCTTGCTGGGGCAGTCAAGTAACTTCTTCCCGCTGGCATTGGTACTTGAGAATGAGTTGGTAGGGCATGAGAGCTCCCATTTCTGTCTCTTCCCAATTCTATTACAAATGAGCTTTTCTTTATTCAGTTTCACATTACATAAAGTGATAGATGTGAACCAGCCTTACTATGGAGATCATTTCAAACATATATAAATATTGAATCGTTATGTCATACACCTGAAACTAACATGTTACATTGTCAATTATACCTCAATTTAAAAAATAAACTTTTAGGGGTAGCTTGTGGCTCAGTTGGTTAAGCATCTGGCTCCTGATTTCAGCTCAGATCATGATCTCATGGTTCATGGGTTCGAGCACCACGTCAGGCTCTGCACTGACATCACAGAGACTGCGTGGGATTCAATCTCTCTCTCCGCCCCTCCCCTGCTTGTGTGCACGCTCTCGCCCCCTCTCACGAATAAACAGTAATAAATAAATAATTAAATAAATAAATCTTTTAAAGAAAAAAAAACCACATTATGAAAATACCAGTGAGTGTAAATGTAAATACTTTCAAATATGGCTATTTAACCAAGTATAATAAATCATCATCGTTGCCATCATCATCATCAGGTAATGATGCCTCACCTGAGAAATAAATATACATTAAATATCTAAGTCAAAATCCAAAAGAGTATATTAAAAACTACCTGGGAAGCGAGCAGAAGGGTTAAAAAAAGTAACTGGGAAGAAAAACAAACCACATCTCAACAGAAAAATGGGCAAATGAAGATCAGATGATGGATAGTAATAGAAGTATACAAATGGCGAACAAACATGGAAAAGATTCTACCTTCTCAATAAATTTAAAAATGCATTTAAAACAGCAGTATGTTATTTGTACTCATTAAAGTGGCAAAATACTTTGAAATTCTAATGCCCAGGATTATCGAGGGTAAGGTAAACGAGGCTGGAGGAAGTACCTGGTAACCACATCTCATACTGCACTGGGAATGTACAATGAAAACAACCTTACAAGTTACAGTCTGACGATATAACATGTACAGTTTTAAAGTAGCTGCACTCTCGTCTCACCTAGGTATTCCACTACTGATAATTTTTTCCACAGAAATCACAGCAGCAAAGATACATGTACAAAGATGTTCACGAGAGCAATATGTTTGATATCAAAACACTAGAAATGAATTAAGCAACCAAAAGTAGGGGGTTACTATTTAAGCCATTTCCGTTCATTCTTTCTTTAATTTATTTATTTAAATTCAAGGTGGCTAACATACAGTGTAGTACTGGTTTCAGGAGTAGAACCCAGTGATTCATCACTTACATATAACACCCAGTGCTCATCCCAGCAAGTGCCCTCCAAAATGCCCATCACCCATTTAGCCCGTCCTCCCACTCACTCCCTTCCAGCAACCCTCAGTTTGTTCTTCGTATTTATAAGTCTCTTGTGGTTTGCCCCCCTCTCTATTTTTATCTTATTTTTCCTTCCCTCCCCCTGAACATTGGTTCATCTGTTTGTTTCTTAAATTCCACATACGAGTGAAATCATATGATATCTGTCTTTCTCTTATTTTGCTTAGCATAACACACTCTAGTTCCATCCATGTTGTTGCAAATGGCAAGATTTCATTCTGTTTGATTGCTGAGTGGTATTCCATTGTGTGTGTGCGTGTGTGTGTGTGTGCGCACGCCATATATATATTATATGCCATATCTTCTCTATCCACTCATCAGTCGATGGACGTTTGGGCTCTTTCCATAATTTGGCTATTACTGATAGCGCTGCTATAAACATTGGGGTGCATGTGCCCCTTTGAATCAGCATTTTTGTATCCTTTGGATAAGTATCTAATAGTGCAATTACTGGGTCCTAGGGTAGTTCTCTTTTTAATTTTTTGAGGAACCTCCATACTGTTTTCCAGAGTGGCCGCACCAGTTTGCATTCCCACCGACAGTGCAAAAGGGTTCCCCTTTCTCTGCATCCTCACCAACATTTGCTGTTTCCTGAGTTAATTTTAGTCATTCTGACAGGTGTGAGGTGGTAACTCATTGTGGTTTTGATTTGTATTTCTCTGATGATGAGTAATGTTGAACATCTTTTCATGTGTCTGTTAGCCACCTAGATGCCTTCTTTGGAACAGTGTCTATTCATGTCCTCTGCCCATTTCTTCACTGGATTATTTGTTTTTTGGGTGTTGAGTTTGATAAGTTCTTTATATTTTGGATACTAACCCCTTTGCAAATATCTTCTCTCCCATTCCATCAGTTGCCTTTCAGTTTTGTTGATTATTTTCTTTGCTGTGCAGAAGCTTTTTATGTTGATGAAGTCTCAATAATTCATTTACACTTTTATTTCCCTTGCCTCTGGAAACACATCCAGTAAGAAGTTGCCACAGCTAAGGTCAAAGAGGTTGCTGCCTGTGTTCCCCTTTAGGATTTTGATGGTTTCCTTTAGGATTTTGATGGTTTCCTGTCTCCATTTAGGTCCTTCATCCATTTTGAATTTATTTCTGTATATGGTGTAAGAAAGTGGTCCAGTTTCATTCTTTTACATGTTGCTGTCCAGTTTTCCCAGTACCGTTTGCTCAGGAGACTTTTTTCCATTGGTTATTCTTTCTGCTTTGTCCATGTAGGGTCCGTTTTGAGTTCTCTATTCTGTTCCACTGATCTATGTGTCTGTGTTTGTGCCTGTACCATACTGTCTTGATGATTACAGCTTTGTAATACAGCTTGAAGTTTGGAATTGTGATGCCTTCAGCTTTGGCTTTCTTTTTCAACATGGCTTTGGCTACTCGGGGTCTTTTCTGGTTCCATACAAATTTTAGAATTGTTGGTTCTAGCTCTGTGAAGAATGCTGGTGTTATTTTGATGGTGTTATTTGTTATTTTGATGTTATCTGATTGCACTGAATGTGTAAACTGCTTTGGGCAGTATCGACATTTTAACAATATTTGCTCCTCCCATGCACGAGCATAGAATGTTTTTCCATTTCTTTGGGTTTTCTTCAATTTCTTTCATAAGCCTTCTATAGTTTTCAGCATACAGATCTTTTACTTCTTTGGCTAGGTTTATTCCTAGGTATCTTATGGTTTTTGGTGCAATTGTAAATTGGGTTGATTCCTTGATTTCTCTTTCTGCTGCTTCGTTATTGGTGCATAGAAATACAACTGATTTCTGTACATTGATTTTATACCCTGTGAATTTGCTGAATTCATGTATAGATTCAAGCAGTCTTTTTGTGGTCGTTTGGATTTCCCACATAGAGTATCATGTCATCTGCGAAGGGTGAAAGTTCGACTTCTTCCTTGCCAATTTATATGCTTTGTATTTCTTTGTTTTGTCTAATTTCTGAGGCTACTACTTCTAGTACTGTGTTGAACAACAGTGGTGAGGGTGGGCAGCCTGTCATGTTCCTGATCTTAGGGGGAAAGCTTTCAGTTTTTCCCCATTGAGGATGATATTAGCTGTGGGTCTTTCATATGTGGCCTTTATGGTGTTGAGATCTGTTCCTTCTATCCCTTGAGGGTTTTTATCAAGATAGGATACTAGTAGTATTTTGTCAAATGCTTTTTCTGCATCTATTGAGAGGATCGTAGGGTTCTTATCCTTTTATTAATGTGGTGAATCATGCTGATTGATTTGCAGCAATGGACAGATCATCAAAGCAGAAAATCTACAAGGAAACCATGGCTTTGAATGACACACTGGGCCAGATGGACTTAACAGATATATTCAGAACATTTCATCCTAAACACATTCTTCTTATGTGCATATGGAACATTCTCAAGAATAGATCATATACTGGGTCACAAATAAGCCATTTTTAAAAATCACATTTCAAGGAATATTTAATAAGAAAAAATGCTCAAGATATAAAAGTACTGAAAAAAGGGTAAAAGACATCATATCTAACAGGATATTAATTTTCTAAAAAGAAAAAATTATATGTATTTCCAAGTATAGAAAGAAATACTAGATGGAGTTAGACCAAATAGTTGTGAATAATATCTCTGCATGGGGATAATATGATCTGTTTGCGTTTGCACATTCCTATAGTTTGTAAATTGTTTAAAGTGGACATACACTACATTTTATCAATTCCGTGGCATACGTTTTTTTCTTCATATTTATTTATCTCTGGAATTGGACTACATCCTAAGACGGCATCTTTGGAAGGCATACATTACTACTTTTGTACGTAGCAATAAAAAAGAAAACAATAAGTATCATTATTTTTGAAAGATCCCACAGATAACATTCAATGAGGAGATCCTCAGAAAAGAGGCATTCATTCCCCAAATGAAAAGCATGGCACACAGCCATCAGTGAAGGCGGTATGAGCTTTGGTTAGTTTTGGAAACCTTCCCCCACATACAATCTTCCCTGGGAGTGAAAATTCTTCTATAAAAACAAGCACAGAGGTGAAGATGGCCTCGGGATATGCGACTTTCCCCCTCTTGTTTCTAAATTAACTTTTATGGAATGCTCAGTTTGTTGTTGGCTTGAAAAGAGAATAGATTCTTGAGGTTAATCATTCTTGTTCACTTTCTAAATACGCAAAATGAACTTTAATCCCACTTTGGCAAGGCCTGCCTTTAATCTTCCAGATTGTAACACTTCCCGACAAACTGGAGGGCAGAGGCTTGGGGAAAGAGAAAGATGAGAAGGGACGGAGGTCAGGTGGACGGAAAACTTGAATGAAGTAGTTTTCTTCTTTTTCCCCTTCCGAATATGCAGACCCATCACTTCTGCCCGCTGCTTCAGTGAACGGTGGGAACTGGAATTGCCCGAATAAAGTTAATCAATGAGACAGAACCAGCCACTTAAACCTCTTGGCTCTGTTCCTCCATATACCTTTTGCCTTCCCGCTTGACTCATTCCTATCTCACATCTAATTCTCCCCTGGCAACTGAGAAAGATGGCTGTGGTTTCTGGTTAAAACCTCGGGAGGAAAAAAGGATGTTCTCTCCAAATATACGGTAAGTTCCTGTTACGTACAAGGCACTAAGTGCTCTGTGTAGTGCAAGAATATATATCACATAGTACTGGCTCTCAAAAAAACTTAACTCCAGTAGATAAGACCTCTATGCCAATCTTTATAGTCCAGAGGGAAAAAAGAATTATGGCATCCACACTGATTGGTCGGTGCCCCTGCCATTGTGGTATTAAGTTTTTAACATCATCCTAAATAAGTGTTATACATATACATAGATGGAGAGAAAAACACAAGGTGGAGGGAACAGTGTGAACAAAGAAAAGGAAAAATGTTTGGGCCAAAACCAATTTTAAGGGAGAGTTTTAGGACAATGATTTGACTGAGGACTATAATTTAGATCTTTTTTGAAATTTTAAATATTTATGGATAGAAGAATAATTGCACAGGAAGAGTTTAATGAAAACATCCCATCATGGAAGAAATCTGCTTCAGGGACTGACTGTTTTTAGGAAAGTGAAACTTATTCCTAGGCTGATCCTGAACTGAAACCCGTAACAAGAATCAAATTAAAAATTAAAATTTTAAATTAAAAACATTTTTAAAAAACTTCCTTTATGGCTATTCTTCCTATCTTTACAGAAGTGGCAAAGAATGCACATAGGATATGCAATCAAATTAAAAGTCTGAAAATTTTTTCCCACAGTTCATGCTTTTAGGAGTTATGTTATATAGACAGAGAGCAAAAGAAGGCATATTAAGACAGCCAACCAAAAGGAAAAATTCCACCCAACCAACCCAGATGCAGATTTACCCCAATACAGCATGACCCTGACTGCATAAAATAGGAAAAAATACAAGGATCTCAAAACTCATAGTAACACATCTATCCTCAGCTTAAAAGAAACCAACACATTTCTGTTGTCTTTAGTAGTTTTTTTTTTTTTTTTTAAATAAAAGATCTGGAAGAGAATGTACACATTGATTTGAACACTGCATCACTTTAGACAATTCTGTGATATCACATGGTCACTTGGACTAGATATTAGAAAGCAAAGCATGGGTCACCGAAGGAATGGACTACCATGGAAGATTCTAAAAGCTATCTCTTGGAGATCCCCAAGTATTAAATGAATGGCCACCTATTTTGGGGAGGGACTTCAAAAACTCTCCAATCAGGAGCTTTCTAGGACAGATTATATATTTCCTTTTGCCCGTGGTTGCCATGGAATGGGGTAGAGGTGGAGGAACCAATCCTTGGTTTATTCATTCACTCATTAACTCAATAATTATTTATTAAAGCACCTACCATGTTCACAGTACTGTGTTAGGTGACACAGAGGTTACACATTTTTAGAAACCTGAAAGAGGGTAGATAGAAGACATTTTTAGAAAATTCCAAGTAAGAGAAAGACATAAGATCCAGATTTTTAAAAATGGAATAGCAAAGGACTGCAAGGAGGAGAAATCTCAGTATGATAACTGGAAATCTCAGTATGATAACTGGAAGAAGTCAGTATTTATCAAAACATGAAATTGGTAGTAAGACAAAACATCAAGTGACACAGAGATAGCACTATGGCATGGTTATTCTTTCAATAAGAATCAGGAAAGGCAATTGTGAATTCCAGGGGGAGAGTGAGAGCCACACAAGAAGGCCATGGTTCAAATACAAAGTAGGCTAAAATGGAGCACAATTCTGGGTCTTTGATGAAGTATAAAATCTTGACCTGACATTTGTAACATTCCCTTTCAATGGAACAACGTCAGGGATTGCTGTGGACTCCACATTCTATTTACGGGATCCAGTCACTTTATTTGGTTCTACAATAAGGGACACATATACATAAGCACTGGTATGTACCGGCTTTCAAATTTCAGGTTCAGTGTACAGAGAAAGCATAGTCATCTTATCAAAATTATAGATTAGTGTGTAAACGATATAAACCTTAATGATGTCAGAGTAATGATATGGCTCAAAGGGAACTTACACCCCCCATTTTACATTCTAAAAGTCAAGAGTCTATCTACATATTGGTTATAAGGTAATCAACTACAAACACACACACACGCGCGCGCGCACACACACACACACACACACACACGTAAATGCTATGTAATAAAACTCAGCAAAGTGAGGGAGTTTAAGAAAGCCACTTCCCCATTTTTCTTTTTTCTTCACATTTTTCTTAATGGAGGGACAGCCAATGCCTCAATTTGCTGGAGGAAGAGAGAGAAGTATTAAGCAAGTGTTTAAAAGTTAAGGAAGTGGGGCGCCTGGGTGGCTCACTCGGTTGAGCGTCCGACTTTGGCTCAGGTCATGATCTCATGGTTTGTGGGTTCGAGCCCTGCATCGGGCTCTGTGCTGACAGCCTGGAGCCTGCTTCGGATTCTGTGTCTCCCTCCCTGTCTGCCCCCCCGCCCCCGCACACTGTGTCTCTCTCTCTCCTTCAAAAATAAATAAACATTTTTTAAAAACATTTTTAAATAAAATAAATAAATAAATAAAAGTGAAGGCGGTAATCACTTAAAGAATAAAACGCAAATATGCTAAAAAGTGGTCACTTTTAAGAAATGGAACTTGGGGTAAACATCTGGGTGGCTGAGTAAGTTGAGTGTCCAACTCCTGATTTCTGCTCAGGTCATGATCCCAGAGTCGTGAGACTGAGCTTCATGTTGGGCTCCATGCTGAATGTGGAACCTACTTAAGAACTTCTCTTTCTCTCCCTCTGCCCCTCCCCTTCTTGCATGCACTCTCTCTCTCTCTAAAATTTAAAAAAAAAATTGTTTTTAAGAAGAAATGAAATTTGGGGACAGGTGACATGACAAGGAGTTTTTTTCCTTTCCATTCCATTTTAGATCATCCTCAACTGCTTGAATTTTTATTTCCTAGTTTGATATTGTTTTATAATAACAATAACAATACGAATGAGGTACTGACAGGGAAAGATCTCCAGGATATATTAAGAAAAAAAAAAAAAGCAAGTACTAGAATAAAAAGGTTGCATTTGTCTGCTTTTTTAATAAAGTAGCAGCAATATATATGTAAATATGTTGGCATAACTATATTTACGTTAATGTCGACAAAAGGACCTGACAGGAAAATAAAAGAAGTTCCGAGTTTTAGTCTATATAATTCCATACTATTTGAGTCCTCTACAATGAGAAGATGTGTGTATTGATCAGTTCAATTACTTTTTCCCACATTTCGAAAGAAGAAAGATCCCATGATTACATAATTAGTAGAGTTGCATGATTCAGCAGAAGGAAGAACAGCTTTGGTCTCAGAAAAACCTGCATTCAGGGGCATCCGGGTGGCTCAGTAGGTCCAACTTCAGCTCAGGTCATGAACTCACAGTGCATGGATCTGAGCCCCACGTCGGGCTCTATGCTGACAGCTCAGAGTCTGGAGCCTGCTTCGGATTCTGTGTCTCCCTTTCTCTCTGCCCCTCGCTCCCTCACACTCTGTCTCTCTCTGTCTCTCTCTCTCTCAAAAATAAATAAACATTAAAAAAAAATTTTTTTAAGAAATAAAAGAAAAACCTGCATTCAAACGCAAGCTTCACTAGGTACGTCACCTTAAAGAAGCTATTTTACCTCTTTACGCCTCTATTTCCTTTTTATAAAACAGCTTTATTGACATATAATTCACATACCAAACAATTCACTCATTGAAAGCATATGATTCAATGTATTTTAGTGTGTTCACAGGATTGTGCCACCATCACCACAAATGAATTTTAAAGCATTTTCAGACTCCTAAAAAAAAATACAAAACCCACATACCCATTAGCAGGCAATCCCCATCAATTTTCTTTTCTGGCAAAAATAGGGATTGGAGAGAGAGGACTACCTACCTGATGGACTTACTTATAAGAAAGAAAGAAAATATATCAAAGCCTCTAGCACGGTGCCTGGCCCTCAGTAGGTACTCATGCATTTCAGGTAAAGTTCAAGACATCAATGACCGAAAATAAGCACAAAGAATGGAAATGATAAGAAAGTGTAAGAGACAGACAAACCCTTTCAAGGACCCAGGAATCCTATCCACAGGGTAAGTTCCGCAAGAGTGGCCCTCTCTCTAATTCCGCTGAATACAAAAGAATCAGGCTATCAAGACAAAAAGCACAAGTTTGAAAATGTCAGCATTTGCGGGCACGGTTTAGAGTGAAAGTTTCAGGAGGACAGATACATCCTGCAAAAACATGACTAGCAAGGGGCAAATAATGTAGTTTGCTGAGAAGGTAAGAAGAACACCACGAGTTCGTATTGGATGAGCAGTTGAAACTATACTGTCATGTTTCTACTTTTCAAAGTGAAAACAAACATGACAGGTGCTCATTTGGCTGTTCGAGCACTTTCCACTTAAATGGCAATTCCTCAAGCTTACCGACTGCAGCCTCAAGTTATAATTTATTACTGTTTCTGTATTATTCCCTTGCCTCGGCAGAAAGCAGAACATAGCACCTACATTTCAAGGCCCATGAGAGGTAATAAAGTATAATTATTTAGAATTTATGATTAAGCCATAAATTACAGGAACTTTTTAACTTCGGTTGGTCAGTCAAGAGTTGGGGGAGGAAGGGAATGGGGTCAGAGGAAGAAAAAACAAAAGCCTTTTCCTTGGAATAAAATGTCTAAATCGGGGCAGGACTGAGGGACACCAATAGGATTTACGAAGATACCACAGTCTCCAAGTTAAGTCCCAGAGGAACCCCAGTTAAGAGGCTTTAAACTCCTAGAAGCCTCTGTTCTAGAAGGCTAGAGGCGACACACTCCAACTGGAGCGCTCATGTTGACGCCCAAAATAGAAGCATGGTACATTTTCGGGTTAGACCACATCAGACGTTCACAGTGTTCTGTGAAATACCAAGCCAGAGGTATTTTAAAGAAGGTGAACCTGATCTGGAAAACACCACTGACCAGGCTCTACAGGTAAACTCGGCCCTCGACCACGGCAAGAGCATGGTTCCCACAGAGCTCCGATTCGACCCTGACCAGACGGCAACTCTTCTCCCCCTCAAGAGTCAGTTGGTGAGCTGTCCCCGTCTTGCAGGTCCTTTATGTGCAAAGATATGTATGGGACAGGGAGGTACGAAGCTAGCAAAACTCGGGGCCTGAAGCAGGATAAGAACACAACATTCTGTGCTCTTCTGTCACCCGCCCGCCTCACTGGTTCTCCTGGAACGCCAGGGCCCGGCTCCCAATCTTGGTTGGCCCCCACATACAAAGCACTTTCTTCTTTGGCCTCCCACCGGCCCTGAGAAGCAGGTACCACGAAGCCCTAGTTTTCCAGGGGAGGCAGAGACTCAGACAAACACTAACAAGGCAGAGCCAATAGTCACCGCAGTGAGTCTGGAACCTGGTCACCTGACAGGAAATGGCCTTTTCATCATTCTACCCTAAACTGTTGGTGAAGTAAAGCAAAACCGAAAAGAAAAACGAAAGAGAAACAGCGTGCATTTCAACTGACGTTGCTTTCTCTCTCTCTCTCTCTCTCTCTCTCTCTCTCTTTTTTCGCCATGGAAATTTTACTTGGTAACTGAAGCTTGGAGATAGCTATTTGAAAATGAAATTGAGTTTGGATTGAAGGAAACAAAAATAAAGAGACCAGACAGAACAGAGTCATGAGTAGTAACATGTAAAAAACAAAAGGATAAATGAAGGGTTGGGCAGGGGAGGAGGTCTGCCCCAAATGTTTACCCAGCACCCTCACCTTTGTCCCGAAACATCCCATCTCCACACCCGGCTCCTGGTTAATGAACATAATTTGGTTGATGTCCCTTGAACTGTATAATCTTTTCTACAAAAAACAAACCCGCAGTTTGTCTCCGAGCCACTTTTAAGTCCCTAACGCCCTGGTTACATTCAGTCTATGGAAAACATCTGTGGCAAAGTAAATCATCCTACCCTGAGAAAGACCAGAGTGTGTTTTTTTTGTCCCCCCTCTAAGTGTGTTTTGAAGTCCTGGTTGGAAAATTAGTGAAAATTGTAAATCTGTTTGCAAATCTGGTCATGTCTAACTCTGAGATTAGGGCAAAGATTCCAATTTAAAAGTAAACCGTGACAACCCCAGTTAAGCGTGTCCTCAGGCACTGCCAGCAGGGCCTTCACTCACTTCCACAGGCGGTGGATTTATTACAGGCACCCGACACGTTCCCCATCAGACACCCCTGGAGTATTTGCTTGAGACAGCAGGGTTCAGTCTGCACTTCCTCTGCAGACCAATATATTATTATAAATTGAGCTAAACTGTTTCCTTTTCATAAGTGCTATGAAGTTCAGATTTCAGATATCGGCACAGGGCTGAGGTCCCTCGGCAGGGCTCCGTATAGGATTTGGATTTTAAAAAGTGAAGAGAAAAGGTAGCAAGAGACCGCGGCTGCTTTTAGTTTTGTTTTATGCTGCTTAAGAGGCGGCGGGGCAACGTTCATTTGTAGAAAATTCTGAACATGCGTTCTTAATCAAGACAATAAGAATCTGCCTGAGTAATAATAAATAATAAGGAATAAGTGGATTCTACATGAATATATTCTAACGGTGCGCTTTGGGTACGTTGTGCTGTGGCTGGCCCAGGTCCATAGGGTACCAGCTACTTCGCCTAGAGCTAAAGGCAGGAGTCGGGAAATCAGGAATAGATACTATGTCTTGGATATCAGCTCCTATAAAATAATAACACGTGGGGCGCCTGGGTGGCTCAGTCGGTTGAGCGTCCCACTTCGGCTCAGGTCATGATCTCGCGGTCCGTGAGTTCGAGCCCCGCGTCAGGCTCTGTGCTGACAGCCTGGAGCCTGCTTCGGATTCTGTGTCTCCCTCTCTCTCTCTGACCCTCCCCCGTTCATGCTCTGCCTCTCTCTGTCTCAAAAATAAATAAACATTAAAAAAAATTTTTTTAATAAAAATAAATAAAATAATAACGCTCACTTCTGTTTATCACCTACAATAGCTAAAGGGACAAATGTATATTTGAAATGTATATTCATTACAACATATAGGTAAAGGGGGCAATGTAATTACTTAATATTTTCATTATAATCTATTTCCGGGCAAGAGAAACAGAACTTTACAAAGAAAAGGAAAAGGAGGAAGCACCCAGAACACCCTTGTCATCATCTTCTCTTTCCTTCCTGAACAATCTAGTCCTAAAGCCTTTAGGTGAAGCATAGGCGTTGTGATGAGGGAGCAAGAGGGGGGCCCAGGAGCCCAGAGCAGGGGTCAGTGAGGAGGGAGAGGAGGGCGGGTTTCATGTGGGTGTCAGAGCCCAAATGGGATAAAAGGACAAGTTATAATCCACACGCCCTACTAACTGTGTAACCACGGCTATGTCACTACATCAATTTAACCTGAATCATTTCTTGTCCTATATAACTAACATCTACTTTTTAGGGCTATGGAGACAGTTAAAAGAATGCTTGACCTGTCATTAATCCCCACTAAATGTGGCTGTCATTCCCATACTACTATTTTCCCAGATGCATGTATGTATAGAAAAAAGACTGAAAAGGAATATATGAAAACAGCAATGAACCTGACTTTTATATTCTTCTATCGCTCATACCTTTCAGCGTTTCTTTTCTCTACAATGAACATGTACTTTACTTTCATAATCAGAAAAGAACACACAAGATTGTTCTTAAATACATGGAAGCTAGCTGAACTTTTAAAATGTATCTTTACAATTTCTAAATGCAGAAAATTAATATGGCAATTTAAAACGGCCCCAACTGACTCTCACTTCCTTTAAAGATACAAACTGCGAATAGAAACTCGTGAACAAAGCATCCAGAGGAAAGTGGTTTATTGGCTGAAATTAAAACCCATGTATACTCAAGGTAAATACCCATGTGTGGGTTGTACATTAAAAATGAGGAATAATCTGTTACCTACAAATGATGCTTGTCGATGGGGCAGAGACTTCAAACTAGAAACTCAGTTCCTGAGGCAAGCAGGGGATGCTCTCTCAGTAAGAGCTGACCTTCAGCCTAAAAATGTGCCCACATAGAGATTTCAGTGTATTGGGATTGAAACTAAATTGTCCCTTTTAGAGCAGGAAGAGCACCGTATATGCAACCTGCAAACCATCCTTTAAGAAAAGAACAATCTCTATACGATCTCCCTCACAAACTTGTTCGGAGAGTGATTGAGACTCTTAAGTGAAACTGATTTGTAAATTATAAAGCAACATGCAAATGGCAGGGAAGAGATTTAGGGCTTACTTCGATCAGTGTTGG
Organism: Panthera leo; assembly: GCF_018350215.1. Lineage (NCBI taxonomy): Eukaryota > Metazoa > Chordata > Mammalia > Carnivora > Felidae > Panthera > Panthera leo. Next base: position 31,251,860 of record NC_056693.1, on the reverse strand, counting down.
GCAAATGTGGGAATCACCCCATGAGAAGAGGTGAAGGGACACAGCATTAAGCACCAGCAAATCACGCACCACGGGAAAGTCATTCTCTACATAATGACCTTCCCATCTTGTTGCTGACAAGGAGAAAGTCCAGGTTGGTACCATTGTACAGTTAATACGTTTCTAACAGTTACACGTGTCCCTTTTTCATAAAGACAGAACAGGACTCAGATTCAGGATCTGCAGCAACCAAAGGCAGCAGGCACTTAATACTGTTTTACTTTCCATATTTATAAACCTCTTCTAATTACGCCAAGTGATACTTGTCTTCCACTTAAGATAGTGATAGAGAATCTCCTTCTAAAATGAACCCATCTCAGTGAAACAAAGAAAGTGAGCCTATTGAGAGAAAAATATTACATAAGTAATAGTACAGGTAGCACAGGGATATGGCAAGAATCTTCAAGTTGATGTGTAGATGCCTGAAATTTGGAGAATGCTTAATGAGGTAATGCCCTGAAGAGCTAATCCAAACTCTGAATTTCCAGAAGGCAAGGACCAAGTTTTACCTATTTCCAGCATCTCCTCCAGAACCTTACACAGCATGGAGGACATCACGGGCCCTCTATAAATACTCAATTGATTGAGAAGCAACTCTTATCATAAATACCGGCTTTGAGCCTTGGGGCTCCCCAGCTCTAAAGTCAATACATGAGTAGATTCCCCCAGGCAGGTAAGAGTGAGATAAACCTTGGATAATCAGGAGCTAAAGCCAGTGACAGAATAAACCCAGGGAAGCTTTGTGAGTATAGAAGGATACAGTTTACATGCAATGCATTGGAAGACAAGCAGAAAATCCAAAAAAAACACAAAGAACTTAGAGCAAAAGCTGCTCAAATCCTGCAGCTTCTCCGGTTAGCCTAAGCCTGAGATGCTGCCCCCCCAAAAGAACTCAAAGACAAGTGCACAGAAAGGCCACGTTGTCAGGTCAGCTCCTCCTGAGAAGAAACTAAATTCAGAACTAGAAAAAAAACTTTCACTAAGAACTTATACAGACAGGGAAATCATTTTAAGTAGCCTCCACTCCCAGTGTGGAGAGGGAAATCATTTGAATACTTCACACTGATAAGTTGATTTGGATGACGGAGTAACTCAGGGAAAGTCCTGAAAACTGTTTTAGCACATTTGGGAAACTCCAAAAACAATCAGAATGGGAGGAGGAAAAAAAAAAAAAGCAGCTTTTAAAAATGAGCGATAGCTAAAAAAGAATAAGGAAATAAAAACAAACAGAAAAAAACTAGTTACATGTAGAAGATTCATTATCACTATAAAATACCTGAAAAGCTTATTCCAAAAGACACATTCAAAATAGGTAGCCAACAGTCTAAAATTTAGACACCAGAGCATCAATATAGTTTTAACCCTCCTAATTACCAAGCATAAAATAGCAGTCTCCTTGGTGAAGGGGTATTGCCAGACCAGGCGTCTCTATGTCCCACGAGATCTTAAAACCAACATGCCAAGTATCAGGATCTCTGCCTTCAAGCTGGGGATCATCCTCACTCTCCTCTTCAGGGCCTGTCAAAAAGAGAAGAGAGGGATCAGGAAGGAAATGTTTCATCTCAACTTCTGGGCTTTATCAACGTGATCTCAGGAATAATTAAGTTTTAATAAAATATGCATAGTAAGTGAACTATATCCTCCTTTTACGTCTCTTAAAAAAACATTCTTTAGAATATCTTTAACATGTCCTTTATTTTTTACTCAGGAAATATCTTTAAATGATAAGGGAATAACCCCAGATACCAAGGAGAATAAAAGACTATTTTATTAATTCCATGCAAATAAATTAGACAATGTGGATTAAATGGGTAGATTTTAAGGAAGATATTAACTACCAAAATCGACCCCAGAAGGGGTCGAAAAGTTAACAAAACCATAAAAGGTATAAAGTCAGAGAACTATCTCTTAGGAAAACATATGTGTCAAGAATTTCAAAGAATTCTACCAAACAATTAAGGAATGGGTTATTTCAATATACTTTAAATTGTTTAAGAGCATAGAAAAAGAAAAGTTTCTGAATTCTTTTCATGAAGATAGGATAATATGTATCAAAACCCAAAAAGAAAACACATACACACACACACATACACACACAGATCTCACATCTGAGAACCAATGCACAACTCCTAAATATAGGGAAATAGAATTAAATCTAGCAGCATATTAAAAGAATAACATTCCATGACCAAATTGAACTTATCACAGGAATACAAGGATAGTTCAATATGCAAAGTGTTATACTTAAAATTTATCATATTCATAGGTGAAAACTAAGAGTCACCAGACACACACAAAGTATTCAATAAAACACATCCTTTCAAAACCAAAATATCAATAAAATAACGAGTGGCCAGTTCCTTAACACGATAAATACAGACCTCTCTCAATCAAAGCCAGCATCATATATTAATAGGGAAACATTAAAAATATTCCCAAAGTTAAGAATTAGGAAACAATGTCCTTTATCAGCACAACTCATCACTATTTTGGAAGGAATGACCAACACAAGGGTGGTCTCTGGAGTTGCCTAACAGAGGAGCCCTAATTAGACCAAAAGAAAACAAAGAAGTAAAAGATTTTTTTAGAAGAAAAAGTGCATTTTTACAAATAATGTTATTATTTGCGTGCAAATCGACCAGGAAACATATATCCCAAGTGATAGTCAAATTAAGAAAAATGCTAGTTACAAATGTGTGCATATTAAAACATCCAGCAAGATTCTTAAATGTGTATACTGTCTATAAGAAAAAAAAAAACTTTAAAATATTATTGAAGGACACAAAAGAAAATTTAAACAAATGTAAAGATGTTATTATGTTCTGGGGAAATAAAACTGAACACCATGGGAATGTCCGTTCTCCCTAAACTCATCTATAACACAAACCTAATAGAAATAGCAACAGGACTGATTTTTAGTTAAGTGGCACTGGTAACTAGACAAGCTGATTGGACAAATCACATGGAAATATAAACAAGCAAGCATAGCCAGGGAATTTTTTTAATGCATAAAGAGCTCCTGCACATCAATAAGATAAAGATCAATAATCAAACAGAAAAACAGACCAAAGTTATGAAGACAGAACACGTAAAAGGAAGTGTGTAAACATTTAAGAGATGTACAAACTTACTCATATAAGAGAAATGCAAATTAAAGCCACAACAGATATTTGGTAACTTAATCAGATCAGAAAAGATCAAACACTTTGATAAAATATGGTATCAGTAAGAGTATGGCAAAATGGCATATTCACACTCTCTGTAGAGAAAAATCTGGCAATCCTTATCAAAATTACAAATGCTTCAACACTTTGAACTTCTAGGAGTTCCGCAATGCCACTTTCAGAAATGTATCCTCAAATTCCTACCTGCAAAGGCTGCAAAATGACTTTACAGCAAGGATGCACACTGTACCACCATTTAGGAAAAGCCAAAGATCAGAAATAACCCAAATATCCATCAATAAATTTCTGGTTAAATGAATTATGAAATGTCCAGGCAATAAAATATTCTGTAGCCACTAAAAGTAAAATGACTATGCACTGACACAGAACTATGTGATATATTTTTAAGGGAAAGAAACTGACAGGCCACAGTTTGTGTAAAATACAAACACATACACACACGTGTGTATACATGTACAGGTAATATTTCTAGAAGGATACTCAAGATTTGTTTTTACATGTGGCTGGGAAAACTACATGGCTGGGGTCCAGGAGGGGAGAAACACATAAACGAAGTGAAAGGCAAGGAATATAATCTGCCTACATGAACAGTCCTGCAGGGATGGCCCGATATATAAAAGTTCATTTAAGAAATATTTATTGAGCACTTATTATACATGAGGCACTGACCTGGGCACTTGAGATCTACCAATGAATGAATCAAAGAGCTTTGCCCTAGTGGAGCTTTCTTTCTAGTGAAGTTGTAAATGTTCAAAGGACATTTTAAATTCCATTAGACACCAGTCTCTGGTCTTCAAGGGGAGGGTCCAATTTCCTGTTTCATCTGCATTTAGAGCCCTACTAAGTAGCACATAGAAGGCATTCAGTGAATGGCTGTACTTAAGTGCTTACTGAAAAAACAAAATGCAGGGGCGCCTGTGTGGCTCAGCAGGTTGAGCTTCTGCCTTCGGCTCAGGTCATGATCTCACAGTTCATGGGTTCAAGCCCCACATCAGGGTCTGTGCTCACCACTCAGAGCCTGGAGCCTGTTTCAGATCCTGTGTCTCCCTCTCTCTCTGCCCCTCCCCCACTCGCGCTCTGTCTCTGTCTCTCAAAAATAAATAAACATTAAAACAAGTTTTTTAAAAAAATGCTCTTTCAGTTCACACCATTCACAATCCTTACTGGACTAGAAGGCAGGGAAAAAATGTTAATTCCGGGGTGGGGGGAGTAGGAAACACTACGAATTAAACCAAATAACATAATAAAGTGTGGCGCTGCTAAGTTAGTACTGTTCTTAACAGTGAAGAAATTGAGAGAAGAGACGGGTTCGGTGAGGGTTAGAATGGGTAGAGCAGAATTCTTGGAGAAGATCAAATGTGAAAGACAAGTACAGAGTCTCAGCGGGTAGAGGAGGAAATGACGCAGGAAGACAAAAATATGCAAAGTGTCATGTGGTCACAACGGGCAAGAAAGCGGGTTTCACGCAGGCTGTATCAGGTGCGTGTCACATCCAGAGCCCAAAAGTACATGCATCCCAGAGGGCACGGACCCATCCACAGAAATTCCTCGTTCTGAACACCCCACTCTGCGGTGACTGTGCGCAAGGGTCAAAGGCAGTGAAAGAAGGGGAAAGGGGGAAGAAATCCCCTTTATACTTATTAATTCACATTACTCTGCAGAATGGTGGGGAAAGAAACCGGACCAGAAATCCAACTTCAAGGAAGGAATGCGGCTAAATGACCTCCAAGGGCCCGTCCAGCTCTAGATATTGTTCAATTCCTTAAGTTTGAATCTAAAATCTGATACTGCCATAAGAACAGAATCTTATCTTGTTTTCCTATTTGTTATTTCTGATAAATGTCTTCTCAAGCATTCTGTGGTTAGGAGCAACTCTAAGCTAGTTTTCTTTACGAATAAAGTCATAGAGTAAAAAGTCTAAAGCCATTTTTCTAGGGTAATCCCAAAACCATTTAAAAGAGAACCCTCTAGAACAGGAATGACAAATATCTTACATATCAGAGGACACAACTAATTCATCGGTTGTGGCTTTTGTGACCCCTGGTACAGAATTATTCTGAATTTCTCTCCAAGCTCAGCAGAAAGAGTGGTATAATCAATTACTGATGTCTGTCACTGGCACTAGAAGGGGTCGTTAGCAGCAGCAGAGACAGATTATTTGCTATACACGTCTGATGGCACTCTCTAGGCATGTCTTATTTATACATAATAGTTACACCTGAAAATTCTAGAGTTTGCTAGAAAACTAGAGCTCATGGACCAGAAAAGAGCCCACGAAAGGCGTACAACTTGACCTGCACGACATCCTCTTAACCAAACCAAGTTAGCGGGAGCCTGGGTGGCTCAGCTGGTTAAGCGTCTGACTTGGGCTCACAGTTCGTGGGTTCGAGCTCCACTTTGGGATCTGTGCTGACACCTCAGGGCCTGGAGCCTGCTTCAGATTCTGTCTCCTTCTCTCTCTGCCCCCTCCCCCGCTCATGCTCTGTTTCTCTCTCAAAAATAAATAATGAACATCAAAAAAATTGTAAACAAAACTAAGTCAGCTGCCAACTGATACAGGTGCTTTGCATAAAAATACGAATGTCCAGCTATTCTTGAATTACAAGATCTGGTATCAGGCAGTCACAGGCGAAGAAGTAACTGCCCCTTTGAGACAAGGCATGTCCTCTCTGCTAGTGGCAGTCCCCGTCAGCCATTTCACCTATTTGCAGTAGCTGCCTGGCCCCTACAGCCACTTACAAGTCTCTGAACTTTGTTCTAGTCCACAGGCAAACCAGGCCCATCACCTGCTTAAAGTAACTGGAACACAGTCACAGCCCATTCATTCACACAGCAGTCCGAGGCTGCTTTCACCTAAAACAGCAAGGCTGAGTAGCAAAGACACAGAGCATAAGGCCCACGAAGCCGAAAATATTCATCATCCGGCCAGCCCCGTATTCAGAAATGTTTGCCAACCCCTGCTCTGGAGTCTTGATATCTGTGATTTGATAGAGATGTCTACTGTGCACGTTAGTGAGGAAGCCAGGCTTTATAAAATAATGATGATGTCACGTGATGAATACCAGCATACGACATAATAAAGTAATTAATGCTAAATTATTTGATAACCAGACCCATTTAGCAAAAGAATACTGATATGAGAAATCGTATGTTTATATTTGTGATACCCTAGGGCTTTCAGTGGCTTCGTTCTAGAGAGCCCTAATGATAATAGATGTACCAAGGAGCACATGGAGAAAGAATAGAAATATTCTATGAAGGCTTTTCATATGTCTCTCTCTCTCTCTCTCTCTCTCTCTCTCTCTCTCGTGAAATCCACTATGACTGAACTTTAAAAAGAAATGATTTTTAAACTACAGTGACAGTGACGCTATAGTGGCTTCAAGCCAGTGAATATGGCTATTCTTCTAAGTGGTGGTCTTTGTAGGCTAATGGGCTAGTTGACAACTCTCCCCTCTCTCTGCCATCCCCCACTCATCCCAGTATGGCACCAATAAAGTCTTGAACGACAAACAGAGACAGTCACTGCAGTCGGTGTTTCCTGATGTCTCCCATAAATCCAGCACCTTTGAAATGTGCTCATTAAAATAAGGTTTTCTTGGAAGGTTTGTTTCCCCCTTGGGCTGGGTCCGGAGGAGGAAGGGAAGCTCTGTGTCTGATAAATTTTTTACTGTGTAAGTATAGCGTTGCTCACTTACTCCATAAAATCAACTCGTAATTATCTATAGCAACTGCAGCTGATTACTCTGCCTCATGTTATTCTGGAAACAAGCAGAGGCAATCGGCTCCTACTTGCCTTTAAACCCCAGGAACGCTGAGAGGATTGCAAGTGTCTCGTGTCTCATGCATTCCTGGCTCCCACCAGCCAAACCGTTCAAGAAGTCAAAGACGTGACAAAATACGAAAGAATGCTAAGTGTAAACGTCAAGTTTAAAATTCTAAAACATCCCCCCTCCCAAATTAGCCAATTTGATTCTTTTATGCTAACTAGGTTTTGAACAATTAATTCCCATTTGGTGAAAGAGAAATGCCATCAAATATATTTCCTATTCTCTATTCCTTTGGCCAAGTACTAAGATTTCTATGACTCTGGCCTTGGCAATTATATTCTGTTTCCTTAACCCCACCCCCAGAAGGGCTTAAGCAGCAGGTCCCTTCCTTCCTATCCACGTCCTAGATCTTGAGGCAGGAGAAACCCAGAAGTTGCAGCTAGTCAGCTGGTATACAAAAGCTCATGGTGCTTTCTCTGTCCCGTGCTGATCTGTGACACTGCAGTGTCTGGGATGGAGAATCTGTCTTGGAAAAGGGAGAGAGTCAGAGGGGGGAGGGGAAGATGTGGGGTTGGGAAGATACATTCTGGGAGGGATAAGGCATGATGGATGTACAAGATGGGTGCAATTCTGAGCTGCAATGTAGCAAATGAAGGACACGGAATTGCAAGCGAAGAGTTTGGAGAGGTGGGCAGAGGCCAGGACACGGATGGCTTTGCGAACCATGGTAAGCAATTTAAGACTGAGGGCAATGACGGACACTAACGACTTTTTCATAGCTCAGATGCGTTGTTCAGAGTGGTCCCCCTGAAAGGTAGATACTTCTATGTGCAGTCTTTGCATACTTTTTCTGGATTAGTTTCCACTGTGATGGCGAATGGCATAAGCCAGAGAACATTTGGGAAACACTCCTCAAGAGCATCTCCCTAGGAAAGGAGGGTTAGCCAAGGAGAAGCCACCCTGGAAGATTTCTACAACTTAGAGACACAGTCCTTGGTTGGTCGTGAGGAATGAGCAGTCAAACCTGGGGCTGACAGAGAGCAAACTCCTTCCCAGCCACTGAGGAATGAATGGTCTGAAGAAATGAATTCAGAGAAGTTTGAAGGGCGGGGGGCACCGGGGAGTACCAAATCAGTCCCAGCTCAGAGTCTATAAGAAGCTGGAGCCTGCTCTCAGATGCCTCAAAACAAGCAATTCAGGACAAACGTAGTCCCTTGACACAGATGAATTCTAAAATTAATTATAAATTATCTGGGGTTTCAGGAGAAATATTGCTAACTCTTTACCGAAAAATCTAAAGCCTTTCAACATGATGTCTGGCTCTGTCAGCTTTCAGATTGAGCGTCTGAAAAAAAAAAAATTTAACATATAAATATCCACATACACAGGAGAACCTCATTACATCATGTTTCATGGGCTTGGGGGGAAAAAGTAAAAGTGAGAAAAGGAGAGAAAAATGGATCTGAATGCTCTTGGCTAAAGCTTCAAAACCATTCCATTATCTGAAGTATAATACGAAATTGGGAAAGGAAGCAGAAATACTTCTCAAACAATACATTCTCCAAACCAGACCTAACACCAGAGGCTGTAACTCCCTGGACAGTCTCAGGAAAGGACAAAGAGTCATAGAGACTTATAGGAAAGCTTTACGTTGTAAACAACATAGAAGATCAGAACCAAAACTGGATTAATCAAAAGACGATAATTAGTTGTCCGTCTAGCTTCAGGCAAAGCTTTATCCAGAGTTCAAAGTACATGTCCAAGACTCAGTTTTTCTCCTTCTCAAAGTTCATGAAAAAGAAAGGGAGTGGCCACAACAGCAAGGGGCAGGCATGTGGGGACCATGAGACTGCTTGTCCCAAGAGAGGAAAGCAACAGCTTAAGAAGAGCCAAAAGATGAAGGGAAAGAAACTGGAAATTGACCACACTATTAACTATTGAAATAACTGCTTGAAGCCAGTGAGGTCGCTGGGCTTAGTATTAAGTAAGACAATTCCTTATCTTTTTAAATGAAGTCTGTTTAGGTCAAGTATCCGCTATTTGCAATCGAAAGAATCCTAATACTAAACAGAAATTGTAGTTATAGAAATCAGAGTTATTGGGCAGTGGCCAGAATGTAGATGAACAGCATAAACTACTCAAAACTAGAAATACTGACTTTAGGCAACAAATACTTACTCTTCTACCATTATCTGCACAAAGAAGGACAGAAACCATGTCTTTAAGGAGCTTACAATTCTAGTTCAAGTATGTGCAAAACTAATGTATGGCCCTGGAAGGCAAGACAGTGGTTACTGCTCAAGGGGGAAAATACACTGGAAGGAAGCATTTCTGAGGTGCTAATATAAATGATGCCATTCAGTAATACAGAATTAAATTGTCTTAGACAATAAAACTTGTTCCACTCTAACCTGTCCTCTTATTCCCTGCACATCACATGAATACATCATTAAAAACTCAGCCATTCTTGGGGAAGGTATTTGCAAATCACTTATCTGTTAAGAAGTTAACATCCACAACCTATAAAGAGCTCCTAAAGCTCAACAACTAAAACAACAACTCAATTCAAAATGGGCAAAAAAAACCTTGAAGAGACATGTCTCAAAAGAAGATACACGAATAGCCAAGTAGCACATGAAACAAAGCTCAACATCATTAATCATCAGGGATCGAGGAAGCTTCTGTAGAAAATTCACTATCTTGAGTGTGGTCATGGTTTCACAGGTGTGTTAAAACTCCTACGAAGGTAAACTTTAAATATGTGCAGTTTGTTGTATGTAAATTATGCCTCAGTAAAACTATTGAGGGAAGGGGGCAAAAATCAGCCATTTTTGTTGGCTGGTCTTCTCTTGACAATTAGGAGATGTCACTGCTGGTCCTCTTTTCTCACCGGCACTCAACACTGCCCCTTTTCTCCAGGGAAAAGATGGGTGCCATCATACAAACACCTCTCCTTACCTCTGCCTCTTCTAATCCGGCCCCTCTTCTCCAATCTGGATTACCTCTGCCTCTTCTAATCTGGCCCCCCTTCTCTAATCTGAATTAACTCTGCCTCTTCTAAACCGGCCCCCCTTCTCTATTCTGAATTACCTCTGCCTCTTCTAATCCGGCCCCCTTCTCCAATCTGGATTACCTCTGCCTCTTCTAAACCGGCGCCCCTTCTCCAATCTGGATTACCTCTGCCTCTTCTAATCCGGCCCCCCTTCTCCAATCTGGATTACCTCTGCCTCTTCTAATCCGGCCCCTCTTCTCCAATCTGGATTACCTCTGCCTCTTCTAATCCGGCCCCCCTTCTCTAATCTGGATTACCTCTGCCTCTTCTAAACCGGCCCCCCTTCTCCAATCTGGATTACCTCTGCCTCTTCTAAACCGACCCCCCTTCTCCAATCTGGATTACCTCTGCCTCTTCTAAACCGGCCCCCCTTCTCCAATCTGGATTACCTCTGCCTCTTCTAATCCGGTCCCCCTTCTCCAATCTGGATTACCTCTGCCTCTTCTAATCCGGCCCCCCTTCTCCAATCTGGATTACCTCTGCCTCTTCTAATCCGGCCCCTCTTCTCCAATCTGGATTACCTCTGCCTCTTCTAATCTGGCCCCACTTCTCTAATCTGGATTACTGCAATAGTCTCTTTCTGCTGCTTCCAGTGCCACCTCCCTCCTTCGACTCAAACCCACAATGGCTCCCATCTCCTGCCACACTGTGTACAAGCCCACTACCTCATATTACAGTATTACATCCGTATTAGCTGCTGCCCACTCTCGGCTCTTCGTCTTTCCTCTCTGTCTTCACGGCTGTTACTCTCCCTCTTCTCTCACTCCACTACTGCGTCTGCACTTGCTGCTTCTGAAATATCCCAACATTGGGTTCCATCTCTAGGCCTTCAATATTCCCTCTACCCAGGCTGTTCTCCCGCTCACTCCTTCCAGCCTTGGCTCAAATGTGACCTTCTGAAGGAAGCCTATTTAAAACGGTACACCTGTGCCTCACCCCTGTACAAACTTCTTGTTCGTTTTCTGTCTCTCTTTGCTAAAATATAAGCTCCATGAGGGCAGGGATTTTTGTTCATGCTTAGATGCTCGGCATCTAGAAAAGTGGTTGGCAAACAGTAGATGCTTACTGTTAAGTGCATAAATAATTCCATGGGGATTTTTTTTTTTTTAACGTTTTTTTGTTTTTTGTTTTTTTTTTTGAGAAAGAGAGAGACAGAGCATGAATGGGGGAGGGTCAGAGAGAGAGGGAGACACAGAATTGGAAGCAGGCTCCAGGCTCCGAGCCATCAGCCCAGAGCCCGACGCGGGGCTCGAACTCACAGACCGCGAGATCGTGACCCGAGCTGAAGTCAGACGCTTAACTGAGCCACCCAGGCGCCCCAAGGGGATTTTAAAAAATAGGACTTGGTAGACCAAAAAAGTTTTACTGAGCGGTAGAAGTGACTTCAAAACTAACTAACAACAGGGGTGCCTGGATGGCTCAGGCAGCTAAGTGGCTGACTCTTGATCTCAGCGCAGGTCTTGATCTCAGGGTCGAGCTCAAGCCCCACACTGGGCTCCGTGCTGGGCGCAAAACCTACTTAAAAACAACAACAACAACAACAACAACAACAACAACAACAACAACAAAACTAACAAACATGGCATGATACAATGAAACAAACAAAGTCAAATGAGCTTTGAGATCTCAGATAGGAATGGGGGAAGACTAAGACAAACATTAAATATCATAGCATTTGGGGGGCACATGGGTGGCTCAGTTGGTTGAGCATCTGACTCTTGATTTCAGCTCAGGTCATGATCCCGGGCTGGTGGCATGGAGCCCCAGGTCAGGCTTCTCGCTGAGGGTGGAGCCTGCTTAGGATTCTCTACCCCTCCCCTGCTTGCATGCTCACGATCTCTCTCTCAAGAAAGAAAAATCCTAACATTTAAAAAAAATTAGGAATGCTCCCAAGCTCCTAGCTTCAATTACAGTCTAGTCTTTCATGCTCCCAAAGACAAGCTAAGGAAGACAAAGCTACTCGTTTAAAAGTAAAGATTTAAGAATTACAGCAACATGGGGGGACTGGCTGGCTCATTTGGTGGAGCAGGTGACTCTTGGTCTTGGGGTTGTGAGTTCAAGCCCCATGTTGGGTGTACAGATTATTTAAAAATAACATCTTTTAAAAAAGAGAGAATCATGGCAACCAATTTCCATCCTTAAGTGAATTCAGTTTTTCCTAGTCAAAGACATGAGTGGGAATCCTAGAATTCTAAGATAAGTATTACAAAGTCCCTGCTTTCTAGTCTATCACATACTCAACAGGAATCATGGACTGGTCTCTCTTCCTTTTCTTCCTCACCTTTCCTTCCCAGGAATCTGGAAAATAGGAATCTGCAATACGTAGCATGAGTTAAAATTCTTGGGGTGCCTGGGTGGCTCAGTCGGTGAAGTTCAGGTCATGATCTTGCAGTCTGTGGGTTTGAGCCCCACATCGGACTCTGTGCTGACAGCTCAGAGCCTGAAGCCTGCTTGGGATTCTGTGTCTCCCTCTCTCACTTCCTCTCCCCCACTTGGCTCTGTTTCTCTCTTTTTCAAAAATTAAAAAAAAAAAACACTAAAAGAATTTTTTTTAATAAATAAAATAAAATTCTTAAGAATTTTTTTTTATAAAGACAACGCTGCAGAAAATGTTTCCTTCCAAATGACCAAAAACAGTAACAAATAATTATTTACCTGATCTTTTTGAAGGTATTCCCGTTGGAGAACAATTAAACAATAGATTGTTAATGCCTTCCCTGCTAAACTGTGTGTGTGTGTGTGTGTGTGTGTGTGTGTGTGTGTGTTTGTATCTAGGAGTAACAAGCAATTGCCAGCAAAGCTAGCATAGGAAAATCAAATACTCTGCCTATTTACACATGATTCCCTGAAGCCATTCCTGATTAAATATTGTACCATTTCAATCTTCTTACTGGGGATATCTATTAACTAGGACTGCTTGTGAAGCCAATGAATTTATCATATAATTACACGTACCCTATACAAATTACTTCTCGATGACCTCTACTCACAGAAATAAACCAAAGAGGCATGATTGGTTCATTATAAATCCACATGAAGATTTCTCTAGGAAAAGGCATTGAGAACAAAGTCCTGAAGGATCTTAAGCTGCACCTGAATTTAATTTTCAGCAGGAAGTAATCACTTCTGTTCTGAACTCCTAATGCATTTGCAGGAGCTCCTATGGCATGAAACACTCTCTTATCACTAAGTAGCTATGTGACCTTGGACCAGTCACTGCCATTCTCCCTGCCTCAGTGTCTTCATGTATAAAATGAGACACTTGAACTAGGTGACTTCAAAAGTCTCTTCCAGACCTGACGTTTCCTCATTTCGTAATTATAATCAAAGGGCACACTTTATTTCACCCATCTTTTCAACACAAGAAGAGCATTTGATTTACTTCTGCATCCTCTGCAGTGTCTAGAACAGTTAACTGAACCTCCTTGAGCAGCGGCTTGACAAACGTGTCCAAGGATCCAGAAAACAGTACAGTTGGCTGAAATTTCCTTTCTCTTCACTCCCTTAAAGCCTTTTCTAACCCTAGTCGTGATTTTAACCCAAGTGGCTCTCTTTAAGTCCACCCTTCCCATACTTCTGGCAGGATTACAAGGAGGCCAGAGAAGTAAACATATCCCTTGTCACCTGGCAAAAGTCGTCTGGAAGAAATGCATCCACCAAAAACAGGTTCAAGGCACATGCTTTGTAAGCCATCTGACCCAACACCACAGCTGGAGACCTAGACAGAGGTTCCATTTCATAGAGTAAGCTTATCTAATGCATTCCAATCACCTGAGAGCATGTGTAGGAAGCTATAGCGGATGTCGCGGTGGGGGGAGAGAAGTGAGGTGGCGGGAAGAAGAGGAGAGGAGACAGGATCTGCGAGGAGGAGCATGTAGAATATTCCCTTCACTTTTCCATTGGTGGACACTTTAGAAACCCAAATCCCAGAGGGAGCTGTACTGCAAGGGTAGAAAATATCTGCTCATAAGGCACTTGGCCTTCACTGTTAGGACTCTGAAGCCAGAATGTCTGGGTTCAAATCCCACCTTTGCTCATTAATAGCTGTACCACCGTGGAAAAGTTAATCATCCTCCCGTGCCTCAGTTTCCCCATCCGTAAAATGAGGAGAACAGCAGCACTTGGTTCACAGGGTTGTTACAGGAATAAAATGGGTCAATACATGTCAAATGCTTATACCGATGCCCAGCACACAGGAGGTGCTCAATAAATGAGAGCTCCTGGTGTTACTGCTGTTATAATCATGAGAGCTCTGGGATTCTCGGGGGGCTAAGAGAACAAAGGAATCCCTCTGCTCTTACGGATTTGAACTCTGCACTTCCCTCCTCCAGACGACAGTCAGTTGCAAGGCTAAACCTTCATATGTTTATGTAGACTTGTATACTTTATCAGTCTTAACTACTCCCGACCACAGAAACTGCTCATTAAAAATTTAAATTCCTTTCTGAACGACATTCTAGGCTTCAAAAAAGACTTGATCACCCACGCTCTGGGAGCACAAAAGGACTATTAAAACTGTGGGGCTGAGAGGAGGTGGGAACACAAAGACACCTTTGTAGCAGCCTGAGCTATCACATACCTCTGCCTCAATTTTAGAGAGTTGCCTCCTTAAGAAGGGAACTAACAAACTCCATTGTTCCTTCACATCAGAGTTCTTGGATGTGATCATTCTTAAATCCTTGGCAACGCCTTATTAAAGATCAGAGGATCTCCATTCCTTCCGTTAGGACAGCATCAAATCCCCTTCAAGCAATTTTCTTAGGTCAGCATCATTATTTACGATGCCAGAGAAACTGCTAAAATTTCCAAATGCTCAACTAGTTCCTTGTTCCGGGCTGAAGACGTAAGGTAAAAGTTGGAAAATGTCTTAGCCACCCCGAGGCAGTGTTTGAGGATGGGAAGTGGGAAGAAATGTGAAGAGAACCACGAGAACGTCCTTTTAAGATCCCTTTTCCAAAAATGGCCATGTTAGTAAACGAAAAGCATACGGCGATAACGACATCCAATTAAAAAAATAGTTTTCAGAAAGCACTGACCCTTAAAAGTTCCAGGTCTTTCCCTGATGGGACATCTAGAACTCTGCTTTTGCAAGCATCTTCCAGTAAACAGGTCGAAGAGATAGACAACAGGGTTAATACTGCATCTTGTACCCCTCTGTCAAATGACCAGGCAAAGAACGAATTCAGCGTGGTCACGCCATCCTGGATCTGCCCAATTGTCTTAGGAGCCTGTGCTGAAAACCAGCGGAGACCCTGCACCCAGAGCAACTGAACAACACAGGAAGGAAAGTGCCGGTAGGCTGAGAAAAGGTAGCCTAGGGTCTCTGTTCCAAGGGGACCAGGTTTCGGAAACTGCAAGAACAAGTTCACCCACAGCACCCCTTTTAGGACTCGAACTGCAGCAGCGCTTACAGGGGACTGGAGAGTCTCCTAAAAATAGAGGACTGTCTGCTTACAGAACCTACTCCAACCGCTTCCGGCAAGGAAGGACAGTAGTCAAATCCGTATGAAGCCGAGAACAAGTCCATGTTTGACAAATCACTCCCATCAAGACAGTGATGTCAACCACAATAAAGGAGTTTGGCAAGACGGGCAACGTGCACCTGTGGGAACCGGGAAAGATTTGACAGATTTTTGTTTTCCCAGCCCTTTATCAGCAAGTTAATTATAGCAACTGTACCGTCTACTCTGAGCTTTAGAGAAAGGAGGTTGGCTGTATGAAACCAAGATCTGTTCTCCTGGGCATGAGAAAGACGGAATGACAGTAGTGCTTACACGCGAAAATACTCCATCTGCGTCCGTGTAACAGAGAGTTGGGCAGCGCCCCGAGACGAGAAAGAGGTATGTTCTGCGGAGACATGGGTGCGGCAAACCTCGAGAGGGCAGGCAACACCGTGTACACACAGATGCACGCACACGCTCACGCGCACACACGCTCACGCGCACACCTCCAGAGCTTACACAACTCTGGTCGTGTTACACTCAGAGCTGCGACTTCACAGGGCAGACTGTACCTTCACAGCTATAACTATACACCGCCACTGCTGAGCGCTCCACGAGGTTTTCATCGTGATGCCAGCTCACGGCCATTTTCCCCATGCCAAAGTAAGGCTCCTCTTTCAGGTAGGGCATTTTCTGGGGATCCATGAAATTCAACAGAGTTACGTTGTATGCCGCTCTGTTCTTAATGTCCGCCTCATCCTGCCCATCGAAGGACCCCATACCGACCCGGGGGAAGTCTGGCCCTATACACACTGGCACGGCATCGATATTCGACTTCTCTTTGCAGGCGAGTTCTTCCAGAGCCTGGATGGTCTCTATCTGCAGGTAGTCATTGAGCCTGAGGAAGGTCTGACAAGCAGCCGCTATTTCAGCCTCCTCGTATCTCGTACTAGCACCCTTCACTGGCCAGGGTACCGTAAAGAGCCTGGTGTTCAGGTACTTGTAGGTGCAGCCTGGGTTTCCGATGAGGATGCGAGACACCGGAGTGAGCAAATCTTTGCCCTGGATCCTAACCAGGTCCCGAAAGAAGCAGCCATGCTTGTGCAGTGTGAGGAAGGCTTCTTGAACTTCTTTATGGAGCTCCTCGGGGACGCTGCCGGCTTCGCGGAGAATTAGTTTAGGATATTTCAGCTGCCACTAAAACAAAACCAAAGCAAAAATACGTGTTCATGGATAGCTATGATTCTATCATTTCCAGAAGTCTGTTTCTCTGTCGGCAGCATCAGGAGGAAAAACAACACAAGGTAGCGGGTGGCCTTTCTAAACAGGACTCACGTCTCTCCAGCCTCAAGCGGAAGACTAAATAAAACAGTTACCATCGGCTGTCCAGTCTAGATTTTAGCTTCCACAAGACCAAGCTCAAAACAATTGTTAAGATAAATAAAGTACTATAATAATAATTTGTGCTTTGATCCCCCAGGGTCCCTCTACGGTCACTTCTCCCTGCCCTCAACCTGTCTTCTGACCTTTGGCCCTCCAGACAACATGATTTTATTAATTAACCGCTTTAACACCTATTTATTAAGTGCCAGCTAAATGCTGAGTACGATTCTAAATCATGTATACACAGTAACTCATTCGCTGCTCACAACATTATGTGGCAGCACCGTTATTATCTCCAGTTTTTAGATGAGAATCCAGAAGCACAGAGACATTTTAAACACTTGCCCAAAGTCACGTAGCTGATACGTGTTGGAGCTGGGATTTGAAGGCCGAGGCTCCAGAGTCTGGTTCCAGGGCAGACGAGACTGCCTTGCTTCCCACTAAGTGCCAGACTGGTTTCTGCTTTAGTACTTTCATTGAAAGAGAAATCACTTCTCGTTGGGAATTAGATAACAAGTTCCATGAACACTAGAACCATGAGACTTTTGTTTACAAGTATATTACTAGTGCCCAGAATGGATTCAGTAAATGTTGAATGAATGAGTGAATAAATGAGGTATTCTACTGCGATTCAGAAAGCTGTAATAATTCCACTGGGGTCACTGGGAGAGAATACTGTAGGATAATCCTTCCTCTAATATGGAAATGCATGGATTTATTGATGCAGTAGAGGACTTCATTACCCTGTCAGCCACCACTTCTGGCTTCTAGGATTTATGAACGGGTGACAAACCAGAGATCCCGGATTCTACACAATGCAATGAACTTTTTTTTCACCAAAGCACAGGATTTTACATTTACCCCTGTAAAGTTTAATCTGGTCGGTACCTTCCCACTACTGTACAGCTAACCAGTTTTGAAACACATTTCTTCTAGATCTTCATTTAATAATGACCATTTATGTGATAAACAGGGTGAGACCACTTATTCCTCCATACATTTTTTCATTCATTATGTGTCTACAGAGCACATGAGACAGAGATAAGGTTCCTGCCCTCACAGAGTTTTCTAGCAGAACAGGTAATAAATAAGGAAAAGCAATCTCAAAATGCATGAAGTACTAGGACAGAAACAAACCACTGGGATATCATTAGATGAGGAAAGACTCTCTAAAGAGCTGGCATTTAAGCTGTGATCTTCAGGAAAAGGCCGCGTCAGCCATGTGACAAGCTGGGGAGAGAGCTTCCCGGGGAAGAGACCAAAAACTACACTGGCGCTGAGGACACCAGCCCAATCTTGAGACAAAATGGCGGCAAGTTTTACTTGAGCCAAAGAGCCAAAGCAGAGTGACGTGGTGAGGTTGAAGGGAAGGCAGAGAGGCTGGACCACAGGAAGCCTAGGAGGTCAAGGTAGGGAACCGTGATTTACTCAAAGTGCACTGGAGGGCTCAAGGGGAGAAGAGTAATTTGATCGACCTTTTATAAAAATCACTCTTAGTTAAAATATCGGGCATGGATTGGAAAGAGGTAAATGTGAAAGCGGAAATTCTATTAGGTGCTATCACAGCCATCCCAGGGGAAAGAGATGATGGTCTGAATTAGAGACAGAGACAAATGGACAGGTAAAATACATACTTCATAGGCAGAGCAAAAGGAAGTGCTTATGGATTAGATGTGAGGGGCAAAGAAAGGAAAGCAATTACAGGCGACTAGTAGATTCCTGGATTTAATGACTAAATAAACAACTTACCATTTTTTGTTTTAAATAAGAAAGACTGGGACAAAACAGGAATAGTAGGTGGAAGAATCGGAAGGAATGAGGAGCTCTATTTTGGAGCCGTAGCCATTAAGATACCTTCAAAATCTTTGGGAATACAAGCTGGTGCAGCCACTCCAGAAAACAGTATGGAGTTTCCTCAAAAAACTAAAAAGAGAACTACCCTATGACCCAGCAATTGCACTACTAGGCATTTATCCATGGGATACAGGTGTGCTGTTTCGAAGGGACACATGCACCCCCACGTATATAGCAGCACTATCAACAACAGCCAAAGTATGGAAAGAGCCCAAATGTCCATCGATGGACGAATGGATAAAGATGTGGTACATATATGCAATGGAGTATTACTCGGCAATCAAAAAGAATGAAATCTTGCCATTTGCAACTACGTGGATGGAACTGGAGGGTATTATGCTGAGTGAAATTAGCCAGTCAGAGAAAGACAAATATCATACGACTTCACTCATAGGAGGACTTTAAGAGACAAAACAGATGAACATAAGGGAAGGAAAACAAAAATAATACAAAAACAGGGAGGGGGACAAAACAGAAGAGACTCATAAATATGGAGAACAAACTGAGGGTTACTGGAGGGGTTGTGGGAGGGGGGGATGGGCTCAATGGGGAAGGGGCACGAAGGAATCTACTCCTGAAGTCATTCTTGCACTATATGCTAACTAACTTGGATGTAAATTTAAAAAAATAAAAAATAGAATTAAAAATTAGTTTTTTAAAAAAAGATACCTATGAAATCTTGAGGTAAAAATAGCAAGGGGACAACTGCACAGACACACCCAGAGCTCAGAGGGGCAAGTGGAGCTAGGGAAATCCAGGTGGCATTTGTCGGCACACCTTCGTTGCTGTTGTTTTTTAATGGTTTTAATTTTTGATTTTTTTTATGTGAGAGAGAGAGTGTGTGCGCGAGTGGGGAAAGGGGGGCAGCAAGAGAAAGAGAGAATCTCAAGCAGGCTCCACACTCAGTGCAGAGCCCGACAGGGGGCTCGATCCCATGACCCCTGGGATCATGACCTGAGCCAAAATCAAGAGCGGGAGGCGCTCCCGGCACATCTTTGGCTTTGAAACACCTGGAAATGAATGAGCTCTCTCAAGGAAACAGCACAAATGCAGAAGGGGGCCCGCAGCCATTGCCTGAGCCACAGAGCAAAGGAGCAAAAGAGACTTTTGGGGGAGAACATCAGGAGAGGGTATTACTGCAGAAGTCAGAAGAGAGGAGCATTTCAAGAAGGATGGCATAGGCAGCCGCCCCCGGGGGGCCAAGCAAGATGAGGCCAGAAAGTACCCCCTAGATGCGGCAGCACGGCCATCATCGATGCCCGTGACGTGAGCAATCTCAACAGGGCGCTGGCGATAAGAGTCCGAAGAGAGTTGGCTGGTGGTGGCATGAAAGCAGGTGGCACGTATGAAGGTCTGTCTCAAGGGTCGTGCTACGGAGGGGAACAGAAAAACACAGCGGCTGATGAAGGGCGATACCGCTCGAGGCACCAACCTTCCGGACTGGAAGACGGGAGGGTACAACCAGGGCTCGTGAGGATACTCCCGGGAACAAAATGAGAGGAGAAGGATGCTGCTGCACAACACAGGGTGACGAACTACAGGAGCAAAGGCCTTGGGTGTCGAGGGCAGGAGCCTCCCAGGTGAGGGGTGTGAACGTACCCTGTGGGGCAACCCACTGGAGTTGGTGGGGGGAAGATGGTGGCACTGTTTTATTTTTAACCTGAAAAAAGCAAAAACTGAGCTGCACCAAAATATGTGTCCACGTACGTGTGATAGATGGACACACATACACACGTTTAATATGAGTACTGTGATGAAAAAGGCACCATAGGGCGCCTGGGTGGTGCAGTCGGTTAAGCGTCCGACTTCAGCTCACGTCATGATCTCGCCGTCCGCGAGTTCGAGCCCCGCATCGGGCTCTGGGCTGATGGCTCAGAGCCTGGAGCCTGCTTCCGATTCTGTGTCTCCCTCTCTCTCTGCCCCTCCCCCATTCATGCTCTGTCTCTCTCTGTCTCAAAAATAAATAAACGTTAAAAAAAAATTAAAAAAAAAAAAGGCACCATATACAAGTAGTACTTATGTCTACTTTATGAGTAACCACCAAAAAACTCCCTGAGACTTAGTCATTTGCATGTTATCAAGTTTACAGCCCTATCCGAATCTAGACCTTCGTCCTCCTCCCAGGGCTGGAGTCATTTCATATCCCTCTTGAGAAAGCCTGCTCTTGCATACATCTCCTCCCAACTGTGTGTTCAGTAATGCCGCCCCGGTAGCTTGAAATTGGCCATGGTGAAGTATTTACACCACAGAAATCAGGAAACACTGAGTCAAAGCTGAAGGGTTTTTTTTGTTTTGTTTTGTTTTGTTTTGTTTTCCCAGACAGCCAATTCTTTTTTTTTTTAATTTTTAATATTTATTTCTGAAAGAGAGAGAGAGACTCAGAGCATGAGCAGGGGAGGGGCAGAGAGAGAGGGAGACACAGAATCCGAAGCAGGCTCCAGGCTCTGAGCTGTCGGCACAGAGCCCGACACGGGGCTTGAACTCACAAACCGTGGGATCATGACCTGAGCCGAAGTCGGATGCCCAACCGACTGAGCCACCCAGGCGCCCCTTCAGACAACCAATTCTTAAACATTTAGTAGGATACCACTGTGTATGCTTGAAATGCGTTATGGACAGGAGTACGTGGTCAGAAAACATTTGGATCAGAGGAAAGATATTTCCTATATCGGAATAAACTGGGAGAAAGAAGATGTAAATTCAGATAGGGCCATAAACTTGATAATATGCAAACGACTAAGTTTTGGGATTTTTTTTGGTGGGGGGGGGAGAGGGGAGCACTTCCAATTTTCACAGTGAAAATGCCAAACAAATCACTAGCTAAGAATGTGTGCCAGTCATTTGGGCTGTTTGCCAAATAGTTCTGGATTTCTCCCCTATCATCCAGGATTTGGGGCCCATGTGAACTTACACTTCCAAGCCCGCCTCATGCTGGATGAAACATGTCACTATTTCTGCCCAGTGAAAAATGCTGGCTGCCACTTCCAGCCTGGAGCACTTCACTGCCGGTGCCAGACCCTCTAGAACATTCTTTCTGGCACAGTAACCGGCTAGTGGCTGCTTGGATCTCTGAGTTACTACTTTAATGGGTAGTGACTCTTTGCCAACCCACAAATGATATGTAAAGTGAATAAGAAGTATTGTTGGGGGAAGCCACTGAGATTTGAGGGTTGTTTGTCACTACAGCATTATCTAGCCTATTCTGCCTAATCCAGAACACAGGGAACAGAAGGTATGGAGGAAGTCTGAGGAAGTATGCGGAAGAAAAATCAATTAGTCAAGTCTGCATACGGAAAAATGACCTTACTAGGAAGGGACAGTAGGACTGCCCTGCTTCTCAGAGGGCCTATCTGAGGTGGGGGATCATAAACTTAAAGTTGACAAAGAGCAGACTTATGGGGCACACCACTGGGAATTGCCATTGAGACTGTCAGGGATGCATTTAGGATTTATAGTTTCTATACTCACTTATTCCATTTGCAAAACAAGAAGAGAAATCTCATACTTTCTGTTCATGCAGCTCGTGAAGGGAGCAATGTAAGCTAGTAAGCAACAACAGAATATTCTGGAGCCAAGAGCCGTCACTCCAATTTTATCACTAAACTAACTATTCTCTGAGCAAGTCCCCAAACACTCGGTATGTTCGAAGCACATCTAACCAACAGCAGTGGTTCAGAAGGAAATTTCTCTATACTGTCTTAACGGTTCTGGGGTTCTTCTAAACAACCCTCAGTATAAGATATGAAACAAAATAAGAGAATTCCCAAGAACTTTATTTGGGAACACACCCACTCTGGGACTGGGAGAGGAGGAAGGCTGGAAATAATACACAAACACACATCTACATCTACCTACAGCTGCCATTGCTCAAATAGACAGTGGGGCTGGAGACTCCAGAAGAGGTATTGAACACAGGAGAATAATAATTCTAAAGACCTGGGAAACTCACACAACCATATGCGTATCACATGTAAATACCTTGACAATAAAAAAAGCATTCCAAAAATAAGAGTACAAATGACGTGCGAAAGTATCCCCCGCCCCCCCAAATTTTGCACTGATCTCTCATCTGCCTTTCCCCTTTAACCACATCTGCCTCTTTTCCTACAGGTCTCAAGGGGCCAGCATTCGGCAACCCCCTTCGGACAGGCCCTTTCCCCCAAATCTATACCTGCCAGGACCTTCTCATCCTCCAGGCCACTTTCTAAAGAATCCTTCCCTGAACTTCCACCCTCACGTACGTATCCCCGTTCCCCTTCATTATACTTCTCTTTCTGCTTTCACAGCACGTGCCAATCCGTAACTACTTATTTATTTGAACTACTATTTATTTTTATTTTTTTAATATGAAATTTATTGGAAAATTGGTTTCCATACAACAGCCAGTGCTCCTCCCAACAGGTGCCCCCCCATGCCCATCACCCACTTTCCCCTCCCTCCCACCCCCCATCAACCCTCAGTTTGTTCTCGGTTTTTAAGAGTCTCTTATGGTTTGGCTCCCTCCCTCTCTATTTTTTTTTCCTCCCCTTCCCCCATGGTCTTCTGTGAAGTTTCTCAGGATCCACATAAGAATGAAAACATATGGTATCTATCTTTCTCTGTCTGACTTATTTCACTTAGCATAACACTCTCCAGTTCCATCCACGTTGCTACAAAGGGCCAGATTTCATTCTTTCTCATTGCCACGTAGTACTCCATTGTGTATATAAACCACAATTTCTTTATCCATTCATCAGTCGATGGACATTTAGGCTCTTTCCATCATTTGGCTATTGTTGAGAGTGCTGCTATAAACATTGGGGTACAAATGCCCCTATGCATCAGCCCTCCTGTATCCCTTGGGTATATTCCTAGCAGTGCTATTGCTGGGTCATAGGGTAAATCTCTTTTTAATTTTTTGAGGACCCTCCACACTGTTTTCCAGAGCGGCTGCACCAGTTTGCATTCCCACCAACAGTGCAAGAGGGTTCCCGTATCTCCACCTCCTCTCCAGCATCTATAGTCTCCTGATTTGTTCATTTTGGCCACTCTGACTGGCGTGAGGTGATATCTGAGTGTGGTTTTGATTTCTATTTCCCTGATGAGGAGCGACGTTGAGCATCTTTTCATGTGCCTGTTGGTCATCTGGATGTCTTCTTTAGAGAAGTGTCTATTCATGTTTTCTGCCCATTTCTTCACTGGATTATTTGTTTAAAATCTCTCCTGCAAGCCTGAATCTCCCAGAAGAAGGACACGGTAGTGGCTTTATTCTCCACTTTATCTCCAAGCCCTTGGCTGGCTCAAATATAAGTGCTTAAGACTTGTTTCTAAGAGTAAAAGAAGAAAAGGTCTGAGACTGATAGAAAGCAGATTAGCGGGGGTCTGAGCTAGGAGTGGAAAAGAAGGCTGACTGCAAAGAGGCAGGAGGGATCTTCTGGGCATTCTGGAAATGTTCTAAAACTACCATGGTGATAGTTGCACCACTCTGCCAATTTACCAAAAATTACTGAACTGTATAATCTTAAAAGGTGAATTGTATGGTATGTAAATTGTACATATACACAGCTCATCAATAAGCAGCTTTTAAAAGATGGATACATTTGGGGGCGCCTGGGTGGCTCAGTCAGTTAAGTGTCAGACTCTTGGTTTTGGCTCAGATCATGATCTCATGGTTCATTAGTTCAAGCCCCATGTCAGGCTCTGCACCAGCAGCATAGAGCCTGCTTGGGATTCTCTCTCTCCCTCTCTCTCTGTCCCTCTCCCCTTCTCGCTCTCTCTGTCTCTCTCAAAATAAATAAACTTAAAAAAAATAAAAATAAAAAAATAAAAGGTGGATACATTTGAATATGCAAAATTTTTTAAATTCTACATGAAAAGAATTATAAAATAAAAAGGCAAACACTAACTGGAAAAAACTATTTGCCATCTATTTGGCAAAAATGGACAATATTCTTAATAAATAATCTTTCAGGGGCACCTGGGTGGCTCAGTCGGTTAAGCGTCCGACTTCAGCTCAGGTCACGATCTTGCGGGCTCTGGGCTGATGGCTCAGAGCCTGGAGCCTGCTTCCCATTCTGTGTCTCCCTCTCTCTCTCTGCCCCTCCCCCGTTCATGCTCTGTCTCTCTCTGTCTCAAAAATAAATAAAACGTTAAAAAAAAATAAAAAAATAAAATAAATAATCTTTCAAATTTAAATATATGTATATATACACATACAACTATCTATCTATATATATTGATATATATATCAATAAAGAAAATCACATAAATTAATGGAAAAGGCTCTTCAATTCAGAAAAATATTGAACTGCCCCAAAGTCAGAAAAAAATACAAATTAACATAATTTGTATTAAATTATATTTAATTTAGTTTTGCCTATCAAATTTGCAAAAAACAAAATTTTATCATAGTAATACACATTGCTGGTGAGGCAAAACCAAATACTCTAATAGTCTGCAATCAGGAATGCAAACTATTACAACTTTGCTATGGCCAGTTAGACAAAATTTACCAGAACCTAATATGCTCATATCTTTCCATCCAGTTTTCCTACTTTTAAGAATTTCTCATAGGGAAAGAATTAGAGAAACGTACCAAGATTATAAGGATATTCATCATACTATTATTTATGATTAAAAGCTGAAAACCACCAAATGCCCAACAGGGGATTAGAGGTGAAATGGTATATTCATACAAGATGGAATACTAAAGTAACACACTTTAGGAAAAAATCTGTACTGTTTTGTGAAAAACGTACATAACAAAATACTATTAAACAAGAAATTTAATAACCAGATATTTAGACAATACGATCTCAGCTTTAACAGAAAACAAATGTAGACATGTAAATACAGAAAAAAAAAATTAGGGGAAAATACGGTCACAAATTGATGGTGGTTATCTCTAAGTGGTGAACCTGGACATAATTTTAATTTTCTTCTTTAGACATCTGTATATTTTTCAGATTTGCCAAAATAAATCTAAAATACCTTTTAAATTAGAACAAGCAAGGAACGGGTGCCCAGGTGGCTTCGTCGGTTAAGCATCTGACTCTTGATCTCGGCTCAGGTCACGATGTCACGGTTCATGGGATTGAGCCCCGTGTCGGGCTCTGTGCTGACAGCGTGGAGCCCACTGGGGATTCTCTCTCTCTACCCCTCCCCCACCAAAATAAATACACTTTAGAAAAAAGAAAATCAAGGATAAAATGTCGTGTTCAAAAATTCTTAATTTTCATGACATTTCTTATATTTGCCAAGAGATTCTTTTTGATGACCCTGAATTTTCTTTTTTTTTTTTTTTTTTAAAGTTTATTTATTTTTGAGACAGAGAGAGACAGAGCATGAACGGGGGAGGGGCAGAGAGAGAGGGAGACACAGAATCTGAAACAGGCTCCAGGCTCCGAGCTGTCAGCACAGAGCCCGACGCGGGGCTCGAACTCACAGACCGCAAGATCATGACCTGAGCCGAAGCCGGACGTTTAACTGACTGAGCCACCCAGGCGCCCCAATGATGACCCTGAATTTTCAAAAATGTTTCAATGTAACTTCCTGCACTAATTTAGATCTGATTTAAAACGTTGTTGAAGGCTCTAGAAAATTATGATTTTAATGCAATAAATACAAATAATATATTCGAACTGGCTCATTTGGTCACTATCTCAAAAAAAAAATCCAAGGGAAAAGTCCTCCATCCTAAATGCCTGATCTAATTATTTATAAAGTAACTAGGCTAGTGCCTGACACATAAAAACACCACGGAGTGTTTCTTAAATTTTTCTTTAACGAGAGCAAGTAACTCTGGGAAAGAACTCAACGTTAAATAATGGATTATTAACTCATTCTGCCAAACAAGCAAGTTTACTTTCCGTTTTGGACAGGTACGTGTAAAACATCAGATATCACACAATGATCTGGAACTGCCGTCGGCAGATTTTCAGGTATGTTAGAATTTTTTTGTTGTTTAATCCCATGAAAGTTTTGCCAGGGAGTATGCAGTCATGCAATTATATTAATAGTTGTCTGGTCACCTAATATATTTCTTGAGGTCTACAAAAGATTCCGTCACCTAAATGACAATTATATAGTTTAATAAGCAGCTGGAAAGGCATCGTAGATATAAATTGCCAACATGCCAGGGCTTTTATCAATCTTCGACAGATGCAGAATGAATGGTAGGTTTTCTGGAGAATACGCTTTATTTTCCACCTATTTGACACCATTATGTGAAAATTCTACTGCTTCTCCTCTCACATCAAGGGACAGTTCTGAAAGGATGTCGTCCTACAGAGAGGACAGACCTGCTGTTAAATGAAGAAGATACCAGTGTTGCAGGAGGCTCACGTAAACGAAGCCAATGGAACTGAACCTTCGGTAGAGTGAAATTAAACCGATAGTCTTCAAGTGACTTGGGAAAGGTACTTCATTTAAAAAGTGTTAGGACAATGGAATACTACGTGGCAATGAGAAAGAATGAAATATGGCCTTTTGTAGCAACGTGGATGGAACTGGAGAGTGTGATGCTAAGTGAAATAAGCCATACAGAGAAAGATACCATATGGTTTCACTCTTATGT
Organism: Panthera leo; assembly: GCF_018350215.1. Lineage (NCBI taxonomy): Eukaryota > Metazoa > Chordata > Mammalia > Carnivora > Felidae > Panthera > Panthera leo. The sequence goes on along the minus strand of NC_056693.1, from coordinate 31,224,582 downwards.
GGATCCTGAGAAACTTAACAGAAACCCATGGGGGAGGGGAAGGAAAAAAAAAAAAAAAAGAGGTTAGAGTGGGAGAGAGCCAAAGCATAAGAGACTGTTAAAAACTGAGAACAGGGGTGCCTGGGTGGTTCAGTCGGTTGGGTGGCCGACTTCAGCTCAGGTCATGATCTCGCGGTCCGTGAGTTCAAGCCCCGCGTCGGGCTCTGTGCTGACAGCTCGGAGCCTGGAGCCTGTTTCAGATTCTGTGTCTCCCTCTCTCTGACCCTCCCCCATTCATGCTCTGTCTCTCCCTGTCTCAAAAATAAATAAAACGTTAAAAAAAAAAAATTAAAAAAAAACTGAGAACAAACTGAGGGTTGATGGGGGGTGGGAGGGAGGGGAGGGTGGGTGATGGGTATTGAGGAGGGCATCTTTTGGGATGAGCACTGGGTGTTTTATGGAAACCAATTTGACAATAAATTTCATATATTGGAAAAAAAAAGGAAAAAAAAATAAAAAAAAAATAAAATAAATAAAAAGTGTTAGGATACTGTGATGCCAAGTGACTGTATTTCTAATCTGGCTGTTAGTAGAGTTTGCTGGTAACACTTTGTATTTTGCACTCGACAGAAATGTATATACACATTACCAGTCATAATATTTTCTGTATAATTTTCATTGTAACATGCTCATGACTGGGCAACCATATCCTGAGACAAATGGGGTGGACACTTATCTGGCCCAACCTCCCGCTGCACAATGCTGAGCAGTCTCCCAAAGGAGGCTCTCTTCTGAGGTTACTGCATAGGCTTTGCCACAGCTTTCGCGACCGGTCTTGTGATGACGTGTGGTTTGCTACAAAGCGGCTCAGAGGTGTTTGTTCACTCATTGCATGGTTCGTCTTTTGGGTATTAATTTAAAATGACTGGATACCTGCTATGTACCGGACACCATACAAGGTGCCATAAGTACGAAGATAAAAACAAGGTAGCTCCTGTTTTATAGCACCTCGTAGTTTAACAGTACAGATAGAAATAAAAACCGCTAGCTAAAGAACGGCTCATCATCATGGAAATATGAATATACTACTATGGGAGCAAGGAATAAACGAGCAGGAAGGGACTCTGGAAATTTTTCATTTGTTGAGCACATATTTATTGAGCACATACTATTTGCAAAGCGCTAGGTGTTGGGAATACGAAGAGGACAAAACTTCAATATGGTAGCCAGGAGCTCCCATATATACATACGGCATATAAACACCTGGTATCTATGGCCCATAATATACATAGTATTTTACGGATTTAGTATTCACTTATTTAGATTGTGACAGTGTTATGGAAAAAAAGAAATCCAAGGTAAGTAGGAGAGAAATGCTATTATACAGGGGCTGGTCAGAGAGGGCCTCTGATAAGGTGACATCTGAGCAGAAGAATGCAAGAAATGAGGACCCAAGCCCCACAGGCGCCTGGGCGGGGAAGAGAGTTCCAGACTAAGGGAACACCAAGTGCGAGCCTTGGGGGCAGCAGTGTGCTTGGGTTGATTCTCCGAAGGGCGAGAATGCCAGAGTGGCAGGAGGAGGGGCGGCAGAGGCAGGAAATGAGCAGAGAGAAGCTCCGGGGCCAGAACTCAGGGTGCTTTGTGGGCAAATGTCAGGTCCCAGGCTTTCACTCCGAACAAGGCGGGGAGCGATGTAAGGGCTCTGAGCATGAAAAGCATAAGGAGCCAACTCAAGCTTCAGAAACAGCAGGGCTACAGACGCGGTGTTGAAACAGACAGAAAGCTCTCTGCAACCACCTGAGAAAGAGAGGGCGGTAGCCTGGCGACTGTGTAGAAGACAGAAGTGGTAAGAAGTGGCTAGATTTTTAATACACCCTGAAAGTAAAACAAGTGGGATTTTCCGGTATCTTCACAGAAGAGGTCGTAGTTAAGCAAGGTCTTCAAGGGTGAGTAGATGCTCACCAGACAGAAAAGGGGATAAGGGTACTCCACACCCAGGGAATAACAGGCACCAGGCCACGGAAGGACGGAAGGACACAGCAGATCCAGGGTGTAGCAAGAAACCCCGCAGGACAGGAGTCTAAGGTTGGATGGATTCCATGTTAGGCAATGGGCAAAGATTCGACCAGAGAGGTAGTCGCTAGCCTTATAGGCTACGCTGAGGAGGGTGAACTTGACCTTACAGGCAAGCGAGACCGAGCAAAATTTATCAAGCAAGGAGTGACAGGTCAGACACGTTAATAGGAATGCAATATTGATGGCACCGGAGAGGGAACAGGTTTTCCAAGTTGGAAAACCCCCAAACTGTGTTGGTGGAAAACGATAAACGAGGGCCGGAATGAAGACTATGTCGGTGGAAATGGAAAAGAAGACACACCTTGAGGGAGTACAGAGAGGCAGAACTGCCAGGGCCCAGCGCCTGAATGAGGGCTCGAAGCAACGGGCAGGAAGTGAGGACGGCAAGGTGTCTGACTTGATGAACGGGCCAAAGGGGACGGCCACTAGGGAAGAGGATAAACGGCGGGATCCCCTAAAATGGATCCTCACCAAAATGTACGTCGTAGCTTGTCCTACTTGTGCCCCAGACCCTCTCATGGCCTCTCAAGTCATTCGGAGTCACAGCCAGCACGGCCAGCATAGACAGCAAGTTCCCGTATCATGGGGCCATGGCTCTCTGACCTCGTCTCTTCTGTTCTCAACTCTCTCATTCCGCTCCAGATATGCTGGGGTCAGGGGCTCCCCCTCAAACATACCGAGGCTCTGCTGTTCCCTATGTCCAGAACATTCTTCCTGCAATGTTGGAATGGCTTGTTCCTAAACCTCCAGAAGGTCTTTGTTCAAATGTCACTACGAGAAGGCCTTCTGCAATCCCCTTATTTGCAATCCCCCACCTACAGTGCCCCTTCACGGACTTTATCTCCATACCAGTGTTCCCGTCCAACATTTATTTTTCAGTTTCCTGTTTATTTCTCTTCCCTCCCCACTCCCATCCCACCCCATAAGAAATAAGCTCAAAGAAGGAAGAATCTTCTGTCAGTTTTCACAACTTCATCTCTAATGCCTAAAACATTTCCTGCATAGAGTAAGGGAGCTAAATACACATGTTTAGTGAAGTCGGTAATGAACTAATACAGATCATGTCGGGTTAGATGTTCCTGTGAGACGCTCAGGCACAGCCACCCGATAGGCAGTTGGGACCAGAGCACTGGAAGTCGCAAGGGAGAGCAGGGATGGAGACGGAGATTTGCGATCGTGGGGATGAAGGCAGAGCAATTCCCCAGAAGCATCGAGAGCTACGGTAGGACGATACTAAAATTCAGACTCAGGAGTCAGACAGCCTGGGCTCAGATCCTGGTCTTGACACTTCTTGCTTATCATATAAACCTTGAACAAAGTTTTAAAACCCTCTGTGCCTCAGTGTTCTCATCTGTAAAATGGGATTTAAAAAAAAAAAAAACAAAAACCTGCCTCAGAGGGTTAAGAGTTAAAGAAGCAAATACACGTAAAGAGAACAGCAAACAGTACCAGAAAAGCCTGGCACACGGAAAGGGACACAGGAAATGAAAGCAAGGGGGCATACTGACGGGAGAGGCATTTTCTCTGGATAAGAGGGGTAACATTTAAACATTTTTTTTTTTAAGTTTATTTTATTTGTTTTGACAGAGAGAGCACAAGCAGGGGAGGGGCACATAGAGAAGGAGAGAGACAGAATCCCAAGCAGGCTCTGCGCTGTCAGAGGGGCTCGAACTCACAAACCGTGAGATGGTGACCTGGGACGAAGTTGGACGCTTGATCGACTAAGCCCCCCAGGTGCCCCCCCGCCACCAGGGGTAAGAAGCCAGGGTTTATTTTCAGACTACGTAGCCCCTCCTCTCCTTATCCTCTGTAGTGAACCTACAGAAGTTCCCTCCGCTTCTCCTTTGAGTGTGTTGTTGTTTTATTTCTCTTCTCTCTGGTCCAATCAGAAGACACCAAAAACCATCTCTGAAGGTGTTTCAAATTTGAGCAAGGTATGGGATACTGGGAGGCGCACCGCATGGCAGGAAGAGCGTGGGCCTTCGGAGGCAGATAAATGTGGTCTTGAACTCCACCTCTGCTGCTCAGATACGGAGCTTGGTCTGGATCTAAAGAGAAATTTGGTTTTTAATTTTTTTCATCTTTACTTATTTTTGAGAGAGAGAGAGAGAGAGAGCAAGTGAGACAGGGCGTGAGCAGGGGAGGGGCAGAGAGAGAGGGAGACACAGAATCCCAAGCAGGCTCCAGGCTCTGAGCTGTCAGCCCAGAGCCCGACGGGGGGCTCAAACTCACAAACTGCAAGTTCATGACCTGGGCCGAACTCAGCCACCCAGGCGCCCCTAAAGAGAAATTTCTAAAAGAGAAAGATAATACCTACCCCCCCCCCCCAACACCGCAAACCTGAAGAAGAGTAACTGCTGCACACATTTTTGTGGCATAAGTGAACGGGGCGGTTGTGAGGGCAGAATGCAAGAACGCGGCCCACTTAAGGGTGTGGGGTCAACGCGCGGACCCAACAGAGAAGCTACAGCAAGCCTTGCTTTGGGGACTGGCAGCTGGACTGGCATTCTTGTGGCCAGGGCCTGTTTAAAAGACCCGGAGTCGGGTCAGAACTTTCTATTTATTCATGTCCTTATACTTCGTCTTCGAAGGGAAAAGATTTGCTTTAGGAAGGGTTTGCTGAAGCACTAGCCCTTATTATAAGGCGCACTTAAAGTGATTAGATCCTGTTATCGGGTCTGTTGTGGGTCTTGGAAAGATAAAAGGGCCACCTTGGTAGTTGTTCTGTTTGCCTCTGAGTTTCCTTTTATCCCCCAGTGTTGGGCTGGCTGCGAGCACCGCGGCTGATAACCTTTGTGTTTAATTCGTCGTGTACCAGCACCGCTCGCACCATGCCAAAGCCGAAAGGCTCAGCAGCTGCTTTACGGCAACGTGCGTAATCATGTCTCCGAAAATAGCAATAGGGATTTAAGAACTGATTGCATTTTGTGGGTTTACTTGTTTTAAGGAAAGTGCTTTGGAAAAAAAAAATTTTTTTTTTTCTGATTACCAAAGAATACGTGCTCATTCAAGATAGTTTGGAAAACCAGAAACACTCAAAGGATCGAAAACCCTACCACGCCGGCCTAGAACATTTCTGCATAAATCCTGCAGACCTTTCCAGATCCCACCTCCCCAGAGAGGAGCGTGCATGGACAAAAACAAAATTAAAATCACACTAAACATTATGATATGACTGGCTTTTGGAATTAACTAATTGGTGCATTAATTCATTCATCCAGCCAAGCAAATTATTTAAATACCTAACTTAGGTGCCAGGCCCTGTACAAAGCACGAAGGATGAGGGAGACGAGCATATAAATAAAATCAGTGAGATACACGGAGGTGATAAAGGTGCACGCAAAGTCCGACGGGTGCACACGACAGGGAGCAGAGACAATTCTCCGCGCTGTAGAGGTGTCAGGGAAGCACCCTACAAGAGAGGACACGTTACTCACAGGTAACAGAAGTTCACCAACGAAGGGACGTCAGCCGGGGATGGAGCAAGAAGGCCCAAAACATGAGACCGCGCAGCTGGTCTGAGGTGCTTGCGACAAAAGTCCAGCGTACGTAACAAGATGAAAGAGACTAAGAGATAAGGCTACAAATGCAAGACCCAGGCAACGAGCGGCCACCGCGCGGTTTGAAGCAGGGGGTTGGCCTGCGCAGATTGATGTCTTGGTTAGAAAATGTGCTAGAGCTCTAAGGATTAAGAAAGAGGCGCACGGAGGAAAAACTAGTCCATAAAAGGACTCATCCGGTGAAAGACAGCGAAGATCTAATGAGAAGGGAGATGACAGATAAACGTCCTGGAATGGACAGTGAGCTGGAAGCCAAGGGACCTGGATTCTAGATGGGTAAATATCTTCTTTCCTGTCTTCCTTCTGCAGCTACTGAGAATCAGCCACACCCAAGTGCACGCTAGATGCTGGAGAAACAAAGATGAGGGGGTCAAATTCTTACCCCAAGAGCTTACATCCTAGGAGGAAAGCAGAGGTGACCGTGCACTATCAGTGCCTGCCCAGAACGCCTTCCCCTCCTTCTTTGGGACGGGGACTCCGATCGTCCCCTAAGGAAACCATCCATCTCTGACTCACAGCCCATGCACTTTGAGTGGAAATGGTCCTCTCTGAGCCCAACTCCACGAGTGGGTGCATGAACTGGGCTGTGCAAACAGGAGCGTCTCACCCACCTGAACACAGTGACTGGTTCAGGAATAGGCACAGGATTCTAACCAGGCCAACGAGATCACTCCCAGGAGAACTGGATGGACCCCCCCCCCAAAAAAAAAAAAAAAAGAAATTACTGCCTTCTTCTAAGATCCCATGTGCTTCAAACCACATGCCCCTCGGGCTGTGAGAGTCCTCCTCTGCTAGCAGGTCAGAGCCCATCCAGCATGAAGTCACAAGGGGCGCAGAACCAAATCACGGCACAGAGAAAAGCAGTGTGATCAGATACCATCTTTTGAGAGGCTGGATTCAGCCGGGCACTCCAAGGCCTCTACGTCAAGAAGGCCAGTAAATTCCCTTTTTTTGCTGCAATGAGTTTGTTTGGGGTTTTGCCACTTGTAATTGAAAGAGTACTGACGAAGTCAGGGAGAGAAACACAGAACCCCGTAACTGCAACACAATGCGATGGGCACCACAGAGGTATCCCACAGGGTACAAGAAGCTCAGAACAACAAAGCAAAGTCAACTCTACTTGTAGGTAAGGGGATGTTTAATCGAAGTCTTTTTTTTTTTAATGTTTATTTATTTTTGAGAGAGTAGGAGAGAGAGAGAGAGAGAGAGAGAGAGAGACACAAGCAGGGGAGGGGCAGAGAGCGAGGGAGACACAGAATCTGAAGCAGGTTCCAGGCTCTGATGCGGGGGCTCGAACCCACGAACCGTGAGATCATGACTTGAGCCGAAGTCGGACGCTTAGCCAACTGAGCCACCCAGGCGCCCCTAAGTGAAGTCTTGAAGACTTAGCCGTCTGGCAACAAGAAAGGCGCAAAAAGGATAGTCTATGCAGAAGAGACACAATGAGCAGAGGCAAGGAAGTACAAAAGGCATGGAACGTTGGGGAAGAAAAAACAGTCCACTGTGCTAAAGCCCTAAGTTCACGGCAGAGAGCAGATCGTGAAGGAGTCTATACGTTCTGGGGATGATAAGGAGTCACTGCATAACCAGATCAGACCATTTCGCTTCTCATTTAACCTCTCCAGACCACAGCTGCTTCTTAGACCAGAATGAATAAATACAAATTGACACAAATATTAAAAAATCTTACCTGCTGATAAAATTCATCATCCTTGGGGGTCAGATAAGGAAGCCAGGTATCTTCAAGCTCCTCAAGAAGCCTCAGTTTCTGTTCAAAAATAATAATGATTGTAGGTGAATGAATATAAAGTGACCAAAATATAAGACAATCCCTTGTTTTGCCAGTAAAACAATACCCAGAAAACTTAGCCAACCTGAATGTGTAAACTTTTACAGACAGAAATGAGCTGAATGCCTATTATTTAATGTACTAATTTAATTACGTACACTTAAATGACACATTGGATAAAGCATTAATTTAGCAATCATGATTTTATTCACTCTTAATATTCCATGAAACAATTTAATTCACCAATCTTGACATATTTCTTCAACTCAAGGTCTTTGTCATCACCGGAATCACCTTTTGAGACATCCAATACAGTTTTCTAAAGCAAATCTTCCTGTCTGTATAATGACACAGAATTTTCTGAAAATCCTTCTATGACACTAAACACTGGAAATACCAAACCAAACTATAGTATCCATTTACATAGTGTCAGGATATTTGGAAGATGTACTCATCCTATAAACATTAATCTGATATCATATCTACTTATGTATTACTTTTTGAAAGTAATCTTTCACCTCTAGACTAATTACTAATAAAAGCATCCTCACTTTTCTTTCCCAATTTTATGGCAAACATTTGTAAAGCATCCACAGCTAGCCCTGTCTGAGGCCATTTTTATGTCTTCCCAAATAGTACTACGCTGTTCAAACAAAGTAACTAAGAGAAGACCCCATATTGTAAAGTGCTTTATAAAGAATCAAAGACATATAAGGTGACAGCTTCCTTCTGAAGGATTTTTTTGAATGTTATATTCAAATATATATGGAGGGTATGTGTCGTGTATGTGTGTATGCTTAAATGGCATTATATGTGTGTGTATACACATAGACATACACATAGGAATTATCTACATACTACAGAAAATTTCTCAAAGGGAAAAAAAACAGAAAAGAAAAACAAAAGATTTTCAAATAAAACTGCAATAAAATGCATATTCTGGTTGTTATCGGCACCTTTATAAGAATTAGAAAATGGGGTGGGGGGGGGGGTTGCCTGGGTGGCTCAGTCGATTGAGCATCCGACTCTTGATTTTGGCTCACGTAATGATCCCAGGGTCGTGGGATCAAGCCCCACGTTGGGCTCTGCACTGAGTGTGGAGCCTGCTTAAGATTCTCTCTCCCTCTCCCTCTCCCTCTCCCTCTCCCTCTCCCTCTCCCTCTCCGCCTCCCTCTCCCTCTCCCTCTCCCTCTCCCTCTCCCTCTCCCTCTCCCTCTCTCTCAAATTAAAATAAATTAAAAAAAGAATTAGAAAAGGGCACGCCTTGCTCTGACTCATTGCAGCCCTATTCCACAGGGCATGGCTTGGTGAACACTAACTGGAATTTAGCCCCTACCTGCTCCAGTGGACACTATCTTTATGCAGTGACCAACCTGCTCAACCAGACCTGGGGGCCCTGACTATCACCCTCCCCTCTCCCAGGAAAGCAGCCTTCTCTCACAAACCCATCACAGAGTAGTCCAGAGAAAACACCCATAGGGCAGAACTTAAATTCTTTTTGGATCTTTTGCAAATTATCCAAGGTAAATAAAGAAAAAAGGAATCAAAATATAGCAACCAGTTGATCTAAGAGAAACAAAACACTAAATCTTACTCATATAAAATCCTAGTCTTATTTATTTAGTGAAAGCTTTCTGCTTGGACTGTAGGTTTTATTCTCATCCATAATGATAAGACAGGTTTATCAGTTAAACAAGGAACAGTTTTCCTTTATGAAGAACCCATCTACTAACACAAACCATTAGATTAATCATTGGTTAAGTGGTTCATCTATTTTCAACATTAGCCATTATTTGGGACACGGAAAGAACTAATGATATTTCCAGGCATATACTTACACATTTATGACTTCACCACAGATCTAATCAAAATCCATACCTCAATTTTCACTTCAACCTCAGGAAAGCCTGCATTTTCCTATGAATCTTTTACCAGTCCTTTTTATAGATAGAATACTTAAATGCCAAAAAAAAAAAGAAAAAAAAATTAACCCATTGTTAAAAGCCTTGAATAATTCAAAGGCATATGATATCTCAAACCTTGAAATGACTCCATCTTGGAAATACCACCTTAAGATCTCTGCAGGCGAGTCTATGAAGCTAATTTGTGTATAAGAAGGAGGACAGAGGCACAATACCTCTAAGGAATTAAATATTCTACCTTAATGAGATTAAAAAGCAATAGACCTGTCCTGTAGGTCAACAAGGATTGGTGGAAGCTGAAATTCTGTTTATAATTAATACTTTAGCTCTGTTATAAAAATAACCATTTCCCAGCTCAGTGGAAGTCCAGTGTATCAGACAGGTATAAAACATCAGAATTTGGAAGGGCTGTATCAAAAGGGTAAAATTCTATAGGAATGTGCCTACTACAGAGCAAGCTGAATATAAATGGTCTCCATCCACTGGAAATTTCAATTTTGATACTGTGAGCATCATCATATCTATATGACAGGAGAGAATGAAGGTCCCAGCAATCACTGAACTTAAGACCCCACATATGAAATCTGCTCTGTACATTCACAGCCTACCATTTTACCAATTAACTAATGAGATCAATTAAAAATAACATTTATCAACTTAAAAAAAATTCTGGTCCTATCTGCCTTGGTGAAATCAATCAGGAATTAATATTAGATTCAACTGGTAATTCATGAACATCACACATTCCTTAAAAATTAAGATTGCTTTAGCGGGGCGCCTGGGTGGCTCAGTTGGTTAAGTGGCAGACTGCAGCTCAGGTCATGATCTCACGGTTCACGGGTTCAAGTCCCGTGTCAGGCTCTGTGCTTACAGCTCAGACCTGGGGCCTGCTTCGGATTCTGTGTCTCCCTCTCTCTCTGCCCCTCGTCCCCCGCTCATGATCTGTCTCTCTCTCAAAAATAAATAAAACATGAAAAAAATCTTTTAAAGTTAACACTGCTTTATAAAAAGGCAAAGTGACTCTGGGCATGACTATGGAGAAAAAAAGTCCTCTCATATTCAAGAGTGCAAATGAGTACAATATCAATCAATGGATGGCAATTGACAATTCCTATCAAAATTCAAATGCATCTGCCCATTGACTCAGAAATCCTACTTCTAAGGACTTTTCTATGGATATACAGTAAAACCTTGGACTGCGAGTAACTTGTTCTGTGAGAGTTCCACAAGACAATCAAACATTTCTAATAAACTTTAACTTGATAAATGAGCAATGCCTTACAGTATGAGTAGTACGTGATACCGAGCATCACATGATCACAACTGAGCCAATGGTTCTTGCAATTCACTTTGATATACAAGTGCTTTGGACTACAAGCATGTCTCTGGAACGAATTATGCTCGCAAACCAAGGTTTTACTGTACTTGTGTGGGGTTCGGAAGAATGTATGTCCAAGTTTACCCACTGGATCACTATCTGTAGAACAAAAGCTTAGAAACGTACTAAAAACCACTTGATTGTATACTTTAAAAGGATAAGTGTTTTGATATGTATGTTCTAGCTCCACTAAACGAAAAGATTAGCTCTAAAGCAAGGATCCACCCACAGAGAATGGTTAACTAAACTATGGTACATCGACACAATGAGATAAAATGCAACAGTAAGCAAGGATGAGGAAGTTCGCCTGTTAGTGAAATAAAAAGCTCTCCAGAATATCTCGGGAAGTAAAAGGCAACGGGCCGGACATGTGCTTGTGTGTCATACAGAAACATAAAGGATACGTGACAAACTATTCAAGTGGTTACCTGTCGGGGCAGAGGTGGGAAATGAACACGAGAGGACATGGGTGAAGCAAGACTGTTCCAAATAGTCCATTTGCATTGTTTTTGATTTTTGAACTAAGTAAATAGGTGGCCTATTCAACCTATCACCTCTTCTTACCTCAAACATACTGCCTACTGATTCTTAACGTAAAATTCAGTGTGAAAAGGCATGATGCCCTGAATTTTTTTACTCTGTTTTAGAAAGTGCATATTTTTGTGATGCACATGAAGCATACGGGGAGGAAACTCTCACAGCCCCGCACACCAAAGAGTAAAGAGGCAAAAGCAAACCACCCGGCTCTGACAATTTCTCTGTGTCAAATGCCAACCAGTCGGTGAGCACACACATTAAAATGCACTCTGGAGTGGACGAACAGGGTGCTCCTGGCTGACTGTCAGATCTGGCTAACTGCCGCTCCCCGGCCTGATGTACAGATAAATCCACACAGCTGGGCCCGACCGCACACCGCTCGGCTCACAAGCTTCTTTGCTGTCACGCTGGTGTCAAATGCATCAGGCGGCTCACAAATGCCACACGGAAGGCCAGAGAGTGCAAAACCCAAGCGCTCCCACCCGGTAGGAGGAGCGTATGAAGACCTTTCTGTAAGGGGCTACACCCACTTCCACCGTTCCAGCCAGTAAAGACAACGCGAACACAAGGCCTTAGGTAAAACACACTGCAACTCAAAACCACCAAGATTTAAAGTTGGAGCTCAAGGGGCGCCTGGGTGGCTCAGGCGGTTGAGCGTCCGACTTTGGCTCAGGGCATGATCTCACAGTTCGTGAGTTCGAGCCCCGCGTCGGGCTCTGTGCTGACGGCTCAGAGCCTGGAGCCTGTTTCAGATTCTGTGTCTCCCTCTCTTTCTGCCCCTCCCCTGCTCATGCTCTGTCTCTCTCTCTGTCTCAAAAATAAATAAAAAAACATTATAAAAAAAAATTTTTAAGTTGGAGGTCGAACTTCAACCCGAAGCCTCTGACTCGCTGTGAAAAGGGAAGCTGTATCTGAGCTGGCAAATCTTGTTCTAGAGAGCTATGGTTTGAGAATCTTACAATAGTTACATAAAAAGATGAACCAGATATGAGGGGGTGTCTCACCTACAAATAAAGCGTATTTTCTGCAGTCTCGTCAGATTATGCTGCTAACGACTCTTAACTCTTTATCCATTTTTCATTTTCCACGTAATTTTCAACCTGTGAATCATATTTTATCAGGTTCAATAAAAATTTAATTTTGCTCTCTGATTCTTTTCGAAATGCAGTCACAAATAAAAGGCTTATGAAAGTTCAGTGTAAAAATAATCATCCGATCTTCTGCGGGTTTCAAATAAAAGTGGGAAAATTGACCTCGTCCTTACGCAGGGTATGAGTAAGTAAAACCTCCCTGAGGAAGACGCATCAAAACTAATACCACAAAGACAAGTAAGAAAGAGCTAAACCGAAAGCAGCATAAATAAATATTTCATATCCACATATGCCATACTTGCAAGGGAAAAAACCGTAGTTCAACCACTTGAAGAAACTTAGTATTCGCTTTCCTATCCTCACTGAAAATAATGGCATGGTGAAAATAAACCGAATTTGGGAGAAAAGAGAATCTGAATCCAGACTCATCACTTCCAACACGGGGTACACCGAATCGGCCTCTCCGGATTTTAGTTTACGCATCTGTAAAACGCTGTTTCACCGAGTGTTGTGAAGAGGAAATAAAATCAGTTGCTTGTATTAGTGTGTTTTACAAGCAATAACCTATGCAGATATTTGGGAAATGGCATTCAAATGGGGGGAGGCGTTTGCATAACAAAGCATGAGCTAAGAAGCCACAAGTTAGTTCTAATACCAGTTCTACCCAACTAGGTAAATGGTTTGGAACTAGTCTCTTAGCTCCATGTGAGGTGTAAATGAAGACACATATCCAGAGATCGAAGAACAGTGCCTAGCACAAAAAAAAAAACCTTCAATAAACTTCGACAACTACTTGTTATTTGCTCATCTCTGGGAAATACGTTTTATGTACCAGTTATGAGTTATCTATAAAAGAACCTATGTGTAACCCATCAAATTATACTTTATGACACAGATTAATGCTACATGAGAAATTCAGATCTTAATTGGCTTGGGTGAACTACAGCAGAAACATATAAAAACTCTTCATAAAAGTTTATGTGTATACACACACACACACACACACACACACACACACACACATATACAATGCCTCAGTTAGCTATACTGGTGACAGAAATAAAAATTATTGCAAAATTTTAGAACAGATGAAGAAACAAAAACCCACCCAGGGATATACAGTGACTGGCAAGAGATTACACGGCTGATCATGAGAAAATCACAACTCACATTCTCATTTTCAAGTACAAGGTCATTTCTGCTATCCTCCACCATATCAATTCAGAGGCAACAAACATTTTATCTTTTAAGAATTGTCCAATTTTTACCTTAAAAAGAACATATAAACACCAAATCTTAAATAATTTTAATTAAAAGCCATCCTTTTTTTTTTTTCTTTTAATATAAAACAAATGCTTTTGCCACAACTTTTAGACACTCAAGTCTTAGCTGCTTCGGTAGCTCTACAGTGCGCCAAGAAATTCTTTTAAGAAATTTTCTGAGGATGTCTTGTTGTTGCCAATAATGGGAGCCAATGTCACTGCAGACCAAAAATCCAGCCAAAGTAAAAAATCACATAATCCACAAAACATCGGGAAAAATTCTCAGGAGGACTTTGTTTCAATGATAACACAAAATTGGTCCCAGACTGTTCTTTCTTTAAAAATCTTAGATCAGACTAAAAGGATCAAACTGTGTCTAATCAAAAATTACAACCATGGGAAGCAAGACAAAGTAATGGGACTTATAATGGAGAGAAAAATCAATCAATTGAAACTGGCTCCAAAATGGTACAATGACGGGGGCGCCTGGGTGGCTCGGTCGGTTAAGCGTCTGACTTCAGCTCAGGTCATGATCTCACAGACCGTGAGTTCGAGCCCCGCGTCAGGCTCTGGGCTGATGGTTCAGAGCCTGGAGCCTGCTTTCGATTCTGTGTCTCCCTCTCTGTCTGCCCCTCCCCTGTTCATGCTCTGTCTCTGTCTCAAAAATAAACGTAAAAAAAAAAAAAAAAAAAAATTAAAAAAAAAACAAAATGGTACAATGACAAAATGAAAAGTACATTTAAAAAGCGATATAACTGTAGTTCATAAGTTCAAAACGTTGGGGAAAGACTGAACAGGGTAAGGAGAGAAACAGAAGAAATCAAGAAAACTGAATCATACTTCTAGACAGGAAAACCTCAATGTTCAAGATGAAATATATAAAGGATAGGATTCAAAGCAGATTAGATATCACAGAGAACAGAAGAGTGAACATGAAAACATATCAGTGGATATTATCCAGAAGGAAACACTGGAAAAAAAAAAAAATCACGGCGAACTATGAGATGACTTTGAGCAGTATAATACATACAACTAGAGTCACTAAAGAATAAGCAAGAGAACGGGAAAAGGAAAAAGACTTGTCCAAAAATTTTCCCAATTTGATGAAAACTATAAATCCACAGATTTAAGAGAGGTATTCACAGAACCCTAGGCACAAAAAACATACAGAAATAACACTATAGCATAATATAATCAGATTACTTAAATTCAGTGAAAAGAGAAAAGCTTAAAAGCAGTCAAAGAAATCGTATATACACAAAAACACATCATAAAATGAAATATCCTACTGAAACAATGTTAGCCAGAAGACAGTGAAAACAACATTTTCAAATAACTGACAAAAGTATTTGCCCACTAGCTTTCTATACCAAGCCAAAATGTCTTTCAAAAACAAAGATGAAATAGACACTTTTGCAGATACAGAAAAATAAAAATAATGGAATACCAGCAAAGCTTCATTGTAAGAAATGATTAAAAAGGCAGAAAAAAAAAATGATACTAGATAGAAAGCTGAGTTGACGCAATGAAGAACATCAGAAATAGAAACTACATTGGAAATAAAATGACTTTATCCTCACCATTTAAATCTTTATGAAAGATAGCTATTTAAAGCAAAAACAATAGTATATTGTGGGGTTTATAATATATGTAGAAATGAAACATCTAACAATACCACAATGGTCAAAGAAAAATGGAAGTATTTTGTTATAAGATTCTTAAACTACATTTGAAGTGCAATAGTACTACTTAAAAATATATTCTATTAAGATACAGATATATGCTAGAAATGCTAAAACAACCATAAAATAACAACAAAGAGTTACAAGTAATAAGCCAAAAAGGGAGATAAAATGGAATCATGAAAAATCAATCCAAAAGGGAAAAACCAAGAAAAAAAAAAACAAAGGGTAAATTGCAAAATGGTAAAATTAAATCCAACCATATAAATAATCACATTACATGTAAACAGTCTAAACAACTCAATTAACAGGAAGAGACTGTCAGATTATGTTTTAAAAATATCAATATCCAACTTATCAAACTCAATACTCAAAATAACAAATAATCCAGTGACAAAATGGACAAAAGACATGAATAGACACTTTTCCAAAGACATCCAGATGGCTAACAGACACATGAAAAAATGCACCACATCACTCATCATCAGGGAAAGAGAAATCCAAACCACAATAAGACACCACCTCGCACCTGTCAGAATGGCTAAAATTAACAACTCAGGCAACGACAGATGTTGGTGAGGATGCAGAGAAAGAGGAACCCTTTTGCACTGCTGGTGGGAATGCAAACTGGTGCAGCCACTCTGGAAAACAGTATGGAGGTTCCTCAAAAAATTAAAATACAACGACCCCATGACCCAGCAATTGCACTACTAAGCATTTATCCACGGGATACAGTTGTGCTATTTCGAAGGGACACATGCACCCCCATGTGTATAGCAGCACTACCAACAATAGCCAAAGGATGGAAAGAGCCCAAATGTCCATTGATGGATGAATGGATAAAGAAGATGTGGTACCTATATACAATGGAGTATTACTCAGCAATCAAAAAGAATGAAATCTTGCCATTTGCAACTATGTGCATGGAACTAGAGAATATTATGCTAAGTGAAATTAGTCAGAGAAAGACAAATAACATGACTTCACTCATGTGTGGAATTGAAGAGACAAAACAGATGAACATAAGGGAAGGGAAGCAAAAATAATATAAAAACCAGGAGGGGGACAAAACATAAGAGACTCTTAAATACAGAGAACTGAGGGTGCTGGAGGGTTATGGGTAGGGGGATGAGCTAAATGGGCGAGGGGCACTAAGAATACTTGTTGGGTTGAGCACTGGGTGTTATACGTAGGGGACGAATCACTGGATTCTACTCCTGAAATCATTATTGCAATATACACCGACTAACTTGGGTGTAAATTTTCAAAATAAAAAAGTTAATGTCCAACTATATGCTGCCTATAACAAACTGACTTCAAATATAAAGTAAATATAAAGTAAAAGGATGGCTACAACGATATGATTGTACTTAATGCCACAAAACTGTAAACTTAAAAATGTTAGGTTGTACACTTAAAATGTTTGCTACACATATTTTGTGACAATAAAAGATTTAAGAAAGTAAAAGAATAGAAAAAATATTTACCACAGTTATTCTAATCAAAAGAAATTTGAAGTAGCTATATTGATGCCAGACAAAATGAGTTTCAGAGCAAAGAATGTTAGAAGAGGTAAAGAGAGTTATTTCATAACGACAAAGGAGTCAATTCATCAAGAGAACATAGTAATCTTAAATATCTATGCAACTAACAACGGATCTACAAAATACATGCAGTAAAATCGGATAGAACAGCAAACAGAAATAGGTGATTTCACAATTATAGTCAAAGATTTAAATACCCTTCCCTCAACACTCAGTAGAACAAGCAGACAGAACACTCAGTAAGAATATAGAAGACTTGAACAACACTATAAACCAACTTAACCTAATTGACATTTACATAACACTTAACCAAACAATGGAAAAATACACATTTGTCTCAAATGCACACAGAACATTTGGCAAGATAGACCATGTCTAAATATGAATATATATTTTTGAATCAGGCCATTAAAAAATACGTTCTCTTGAGGCACCTCAGTGGCTCAGTTGGTAACACGCCAACTCTCGATTTCGGCTCCGGTCATGATCTCACCGTTTGTGAGTCTGAGCCCCGCAACAGGCTCTGTGCCAGCCTATAGCCTGCTTGGGATCCTCTGTCCCTCTCTCTCTGTCCCTCACTTGCTCATACTCTCACTCTCAAAAATAAACAAACTTTAAGATTTAAAAAAATGCTCTCTGGGGGAGAATGATGTCAAGAACATAGCTGAGCAAGACATCACTCAATTGTATACACCCCCTGAACAAAAACAATTTGGCATCCATCCACAAATAAAAGTGCCTTTGTGAGAGCTATAGGATCTCATCATACACCAAGACTCCCTGTAGGAGTCTCGCCCACCTGTGTAGCAAGTAATACGTGTACAGACCTGGGTTCACTATAAACCCAAATGTGGCCCATGAATGGGCTCCAGTCCCTTTAGCCCAAGATCCAGGAAACCCTGAAGAACGCTGACTTAGACAATTATCCATAGAAAAGACAACCTTTGTGGAAGTGTGAAAGGCCAAACCACAGGTGCTGGGGTCGCCCCACCCATTGATCTGATCCCTCCAACTGGCCCATGGGAACCCACAGTGCTCCACAGTCCTCACCCACAAACCTCCATTCTGCACGCTCCCTGTGCACACTCCTAAAAGTGACAAGAACAAGCCATTCCAGACAGCTGGGGAGTATGCACAGAAAGCCGTTCCAAATCTGTGGATCAAGGAGAGATCACAAACCTGAGTATTTAGCACTTCCCTTGAAAAAGCACAAGGGAAGCAGTCAGTACTCAGTCCGGTGCTTCGCAGGATTGAGAGAAGACATACAAGACCAACAATTGCATCACAAGAGAGACCAATAAGTGTACAGGGGTATCCGTAGAAGGTTCGAGAAAGCCTCAGAATCCCTAGTAGGGCTGACAGAAAGTATTTCTCTCTGAAGTCAGTCAGTCAATATTGGAGGATCCAGCAATGCAAGACTTCAAGGAATATGAAATATCAGGGAAACGTGACACTATCAAAAGAAATGCAGTAATTTTCGGGTAACCAGCTCTAAAGACATGGAGATCTGTGATATGCCCATTAAAGAATTCAAAGTAGCTGTTTTAGGCAAGCTCAATAAGCTATGAGAATACAAAGAAAGATAATTCGATGAAATTAAGAAAAATGTACATGAACAAAATGAGAAGTTAAACAAAGAGACAGAAATGATATGGGACCAAACAAAGTATGAAGCTGGAGAACAAAATGAATGAAATTTAAAAAAAACAAACAAACAAAAAAACCAACAACAACAGTATGAACAACAGAACGGATCAAGCAGAAGAATCTGTGAAGGAGAAAACAGGATCTCTGAAATTATCCAAATAAAGGAGAACAAGGGGAAAAAAAATGAAGGAGTGAGGAAAGCCCATGTAAACCATGAGATACCATCAAGAGAAGCAGTCTGTAACTACTGGACTCTAAGGAGGAAAAGTAGGTAGAAGGCATATGCCAAGAAATAATGTCTGAGAATTTCCCAAATCTGGGAAAGGATTTGGCCATCCATCCAAATTCACAATGTTCTTAGGGTCCTCACACAGATTCAAATCAAAAAGGTCTAATCCAAGACACATTATAATAAAACTGTCAAAAAGTCAAAGTCAAAGAGAGAATTTTTTAAGTTTATTTATTTATTTTGAGAGAGAGAGGGAGAGAGAGGGAGTGAGAACATGGGGTAGGGGCAGAGAGAGAGAAAGAGAGGGAGATTCCCAAGCAGGCTCCCTGCTATCAGTGCAGAGCCTGACTCAGGGCTTGAACCGATGAACCATGAGATCATGACCTGAGCAAACCAAGAATCAGTCACTTAACTCACTGAGCCACCCAGGTGCCCCAAAGAGAGAATTTTAAAAGCAGCAAGAGAAGCCTGTCACCTACAAGGTAACTCCTACAAGGCTATGAGTGAATTTCTTAGCAGAAACCTTACAGACCAAGAGGAAGTGGGGTGTTATATTCAAGATACTGAAAAAAATGCCAACCAAAACTATCAAAAATACTTTACCTAGCAAAGACATCCTTCAAAAATGAAGAAAAAACAAAGACTTTCCCAAACAAAGTCTGAGTGAGTTCATCACTACTAGGTATGCCTTACAAGAAATGCTAAATAAAGACTCCAAGCTGAAATGAAAGGACGCTATTTAGTAACATGAAAATATACAACATACAATTAAAGTACGTAGTAAAATTCAGAAGTTTATTACAGTTATACTGTAATATAACTCTAATTTGTGCTAGCCAGTGATCTCTAGCAAAAAGACTAAAGGACAAAAGCATTAAAATAACTATAGCTACAATAATTTGTTAATATATACACAATATAAAAAGAGATACATTGTGACATCAAAAACTTTTATAAAAAAGGAAGAATAAAAGGGTAGAGTTTTTGTATCCAGTTGAAGTTAAATTGTTATCAGCATAAAACAGTCTATTATATCTATGAAATCTTTTATGGAAGCCTCACAGTAACCACAAAGCCAAAACTTATAATAGATACACAAACATAAAGAGAAGTGAATCAAAGCATACCACTATAGGAAGGCATCAATACACAAAGGAAGACACCAAGAGAAGAAGAAAGGAACAAGGGAACTACAAGATAACCAAAATACAATTAATAAGATGGCATTAGTAAGTCCTTTCCTATTCATAGTTATTCTAAATGTTAATGGATTAAATTGTCCAATCAAAAGACATAGAGTGGTTAAATGGACTTGAAAAAAAAAGATACAACTATATGCTGCCTACAAGAGACACACTAAAGATTTAAAGGCACACATAGGCTCAAAGGGTTGGAAAAAGATAGTCTATGCAATGTGGAAACCAAAAAAGAAAAGGGAAAGCTATATATACAAGAAATAAACTTTAATTCAACTGTTACAAGAGACAAATAAGGTCACTGTATAATGATAGAGGGGTCAACTCATCAAGAGAATATAACAACCATAAATATGTATGCACCCAACATTGGAGCACCTAAATACATTAAGCAAATACTGACAGATCTGAAGAGAGAAATAGACAACGATATAATAATAGTAGGGGATTTCAATACCCCATCTCGACAATGGATAAATCATCCTGTTAGAAAATCAATATGAATACATTAAACTTGAACCATATTTTAAACCCAATAGACCTAACATATATAGAACATCCCATCCAACAGCAGCAGAATACACATTCTTCTCAAGTGCATATAGAACATTCTCTAAGACAAACCATATGTTAGACAACAGGTCTTAGCTAATTAAAAAAAAAAAAAAAAATGATACCAGGCATCTTTTTCAACCAGAATGGTATGAAACCAGAAATCAATAACAAAAGGAAAGCTGAAAAATCCACAAATAGCAAATTAAATAACACACTCCTGAACAACCAACTGGTCAAAGAATATATCAAAAAAGATTTAAAAAAATTTTTTTTAATGTTTATTTACGTTTGAGAGACAGAACACTAGAGGGAGAGGGGTAGAGAGAGGGAGACACAGAATCCAAAGCAAGCTCCAGGATCTGAGCTGTCAGCATGGAGCCCGACGCGGGGCTCGAACTCACGGACAGCGAGATCATGACCTAAGCCAAAGTCAGACACTTAACCGACTGAGCCACCCAGGCACCCCCAAAAAGGACTTTCAAAAATATCTTGAAACAAACAAAAATGTAAACAACATGTCAAAAGTTATGGTATGTAGCAAAAGCAGCTCTGAGAAGAAAATTTATAGTGATAAATGTTTACATTAAGAAAACAGATCTTCAATAACCAACCTAACTTTACACCTAGACAAGAACTGAGTCCATGTTTGCAAAAGAAGGAAATTACCAAGATCAGAGCTGAAATAAATGAAATGGAGTCCAAAAAAACAATGGAAAAGAACAACAAACCTAAGAGCTTATTTATTTTTAAAGACAAGCAAAATTGACAAAACGTTAGCTCACCAACTAGAAAAAAAAAAAAGAAAACTCAAATAAATCAGAAATGAAAGAGGAGACATTACAACTGATGGCACAGAAATAGAAAGGATTATAAGAGACTACTATGAACAATTATATGCCAAGAAATTGAATAATCTATAATAAATGCATAAATTACTAGAAACGGTCACCTACCAAGACTGAATCATGAAGAAACAAAAAATCTAGCATTACTAATAACAAGTAAAAAGTTCAATAAATCATCAAAAACCTCCCAACAAAGAAAAGCCCAGCATCAGATGGTTTCACTGGTTAATCTACCAAACATTTAAATAAGAATTGATGTAAATGCTGTTCAAATTTTTCCAAAACATTAAAAGGGAAAGAACACTCCCAAACTCATTATACAAGGTCAACACTGCCCTGATACCAGAGCCCAGTAAGGATGCTACAAGAAAACAAAACAACAACAAAAAACTACAGGCCATTATTCCTGAAGAATATAGACATAAACATTCTACCAAAAATATTAGCAAACCAAATTCAACAGCACATTAAAAGAATCATACACTATAATCAAGTGGTATATATACCATGTATACACGGAAATTTAGTAAAAATAAATAAGTTAAAAAACCACATTAATAAAATGTAAGATAAAAATCATATGATCTTTCCATAAAATGCTTTAAAAAAGCATCTGACAAAACACAACACCCTTGGCATGATAAAAGTTTTGATATAGAAAAAAAATGTACCTCAACATAATAAAGGCCATACAGGACAAGCCCACAGCTAACATCATACTCAATGAAGAAAGGTTCAAAGCTTTTCTTCTAAAATCAAGACAAAACTGTCTATTTTCACCACTGTTATTCAACATATTACTGGAAGTCCTACTCAGAACAATTAGACAAGAAAAAGAAATAACAGACATCCAAATCAAAAAGGAAGAAGCAAAGTTGTCTCTTGCTGTAGCTGGTGTGATCTTATGAACAGAAAGATCCTAAAGACTCTAGCAAAAAACTGTTAGAATAAATAGATTCTGTA
Organism: Panthera leo; assembly: GCF_018350215.1. NCBI lineage: Eukaryota > Metazoa > Chordata > Mammalia > Carnivora > Felidae > Panthera > Panthera leo. Next base: position 31,202,327 of record NC_056693.1, on the reverse strand, counting down.
AAGTTGCAGGATACAAAATCAGCACATAAAAATTTATCATGTTTCTCTACACTAACAATGAAATACTGGGAAAAAGTAAATAACCCTATAATAACAACATAAACAATAAAATACTTAAGATTAAATTAACCAAAGAGATGAAAGATTTGTATACCTTATAAGACTTGGATAAAACAAAATGAAGACAGAAATAAATGGAAGGTATCCCATGTTCATGGATGAGAAGAATACTGCTAAAATGTGCATACAGCCCAAAGCCTTCTGCAGACTCAATGCAATCCCTGTCAAAATTCTACTGGCTTTTTTCACAACAACAAAAAAGCAATCCTAAACTTACAAGGGACCACAAAAGACCGGAAAACAGTCAAAGCAATCCTGAGAAAGAACAAAGTTGGGGGCCTCATTTTTCCTGATTTCAAACCATACTACAATGCTACAGAAATAAAAACACTATGTTATTGGCATAAAAACAGACACAGAGAGCACTGGGAAAGAATCAACAGCCCAGAAATAAAATTTCCTATATGTGACCAATTAATATTTGACAAAGTAGCCAAGAATACTCAATGGAGAAAGGACAGTCACTTCAATTAATGGTGCTGGATAATCACCAATTAATGGAAAAGTGGATAATCACATGCAGAGGATGGAATTGGGACTTCTACCTTACACAGGTCACAAAAATTAACTCAAAATGGATTAAATACTTAAAAATAAAACCTGAAATCATAAAACTCCCAGAAGAAAAATCAGGAAACAGCTCCTTGACATTGGTCTTGGCAATTATTTTGGGAGTATGGACACCGAAAGCAACATCAACAAAAGCAAAAATAAAAAATAAAGTAAGTGGGATTGTATCAAACTAAAAAGCTTCTGCACAGCAAAAGAAACAATGAACAAAATGAAAAGTCAACCTATGTAATGGGAAAAAGTATTTACAGACCATCTCTCTGATAGGGAGTTATCATCCAAAATATATAAGGTACTCATACAACTCAATAGCAATTTTTTTTTTTTTTTTAAACTCTGATTTGGAGAGCCTGGGTGGCTTAGTTGGTTAAGCATCTGACTTCAGATTGGGTCATGATCTTGCGGTTCATTAGTTGGAGCCCCATGTCAGGCTCTCTGTGCTGACAGCTCAGAGCCTGAAGCCTGCTTTGGATTCTGTGTCTCCCCCTCTCTGCCCCTCGCCTGCTCTCTCTCTCTCTCTCTCTCTCTCTTAAAAGTAAATAAACATTAAAAAAATTTTTTTTTAATTAGCTGATTTTAAAAAGGGCAGAGAACCTGAACAGAACTTATTCAAGGAAGACATACAAATGGCCAAGAGGAACATAAAAAGTTGCTCAACATCACTAATCATCAGGAAAATGAAAATCAAATCCACAATGAGGTATCACCTCTCATCTTTGAGAAAGGCTACTGTCAAAAAGAGAAGAGATAATGAGTCTTGGCGAGAAAGGGGACCCTTAAGCACTGTTGGCAGGAATGTAAACTGATAAAGCCACTATGGAAAATAATACGGAGATTCCTCAAAAAATTAAAAATAGAACTCCCCCGGGCGCCTGGGAGCTCAGTTGGATAAGCATCTGACTTGGGCTCAGGTCATGATCTCATGGTTTGTGGGTTTGAGTCCCACATCAGACTTTGTGCTGACAGCTCAGAGCCTGGATCCTGTTTCTGATTCATTCTCTCTCTCTCTCTCTCTCTCTCTCTCTCTCTCTCTCTCTCCTCCTCTCTCTCAAAAATAAATAAACATTAAAAAATTTTTTTTAAAATAGAACTCCCATATGATATAGTAATCCCCCTTCTAGGTACATGTCCAAACAAAATCCAAAATGAAATCAGGATTTCAAAGGGGTATCTATACATCCATGTTTACCGCAGCATTATTTACAATCACCAAGATATGGAAACAACCTAAGTGTCCATCTATGGATGAATGGTAAAGATAATGTGGTGTATATATATACACAATGGAATATTATTCAGCCACGAGAAAGGAGGAAATCCTTTCACTTGGGATTATATGGATAAACCTTGAGGGCATTATGCAAAGTCAGGAAGATACAAGACAAATATTGTATGACCTCCCTTATATGTGGAACATAAAAAGGCCAGACTATAGAAACTGAGAGCAGAATGGTGGTTGCCAGGGGCTGGGGTGGGGAGGTGGAAAATGGGAAAATGTTAGTTGAAGGGTACAAACTTCTACTTATGAGACAAATAAACTCTAGGGATCTAATGTATAGCATGACAACTCTAGTTAACAATACTGAAAGTTGCTAAGGGAGTAAATCTTAAATATTCTCACCAAAGGAAAAATAAAAAAAGTAATTACGTAAGATACAGAGGTTGGAGGTTTGGATTAACTGTATTGTGGTAATCATTTTTTAATATTTACATATATCAAATCAGCACAGTTTACACCTTTAACTTCCACAATGTTGTATGCCAATTATAACTCAATAAAGCTGGGAGAGGGAGGGGGGCTGCAGTGCTTGAACAAAATGAAACTAGATAACAATAATCGAAATGGATCTAAAAACTCCCCAAATATCTGGAAACTAAATAGTCCACTTCTAAATAATCCATGGGTCAAAAAAGAAACCAAACAAGAAATTAGCAACTACTTTAAATGGAATAAAAATGAAAAAAAAAATTCAAAATTTCTGGGATGCAACTGTAGCTAAATGCCTATACTAAAAAAAGAAGTGGTTTCAAATCAATGACCTCAGCTTCCACCTGGAGAAAATAGAAAAAGAGGAGGAAATGAAACCTAAAGTAAGCAGACGAAAGAAAAATCATAAAAGACCAGAGTAGAAATCAATGAAATAGAAAACAGAGAAGTAAAAAAAAAAAAAAAAAAAAAAAAAAAAAAATCAATGAAACCTGAAGCCAGTTCTTTGAGGAAAGAAAACTTACAATCTCTAGCTATACCGATAAAGGGGGGGGGGGGGGGGGGAAGCCCACTTAAGTCTCGACATGCCAATGAAAAGGCAAATAAGGACATATTATGAACTGGCGAACATAAATTCTAAAACTTAAACAAAACAGAAAAACTCTGAAAAAGACACAGATCACCCAGGTTCAGTCAAGAAGGTAAACTGAATAGCATTGTATCTAATAACGAAGTTGAATTTGTATTTTAAAAACTTCCCACAAAGGAAACTCTAACCTCAGAACCTTCACTGTCAAATTCTACCAAACATTTCATAGAGAAATATCAATTCTTTACAAACTTATCCAAAACGTTAATGAAATTCAATCCCAAAACCAAGCAGAATTACTACAATAAAATTACAGACCAGTATCCCTCAGGAATATGAATATACAAATTATTAATAAAAAAGCAAACTGAATCCAACAACACATAAAAAAAAATACATCATCACCAAGCAAGCATTAGCCCAGAAATGCCAGAGGTTTAACATTCTAAAATTGACATAATTCATATTATGAATCATCAGCTTTACTGACAGCAAAGAAAGAAAAACCACATGGTGATGTGAATTGATACAGTAAAAACATTAGACAATACCCAACATCCATCCCGCTAACCATGCTCAGCAAACTAGAGAACTTCGTCAACCCGATAACAGAATCTGTAAAATCATAGAGCTAACATTGTACCTAGCAATGAGAGACTAAATGATTTCACTGTATGATCAGGAAAAAGGTAAGGATGTCCGTTGTCATCCTTCTATTCAAGATTGTACTGAAGGTTTTTAGCCAGTGCAGTACGGCCAGAAAAAGAAATGAAAGGCACAGACTAGAAAGAATACAGATCAGATAAAACTGTCTTTATCTCCATATAACATAAGCACCTGTATAGAATATCACACAGGTTTTATAAAGAAAAAAAAAGCAACTACAACTAATAAGTTAATCAAGGTTGCAGGATACAAGCTGCAGGATGAGATGGCTAGATCAACATACAAAAGTCAATTATATTTCTAGAAAACTACTAACCAGCTACATAAAATTGAAATTTTTTTAAAATACCACTTACAATAATATCAAAAATTAAAAGCTAGTTAGGGATAAATCAGGCAAAATGTTTTCCAGATGTATACAAGAAAAAAATAAAATAAAATAAAATAAAATAAAATAAAATAAAATAAAATAAAACAAAATAAAATAAAATAAAACAAAACAAAATAAAACATTGCTAAAAGAAATTAAAGAATTTCTAAATAAATGTGTAGATAACGCTATGTTCACAGGTCAGAAGATTCAATAAAATGTCAAACTGTCCCCAAAATGATGCAATCCCAATTCAAGATCCCTGTAGGCTTTTTCTGTAAAAATTGACACAATACTTCTAAATTTTATATGGAAATGCAAAGACCTAAAATGGCAAATAACTTTGCAAAAGAAAAATAAACTTGAAGGACTTCATTCTACCCCCCAATCCTTATACAAAACTAGAAATCAAGGTACTGTGGTACTGGCATAAAGGCAAACAAATAGATAAATAGAATAAAACAGAATCCAAAAGCAGACGCATCTATTAGTGGTCATTGGATTTTTGACAAAGATTCATAGTTATTTCAGTGCAGGAAGAAAATACTTCCAACAAACAGTTCTTGAAGAATATATTCATATTAAAAACAGTAACAACAACAAAAAACTATTGGGGCACCTGTGTCTCAGTTGGTTAAGCACCAGACTTCACATCAGGTCATGATCTCACGGTTCAGGAATTCAAGCCCCACGCCAGGCTCTGTGCTGACAGCTCAGAGCCTGGAGCCCGCTTCAGATTCTGGGTCTCCCTCTCTCTCTACCCCTCCCCCCCCCTTTCTCAAATACAAACATTAAAATAAAATTTTAAAAAATAAAAAAATAAAAACTAGAGGCGCCTGGGTGGCTCAGTCCTTTGAGCTTCTGACTTCGGCACAGGTCACGATCTTGTGGCTCCTGAGTTCGAGCCCCATGTTGGGCTTTGTGCTGGCAGCTCAGAGTCTGGAGCCTGCTTTGAATTCTGTGTCTCTGTCTCTCTCTTTCTCTCCCCTACCCAAGCTCGCTTGCGTTCTCTCTCTCTCTCTCTCTCTCTCTCTCTCTCTGTCTCTCTCTCAAAAATAAATAAACATTAAATTTTTAACTTAATGTTTAAAAAATAAACTAATAGGAAAAGAAATTTAATCCACATCTTGTACCATATATAAAAATTAACTCTAAATGAGTAAATATACCAATATAAAACACAACTATAAATATAAATACAAAAGTCAAACTATAACACTAGTAGAAGAAAACATAAGAAATTCTTTGAGTCTTTAGGTTAGGCAAGGCAATTTTCTTAAATATGAAACCAAAAGCACAATCTATTTAAAAAAATGATAAATTAAACTTCATCAAATTCAAGAACTTCCACTCTCAAAACCCTCAAAGCTAGAACGCTAACACACTACTCTCCTGAGAATAAAATGGTCCAACCACTCTGGAAGACAATCTGCCAATTTCTTAAACAGACACACATCTACAAGACAGCACATGTCCACACAAAAATGTGTACATCAATATTTAAAGCAGCTTTCTCTGTAATAGTCAATAACTGGAAATAGCCCAATGTCCATCAACAAGTGAACACACAAACTGGAGTATACTGGGAAAAAAAAGAAAAAGAAAGTTGGTGTATCCATACAAAAATTCACTGCTGAGCAATCAAAAGAATGAATTATCGCTGTACACAGCATGGATGAATCTCAAACTCACTACGCTGAGTGAAAGAAGCCAGACCAAAAGTACTTACTATATGATTGCATTCATGTAAAATTCTAGAACGTGTAAATTAATCGATAGTGACAGAGAGCAGATGAGTGGCTGACTGGGGCCAGGGCTGGAGGGAAGAAGAGGGAAGGAAGCATCACTAGGAGGCAGAAAGAAACCACAGGGGTAAGGAGCATGTGCAGTATCTTGATTTTTGTGGAGGAGTAACAAATGTATCCATGTGTCAAAACGTGTCAAGTTGCATAATTTAAATGTGTACAGTTTATGTCAATTATACCTCAATAAACTGGTGTTTTGGTTTGGTTTGGTTTTAGTTTATTTTAAGAGAGAGAGAGAACGTCCAGGAGAGGCAGAGAGAGAGAGGGAGAAAGAGAATCTCAAGCAGGTTCCGCACTGTCAGCACACAGCCCGGCGTGGGGCTCGATCTCACTCACAAACCATTTTAGTGAAACGTCCTACTGCTTCTTGAGGCGATCAATTTAAGTAGTTTGCATTTTTCTAAATATGTATCCATTTCACCTAAGTTAGCTCTCAAATGTATCTTTTTTTAATCATTCAGAGAAATCAGGAATGTATCCTCTTTTAGTCTCTAATGCTGGATCACACAGGGCTTACTTCTTCCTTTTTTACCTTCTCATCAATTATTGTCATCTCAAGTTATAGTTTTGTGTTTATTTTAAAAACAGGGAAGTAGTATTTTAAATCAATAAGTCAATGAATTTTCCATCCATTTCTATGCTCCCCCTTGCTTGCTGTATCAAAAGCTTCCCCTCTGGCTTTTTTGTTCTTACTAAATTGTAACATTTAACACTTCTAGTCAGAGTCCATGGACCATAACTCTCCTCAGCTTTTTTATGACCAAAATTATCTTCTTTTCATTATTCTTGAATCAAAGACTACCTCAGTTAAAAAAAAAAAAAAAACTGAAATTAACAATAATCCTCCCTTAGCACTTTGAATATTTTGTTCTCCTGTCTTCTGGCCTCTAGTGTTTCTAATATGAATCTTTTTTTTGTAAAGAACCTGAATTTGGGGATGGGGGGGCGTGGCAAATCTCAAGGATTTTTTTTTCTTTATATCTCTTATATTCTACAGTTTCAAAATGATGGTCCTGCTTCAAAGTATCTGAAGACTCATGTCTTTCTTTATATAAGGAAAATTCTCAACTCTTAGCTCTACACAGTTTGCTTCTCCATCATGACCTTCACTGTCTTTTTCTGGAACTCCTAATAGACATATGTTGGACCCTCTCACTATATCCTGCAAGTCTCCTAAATGTGTTGTTCTCATGTTCTCATTCTCTCTGTCCTATCTGTCCGTCTCCCTCCCTCTCTCTCTCCCTTTCCTCCCTCTCTTAATCTTTTGTCTCTTCATACTATCTTCTGGGTGAATTCCTTAGTACTCTCCTCCACTTCACCAATTCTCGTTTTAATTCTATCTAAACTTCACCCCATCTATTGCATTTATTACTTCTAGGGCATTACTTCTCATTTCCAAATTTTAGAACTAGCTCTTTTTCATGTATAGCTGTTCCTATTCCATTTCTCCATATTTGGGAGCTTTACAGATCTTCATTTTCATTAATGTGATGCATCTACTTATCTCTTTGAATTTCCTGAACATGCTTATTTTAGTCATTGACTTTCCTATAAAATTAACCTCCTCTGCAGTGAATTTTGTGCCCTCACTGTTGCATCTATCAGCTATCTTTAGTAGCATCTGTTGTCTGTATGTATTTCGGTTCTTTGATTGGAGGGCTAATTCTCCATGGATGGCTTTTTTTGTCTTTGCTCTTTCTTCCCTTCCTCTCTCTCTCCATCTGTGTTCACCTTTCCCTCACAGTGATTCTGTAGTTGCCTCCACGAGCACCCCTAACACCACCAGGCCAAGACCAAGTTCATATAATGATTTGAAGCACCACATTCCCTCCCCCATTACTCATGACCACACTGAGTAAAGTACCAAACCTTCTATTCTTGAAGGTCTACCTGTCTTCTCCCGCTCAACACCCAAAGCCCCATTTAAGCTACCCCCCACCCCCGACATGTTAGTCTTTTCTGAGTCTCCTTTTATGAGAAATACAACTTCACCCCCTCTCCACCACCCCCCACCCCCCACTGCACACCGTGAACCTAGTTCTGACTCCGCCTCAAGGAGTAAACTTTTAGTTCCCATAACCCCACAGGACCTAAATTCACAAATGGCTGCTTTTTATTTCCATACCTGAAGGCTTTGAAGGACGATGCCTTCAAGCCAGCTTATTGCTTTTCGTTTGGTACTCTTTCTGATCCACAACAATATCCTGTCTGTAAGCCCAACTATGACTCTTTTTTATCTTTTATTCTTTTAATGTGCTATCAGTCACTGACATGTATTTGGAGCAAAAGGCATATACAAGCTATAAGCCTACTGCACCATCTGACAAGAAGGCACAGATGATTTCTTTATGACAAAAATTCTTAGCAGGAGATTCACTAGGTCAAAAGGTGTACTCTTTTAAGACTCTTGATTCATATTGTGAAATTGCCCTCCAGGGAAACGGTATCCATTTCATGCCCATTAACAGACAATACCCATTTCTTAATTTACTCACACATCAATTATTATCAAACTTTTCAATCTCTGACAGGTTGATAAATGAAAAACCAAGTTCACTCTAAGTTACATTTCTTTGATTAATCAGGTTGCATAACTTTTCATACGTTAACTGCCATTTGCAGTAGCTCTTTTGTGAAATGCCTGTTCATGACTTTTGTCCATTTTTTTGCTGGAGTATTTATCTTTGCCTGTTCTAGATTGAAGAATCTGTACTGACGATGAATCTGGGCTTTATGCAAGTTCACTAATTAGAATTCTCACTTCTCTTTCACTCTTTTATTATGAGCACCTTTCTAACAAATCACTTGGTCCTTGCATCAAGCTGTAACACTATGCTTTTCAGCACTTTTAAATTGTCCTCCCTAAGACAGCATCTTTCACTATAATTCATGCTTTCTCAAGTATTCCACACAGATATGTATCAAAACCTATTTGTCTCACCAACTTGATCTTAAGTTCCAACCACCTACAATCAGCAATTTTAAGCATGTAGTCCAAGTGTCAAAAGGAAAAGAAAGTTTCATGAAGAAAAAAGTTCCTATGATGAAAATCAGCTAACAAGACCTAAAAAGGAATAAAGGTTGGGGGCTGACTGTGGAAAGGCCTGGAAGTTTGGAAGAAGAGCAGTTTACACACCTAAAGAATAAATTATTAATATCAAAGCAATAAGTACCTCTAACAAAATAAAATGTTGGACTCTTTCCTCTAGGATAATGGCTTAGAAAGAACAATTCTAACTTCCTTTGGCTTCAAAAGAACTACCTTATAAACTATAGTTTCCTTGAGCCACCTCCAAGTATTCTACTGAAAATACATATGTATATACATATATATATATATACACACATATATATATATGTATATACTGAAAATACATATGTATATACATATATATACACATATATATTCTACTGAAAATACATATGTATATACATATATATACACACATATATATACATATACATGTATATATATACATATATATGTGTGTGTATATATATGTATATATGTGTGTATATATGTATATATATGTGTGTAAATACACACATATATATGTATATATATGTGTCTATATATACACATATATATACATATATATATATCCACACATATATATGTGTATATATATGTATATATATGTGTGTGTGTATATATATGGATATACATATGTATTTTCAGTATATACATACATATATGTGTGTATATATGTATATGTATATACATATATATATATATATATAATCTACCATAACCTACTTCACAATCAAAATCCTGCCCATAATTTTGTAGGTGAATGCAAGAACAAAGGCAGTACAAATCCAAACCACAAAAGAGAGGTAACAGATTAATTAAGACTCCTTTAGCATCATTGTACCCACATTCTTAGCTCCAAGGACCTAATAATTTACCCCTTACATTTCCAAGAGGAGAGCAATTCCCCTCTCCACCTGCTTAGATGAAAAAGTCACATTCCCTCAATCATATTTCAATCTTCAAGGAACTTTCCACCTTGAAATTTTACACCTTACCAGTCTACTCAAAGGTTAGAGGACAGAGCTCCATGAGATTTCACTTTGTGTCTTGCCCAGCTTAGCATCCGTATGATCAAACTAAGCACTTTCTTGCTAGCAGCCCAATTGTAAATAATAACACTTGAGACCAGTAGGATTTCTGACTTCTTTGTAATTTTACAAAGCTTTAGCCATTAAACCATGATCAAACAACCTGCCATGGGAAAGGAGATGTACACAATGTTGCAGTAAAGACATCAGTAAGTGACCTCTGTGACTGTCCATTTAATAATACTTAGCTCTCTACCGTCCCTTTCTGACTCTCCGCTGTTTCCACAGCCAGTGCTGCATAATCACACATTAAATACTTTCCCTTGTGGAGCCACAAGTGAATTATACAAGACACGATATATTTCTTTAACAACAACAACAACAAGAAAGATCCCTTAGCTGCTGACAGAGCTATATCAACTATTAGTTTTGCCTAACAGTTATGAAAAGTTAAAGAACAAATACCTGAAAGAATAAGTTATCTCATAACTCTTTTAGAGTTTTAGAACGCAAAGCCGATGTTTCTTTATGTTTTCATTTATCCATCCCCAGGATTCTGGAAAGCACAATACACACTCTTTATTATCAAAATTTCCTGATTGAGGCATTGCATAAAACTCTCTAACTTCATCAGCACGTATTTACTCTTATCTTAATATGCGCATTGTTTGTTCACAAGGTTCCTCATCCAATTAGATCACTAATAAAAAAATCACCATTGCTGGCTTTTCTGATTAAAAAGGAATCATAATTCTAATAAAGTTATTCTTCTTCTACAAATATGCTAAGTCTTGCAACCTAACTGAAGCATCGAGTGTATAATTTCATTATGCTGTAAAATACACAACTCCAATCCAAGATGCAATAACCAGAAGATCAGGCTTTCCACTTATTTATTCAGATTTTATCTGCAGATGAACTAGGTATCTCTTTAGCCTCCCAACACAGGGGGAAAAGAACATAGGCTAAAATAATGGTTAAGAGCTCAGGCTCTAAAATCAGATTTCACTGGTTCAAATCCTGTCTCTACCAATTACTAGCTGTGTCCACTTAAACCTCCCTGTGCCTCAGTTTCCCCATCTAGAAAATAGAGTAATCGTACCCAGCTCACAAGGTTATTCGAAGTTTAAATTAAATGGGTTATGAGTTGTAGACAAATAAACGTGTGTGCAATTACAAAACACCCCATCGGTGTCTGATACATTTTATTTAATTACACCTTAACCAAAGTTTGCAAATAGATGAAAAAGACACATAATTTTGCCTGTCCTCATGGCCTCATTCCTTCCTGCCGTCCCTGGGGTTATGCGACAGCCACCACAGTTCTATTTTACATCTGCAAGCGACCTCTTTCTCTTCCTGGGTCTCTTCTCCTCATCCTGTGTGTTTATGTTATCTCAGACTTTAAAAAAAAAAAAAAATCCTGCCACCTTAAAAAATTATTAAAACTCTTCCGTGGCTTTTCCTACTTCCCACTCCATCTATCGTCCCATTGCATCGTTCCTTTCCCTACCAAACCTCCTGATGAACCACAGAAGAAAATGCCGAGAAGTCCGACGGTTCTTCTGCCCTGACCCCCACTCTGACTGTGGCTTCTATCGCTGCCATTCTACTGACACGATTCTTCCCAAGGTCAGTGACCAACTCCATCTACTAAAATGCAGTATCATCCTCTTTGGTCTTTTGGGAAGCAGTGGGCATAGTTACCTGCACCTCTTTCTCAAAATCCTCTCTTCCCTTGGGTTTGATAACATCCCCTCCCTTATATTCCTCTAGCCTCTGCTCCCTCCTTCCCAGTCTGTTTCAGGCCTTTCTTTAATAGCAGACATTCTCAACCCTTCTTCCTCTTCCTACTTCTTTAAAGCAGTCTTTCTTTAGGCAATCTCATCTTCTTATAACAGCCTCCTTAAAGATAACGCCCAAATCCTCATCTCCAGCCCAAACCTACATTTCAAACTGTCTCCAGGATATCACAACATGAAAGCACCCCCCCACACACATAGCACTTGGCCTTCAATAAGCCCCAAATCGAAGTCAACATTCTCCTTTCCGAACTTCCTGAAGTCTGTTTCTCCTGTTTTTAATCTTAAATCAATGCCATTGCCAACCAGACTGACAATGTTGAAAGTTCTGTCCCCGTTTCTTCTCACTCATTTTATTAACGTTTATTGGCTAGAACTGGCTCTTCAATCTATGCTCTTTCAATTGTTACAAAAGTCTTAGGACGACGAGGCAGATATCATTATCCCCATTTTAAAGAAGTGAAAATCAAGACTGGGACAAATAAAATACCTGGTTCAAAATCCAGAAGCTAGTACATCTCATCCCTGGGATTTGATTTCACACGTTTTATCTAGAAAGCCCAGGCTGCACCTTCCAGTACAATGGGAATGCTCATTTAAACCTAAAGGTGCACATTCCAACCACTGCCTCTACTCAGAGCCAGGTCCCAAGGAGAGAAGAGTGATCACGACAGACATTTCAAGACAGAGATTCCTGCTTTCATGGAATTCAACACCGGAGAGAAGCATCAGACAATTAAACAAGCGAACTACAATCAAATGCCGAAGTCCCATGATACAGGAAGCAAAGAGGGCTAATGTGGCAACTGACTTAAGAGATAGGATACGGAGCTCTTGGGGAATGTTTCCCATAAGAAGTGACATCTAAACTGAGAACTGCAACTTCAGTGGGTAGGAGCCAAGCAGAGAGAAACACTGGCCAAAGGTGTTCTAGAGATACTATCACACAACAATTAGGACTATTAACAACAACAACAGCAACGACAACAACAAAAAGAGTTGGCATGGATGTAGCAAAATTGGAACCCTGGGGCACTGCTGGTGGGGATGTGCAACGGGGCAGTCACTAATGGAAAAGGGTCTGGCCGTTCCTCAAAAACGGAAGCAATTCCATTTCTGAGTATACACCCCCCCCAAAATGGGAAGCTAGGTCTCAAAGAGACACTTGTACACCCACGTTCACAGGAGGGTTCTTCACAACAGCCAAACGGTGGAAGCAACCCAAGGGGAAGCCCTGGAAGCAAGCTCTCTTTGTTACTGGACAAACAAAAATGGTGGTACATTCCACACAACAGAATATCATTCATCCTTAAAAAGGTAGCAAATTCTCCCACATACTATAATATGAATGAGCCTTGAGGAACACTACGCCGAGTGAAATAAGCTAGTCACAAAAGGACAAACACAAAAGGACAAATTAGATGCCTAATTCCAATTCCATGAGGTACAGACACTAGTCCAATTCACAGAGACAGAAAGTACAATGGTGGTTTCCAGGGCCTGGGAAGAGAAGTAAATGGGAAGTTAGTGTTTTACGGGTATAAGAGTTTCCATATTGGAATGATGGAAAAGTTCTGGAGATTGAGGGTAGTAATGGTTGCATTACTATCACAATGTACTTGGGGCCACTGAACTGAATGCTGCAAAACAGGTAAAATGGTAAATTTGGAGTTATGCGTATTTTACCACAAGTTTTGTAAAGAGTTCCAGGGGCGCCTGGGTAGCTGAGTCGGTTAAGTGTCCAACTCTTGGTTTCGGCTAAGGTCATGAACTTGCAGTTCATGGCTTCAAGCCCCACATCGGGCTCTGCGCTGAACAGTGAGGGGCCTGCTTGTGACTCACTTTCTCCTTCTCTCTCTGCCTGTCCCCTGCTGGCTCGCTCACTCTCTCTCTCTCTCTCTCTTTCTCTCTCAAAACAAATAAATAAACATTTGAAAAAGAAAAAAAGCTATGAACAAAGTTAGAAAGCAAAACAAGAACATGGAGAATCTGAAGCAATCGAAAAGTTGAGAAAGTCTGGGGGAAAAAAGACCAAAACACACACATGCAGTTGCCTTGATTTCTAAACTAGACGTGATCCTAAGAGTCTGAGGTCATATACTATTCCCCAAGTAAAGTAACCAGGTATGATTTGGGGGCATCACGGAATCAGACCAGAAAAAAAAAAAATGTTAACAACTGTCTAATCAGAAATGAGAGCCTTCTCTAGCTTCAAAGTTAGGAGACTTTCATCGGATTCCAAGAGCATTGTAAAGTTTTTCTAGGTCGAGGGTGGAGAGGAGTCTTACTCACATGAAGTCTGAACCAAAAAGAGTCTCAGGGCTCCACGACAGCCCTCAGAAAGATAAGTGGTGCTTGTTGCTTTTGGAATACAACCTAGCTAATAAGGGGAGGGGGAAAAAATGCTTCTGTCTGTGTTCTCTGAATCCGTTGTGGATCTTGAGCTCAAGCTGCAGCCCATTATGGTTCTGCCTGCTAGTTAGATTATACACAAGGTTACGCCAATGGTTCATTTTCAGGGTATCTCTCTCGCCCATAAAATCCAATTCGGGCTAAAATCTGGCTTGCAGAGTCCTGGCCCAGACAGTTATCTTTATATCTGCATGTACATAAAGGAGCAGATATATACACATATATTTATATGTACGTAAATGAGCACGCACACACAAAACACAGGTAATGATAATTTTAAGATGCACAGCCATGACAGACTTTAAGACGCTTTCATCACTGAAATATATTGTGGCTTTTACAAATGTACCACAGCCTTCAACTAAAATATTTCATCTCCAAGACGAAATTTGGCCTGTGATGGATTTACTCAAACACGTGGTTCTTCGTACTCACATGATACGTTGGAATGGGAAAATACAATGTACTTGCCCAGTTAACTAATACAGCAGCATGTATGGACAGGTGAGAGGAACTGACCCAAGATCTCCCTACTCCCCGGGAGGGACCTGCCCCCATGAGACCAAAGCAGCATCTGGTACCAAGTATTTTCCCAAAAGAGAGAAAAATGGAAATAGAGGTTAAGCACGAAAATGTCCATTTTGTATCAAAAGCAGAACAGGACGCAGCCCACGTGGTTTTAAAAAGAATAGGAGGTCAAGGGTAAAGAAAAAGCAGAGATGGAAGAGAAGGAATTTACAAACTTCAGTTAAGGCTTACATCTGAAGAAGACCCCTCAGGTTATAATTTGCTAAACTCAGGAATCTATACAGTATCGTCCTAATTCTACTTCAGTGCACATATTCTATAAACGTGGACAGAACATCATTTCCTGGGAGAGGAACAGGGCCCATGTTGCTCCTTGTTACTCTTCACACTGATCCCGCCCCTGTGAACAACAGCATGGCACTTCTGAGCACCCACAATTCATGGTTACAGGAAGGAAGGGGACTTGCGTGCGACAGGATGCAAAGGGACCAGCCCTGGAATTACCCAGTCGCACAGAATCAGGGAAGCACGCGTCTGGATGTGCTTCATCATAAACCGGCATCGGTGAATCGCTGCGTGTCCTAGACGGCTCTGAAACTCCACCACTCACTCTAGAGTCTAGGCTCGTTTGCCTTCTCTCTGATATTCCAGTTTTTGGCTTGATTCACCTATAATTTCACTTGACTCACCTAGTCTGCCAGGGACATTACTATATAATCTAAGATGAAAGATCCTTACAGGATCAGTTAAATATACCAGACTGACAGATGAGATAAAATGGGGGGGGGGGGGGGGATTCAAAAAAGCCTGGAAAAAAAAAGAAATTTCACCTGCCAGCATAGCATTAATCTCATCCATTCTCACCTATGTCATTCTCCTGTCTGTTCAACATCAGGTCTCAAATTTAATCTGCTCTGACTATACGAGTTAGTCTGAAATGAACAAGCAGGTGTCTCCTACTAACAATTACTCTGAAACCTAACACAAAAGAAAGTTAATTTTTCTTTTTCTTTTTTTTTTTTTTCAAATTCTAATTGCCTGATTCTCCTTGGGCCAACAGGTATGGGTGTTTAATGTCAGGCAAATGTTTAGCTTCCTTATGTGTAAAATGCACGGTAGCAGATGGTCTCTAGACAGGGTCGCTGCTGGGGTGATCCTATGACTACCAAAATCAAAATAAGGTAGTGAATAATGGGTTGTGTTTTTCCTTTAAAGGAACCCCTTGTCCTGCTTCGCCTCTTCCAACATTACAGCCAGGTTCACCTGACTTTTTCCTCTGATCTGTGAGGTGACGGCAGTGTGGACAGCAAGTTCCTCACGAAGACATACAGGTTATACGGCAAATGCCGCTGCCCGGGAAACTGACCGTGTGTGCTTTGCACCAGGACGACGTTTCTAAAGAACCAGTGTTCAGCCCCGCTCAGCCTCTCGGCCATCTTATGCTCCCACATTAGGTCAGGAATAACCGGCTTCAAGTTAATGGTTTCAGAGTACCAGCTATTAGCATTTTGGTTTGTTTTCATGTTCTCCTCTCTGTTTCTGACTGTTACCTATTAAAACTTCACAGTAACAGAGATTATCCAAGTGGATCACTGAATTCACGGTAGTCACAAAGAATCCGGAAGAATAAATCAGATGTTCTAAATGCGTAACTGATGCCTGCGTTTGTAAGAGAGGACATTATTTCATAAACTAGATTTGAGATGATCTCTTCTGAATCCTATTTCATTCAGGAGGTGGAGCCAAATTCTCTGATTTTATTTTCATTATGCTCTGATTTGCCAAAAGATATACGGTGCGTGTTGCCATTCTGCCTCAAACCCACGCCGTCAAAAATGCCTAGAACCACAGAACCACAGCAGTGCGGCCCCCTGAGGGACGCAACGTCGCACTTCCTCCTCTCCTGGTGCTCCCCAGGCTTCAAAAACAGAGGTTTTCTCATTTATGGTCCATAATCTCATAATCCAACAAAGACTTTTTTAAAAAGGTTCATCATGAAAAGAGTGTGTGTGTGTGTGTGTGTGTGTGTGTGTGTTTTATGTGTGTGTCACCTTTCTGAATGCGACTCTCCGAGATCACTAACCGGTTCTTCCCTCTTCCAGATACATTTTCAATCCCTCCACTTCTCTCCCTCGCCAATGCTATCCCCTGGGGCAACCCACCATCACCTCACCCCTACAATGCTCTGATAGCCTCCTCCTGGTCTTCCTCCCCTCCCCTGCCTATGATGTATTCTCCACAGCTGTCAGAACAACCTCTTTAAAAAAGGACACCAGGTTGGTGCACCTGGGTGGCTCAGTCAGTTACTCATCCAACTTCGGCTCCGGTCGTGATCTCACAGTTCATGAGTTCGAGCCCCGCAGGCATCGGGCTCTGTGCTGACAGCCCAGAGCCTGGAGCCTGCTGCTTCAGATTCTGTGTCTCCCTCTCTCTCTGCTCCTCCCCCGCTCACTCTCGGTCTCTCAAAAATAAGTAAACATTCAAAAAAAAAAAAAAAAAAAGGACATAAGGTTGTGTCATTCTGTTGCTTAAAACCATCTACCTTCTTAATGGACTCCCAATGTGCAGAGAATAAAATCCAAACTCTTCTGCATGACCCAGCCCCAGTCTACCTTCCCCAGGCCCAGCAAGAACCCCCCCCCCCCCCCCCCCCCCCCCCGCTCACCATTCTCCAGTCAGGCAAGTCTTCTTTGGGTTCCTTAAATAATACTCTCCCTGCCCCCAGCTTTGCAAGACAACCTCTTATCGATTAGCCCAGACCAGCCCAACCCTGGCCATCCTATCTAAGTCAGGGACCTCACTCCAGTCACACTCACTCAAATACATTCTCCTGTTTGTACTTGTTTGTCTCCCCTCAAGAATGCAAGCTCCATGAAAGTGGAGATCAAGTATATCTTCCTTCCTTCTTTCATTCAGTAATTACTTTGTGTCTACTTTGTGCAAAGCACCTAATTACCAGGATTAAGTAGTAAACCAAGGAGGCACAAATCCCTTTTCTCTGCCCTGCTCTCCTGCCTATTGTCAGTGCCTGTTCAATCCCCAGGACTAAGTACACACTCAACAAGTATTTGTTGAATGAATCGAACACTGCAGTGATGCAACCCTCAGGTTTACGGGTGTGGTTCAAAATGCCTTTTACAAATCTTTTTATAACAATAATCAAGAGGACACGGGTGGCTCAGTTGGTTAAGCATCTGACTCCTGGTTTCAGCTCAGGTCATGATCTCATGGTTCATGAGTTCCAGCCCCGCATCGGGCTCCCGCCGGCTAGGGATTCTCCCTCTCCCTCTCTGCTCCATGCCTGCTTGTGCTCGCTCTCTCTCTCTCTCTCCCTCAAAATAAATAAACTTTAAAAAAATCACCAAATTACTAATGAATGAAATGTGTTGAGACCGGTGACATATAAGGAAGTACAATGGAGTCTACACCAGTGTCAAGAATCTTAGTCCTGGGGCGTCTGGGTGGCTCAGTTGGCTGAGTGTCCCCGCTCTTGATTTCGGCTCAGGTCATGATCCCAGGATCATGGGATTGAGCCCCATGTCAGGCTCTGCGTTGAGTGTGGAGCCTGGTTGGGATTTCTCTCTCCCTCTCCCTCTGCCCTTCTCCCTTGCACACACACGTTTGTACGTTCTCTTTCTACAAAAAAAAAAAAAAAAAAGAATCTTAGTTCTAACACAGGTATTTAGAGCTGAGTGTTGTCCAAAGGCCACTTAATATATAGCACTCCTGTAAGAAAAAATTCTGCCTACCAATCCTAAACTCTTTCACAGTTTCTCATAAATCCCAACACCTCCCTGTTTCCTCCCTGTTTTGCGCTCCCCAACCTTGACAACGCTATCTAAACTGAATTTGAAACCATTTTGATACGTGTGAGCATATCTGCAATATCTGAATTCTAACTCCAAATACGGTCTCCTTTTTTCTTCCCCCTTTAGTTTGGTTTGGTTTTTTAACATAAGGAACATCATTTATCTAGTCAAGGGCTGGTAATGAAACCTACTTGGCAATTACCTGTTAGATTTGTCACACCCAGTTTAGCACTTGAAGCAATTATAGTAAGTAAAGCCCAAATGTGAAATCATTTAAGCTGCCTCTCCTTTCTGCTGGTAGGATGCCCTGAGTCCCGCCCAGAGAAGCCTATCGCCGCCAACACCTTGACAGCTCACCTATTCTCAGGTCTGCTGAGATACGCCTGGCTATCTTTCTGCCAAGTCTAGGAACAGGAATCCCAGAAAAACACAAATCCATCTCCCTTGTTCCAAAAAAAAAAAAAAAAAGAGTTAACGCACACACACGCGCGTGCGCACACACGAAAAGATACACGGAGAGCCAAATGGGACTATTACAAGTTCAGGTATTATGTGTTTCAGGTTTCACACTCATTTACCTACACGATTTCAGGATGCCTTCAGAGTGTATGTGTATAGATAGCAGACACATTGCTTGACTTGCAGAGCCCCCTGGAAAAGAAGCATGTACGGGAAAGAACATAAATGTTTTTGAGGAAGAGGAATGTGCTGATATAGAATATCCAGCCCAGGTTTTAAGACCAAGGAAAAACTCATGCTCAGTACTCACCTAAAAAGCAGAGGTACCCTGCTAGAGCCGACTGCTCGTTACAACTGCTTAAGGAGTTACAGTACAGCTTCCGATGCCCCAGCCCAACCCTACTGATTCGGAATCTCTAGGAGTAGGGCCTAGAGATGCCAGTGTGTGCGCATCATTTCTAAAGCCCCTGAGGTGACGTGATGATCAACCATATACAGACAGCACTGCTGGACAGAACCTAAAATTCGCACTCACATCCCATCGGAAGCTAGGCGCTTGAGAGAGCAGAGCAGGGAGGTGGGTAAAAGATAAAGGAATCAATGACGTGTGCATTCAGACTAAAATTAAAAATATACTGTAAACCAGATTTGATCAGCTCCTCTTGACTTTATTATTTTTTTATTTGGACCATAAGTTCTTGAAGTCAGGCACCACATTTCACTCATTTCTGTGCCTAGTATAGTGGCTGATATACAGCAGGTTCAATCAATGGTTGCTAAATTACTGATAAAAAATAAGGGGAAATCTCAACCCTTCTGACACTATTAAGGGAACTGCCTGGCAGGGAACACTCCTCAATCATTCATTCAAGCAAAGTTTGTCACACAACTACTACATAGAAGGCTCTAAGGACACTACGTTGAGTAAGATAGACAGGACTCCATATGGGGTTTACATTTGGAGAGGTCAGAAGAGGACACAGGGTATTAACATTCATAAATAAATAAGCCAACTTCAGAGAGTAAAGTTATTCAGCATTAAAATGGCTACATTGCGTCTCTGAGGTTGGGGAAGTGAGGAGAAGTGAGGAGAAGTTATTGGTTTCGGAGGAGTTGAAGAATAATTTGATGGCGGGTAGAGAGGGAGTTTAAGTTGAGAGTTACATGCCCTGAGCTCTGCCACTATACTAGTGGAATGACCTTGGACAAATCACTTAATCGATCTGGAGGAATTCAGTTCAACAACCTCTAAGACTTTCTGGCCCTAAGATTTTATGATCTATTAGTAAAGACGCATAGCAAAAATTTCGCACGCTGTGATGGTCATGCCCAACCTAAGTGTCCAAATGCTCCGAGGTCCCCATCCCTCAATGATTCAGTTATTATAAACTGAAAACATTTCCCGAGCATTTCATAGCCCGCCTCTACGGCTGACCTAAGACAAAACCACAGGCTCAGATATTTATTGCCACAGTGCCTTGGCTACTGGCAAGCCCAGACTAAGTTATGAAGCTGGCACGGACACGGGCCCCACAGCAAAGGAAACCAAATACCAAGCTCAAGGTGATTAAGGAATCCAGAAATTAGTTAAATTCCCTCATTCAACAAACATTAATAAGAGACCACAGGAAGCCAAGCACTAGTCTAGTTCCTAAGAAAGAAAAAAAAAAAAAAAAAAAGCAGGTTTTTTCCCATAAGAAGAAAAGGTGTGGGTATTCATAACCTGAGTCAGAGGCTCTGAGAACCCCACAAAATTAAATGCCGAATTCTGGTTGCGTGAGCACATTTCTGGCGAGAGAATCCAGAGCTTTTATTAAATTTTCTAAAGGGTCAACGATCCAAACTGGAGACACCACAAAAGATAGTCTAGGCCAGTCTCTCTTTCACTTCCCATACAAACCCCCATTGTATAAACAAGGAAACTGAGGTTTAGAGAAGTTATGTGCCAAAGACACAGCCAAAAAGTGGCACAGCAGAAATCTCAACCCCAATCTGCCAACCTCCAAAGCCCGTGTTTTCTCCTTCATCATGTGCTCTCACACTGTTTCCATACCTTTCCACCCCCTAAAAAAAAAAATGGCTGTTGAAAAGAATGAGTCAGTGAAGCCCCCACAGACCAAGGACCATTATCAAGTGCCGTCAGTGACAAAGGCAGACTCAAGGCTCCTATGTCCTAGAAGCTACAAGAGCCAAAATTTCAACTTCTCCATTTCTGCCTCTACCCCACTAGAGTAAGATGACAGAAATACAAGAACCCAAGCTAGGGATCCCTTTCAGGGATCCTTTCCCTCCAGAAGTCCAAGTACATGAATCTCCTCAGGCAGCCCAACCCCAAGGTCACTATCTTACCCATTCCCGAGGCAGGACTCAGGGGAACTCTCATTCCACCTCTTGAATTTGGTGGGTTGGTGTTACCTCACTTTCTGAACTTCCGTCTGGATCTAATTCTTGACCTTGACCCCTCAACGTCACACAAATGGCTATTTCCATTTCATGAGCCGTATCAGGATTTATATAAAAAGACTGCCTTTTTACTTAAATCATGGGTCGAACATGACAGAATTTGAAGCAAAGAAACATCCACTAATATATTGTGGTGTAACAGAAACAACATGGTCTTTGGAATCAGAATTCAGTCTAAATCCCAAGATTGCTATTCGTGGCTCTGGAACCTTAGGCAAGTTACTTCATCGCTCTGAACCCTGATTGCTCTATTTCTAAAATAGAGATATTGATGCTTCAGATTTTAATAGCCAACAAATTTTTAGGGAAGGCCTAAGCACTGCTCTAGGCTCTGGGATACATTTGTGAATGTGACCGATAAGGCTCCTCCCTTCATAAGGCTTCCATTCTAGATAGAAGACACAAACAGCCAGATAAACAAGAAAATATAAAATAGCTTTAATAACACCAATCCCATGAAAAGAATAAGAACAAACGGTTCTTGAACATAAACAATGTGTCAGAAACTATTATGAGGAACAAGCGCTAACTTATTTAGTTCTCATAAGGAAGGGACAAACCATTATTACATACATCCTTTTTACAGAGGAGAAACTACAGCCCCTGAAGGTTAAGCAAACTTGCCCAAAGGCACACAGCAAGTTAAGTGGAAGGGCAAAGACTGAAACCCAGATAAACGGATAACAGAGCCTCATTCCACAGAGCACTGAGTGACCTAATGAAAATGAAATGAGTGGTACACAGGCAGAGAGAGGTTGCTGTAGCTTGGTTGGCAGGTGTCATTTTCGGTAAGACACAAACCACAAGGAGAAGCCAGGCCAAGCCGGGCCCAGACTAAGAATCTCGGGAGAGTGCTCCAAGTAGGAAGAACAGCTGGTACAAAGGCCTGAGAGAGAACCAGCCTGGTGGCTTCCAGGGATAGCAAAACGGCTGGCGAGTTTAGAGCACAGCGGAAGGGCTTGGGGGAGTGCGGCCGATGAGTTCTCAGATACAGGCAGAGGGCAGGTCGTGGGGGGCCTGTGCGGCCAGAGCACAAGGATTTCATTCTCTGCAGAGTCACGGAAGGCCTCGTGGAGGGAGGTGACACAGTTGGGTTTGTATTTTTAAAACATGAGCCCAAATGATGTGACTGGGTGAGGAGGAGGAAGGGGCTGTGGAAAGTCGAACCAGGGAGTCCAGTGACAGTGTGGGCGCCCAGTCAAGAGTAAGGGTGACGTGGCCGATGGCAGTAGCATTAACAGAGGTGGAGAAAAGCGAGAAGGTTCGGGACGCATCAGGGTCACCTTGAGGATCCGATGAGGATGGACAAAACCCCTGGCAGGGCATCTGACACACAACAGGCACTTACAAATGTTAATTACCTTCCCTGTCTACCATCAATTAAGAAGAGGCTTGGGATGAAACTATAAATCATACCCAGAAGGACTAAGCCTCTCTGACACCCCGGCCCAATTTCTCCAAAGAAGCCCATAGCTTAGAGACTAAACTGGGAATGCACCAGTCAAAACACAATGGAGAATTGATCTATTAAAGGAGCGGGGCTGTTCAATTAAAACCGTTTCTGCGTGCCAAGCTGAGACACAAAGGGATCAGTCTTCTTCAACAATAAAGACCAGTTAAGAGGAGACTCTGGTTACACAATCTCCTCCTCTTCACCGCGAGGCACTTAGATGGAATTTTTTTTTTTTTTAATAGAAAAGACAAACTCTTGAGTAAATGTAATAATTGTTTCAATGGTGTGCCCCAACCACCCAAGAAGTTACAAAAGGGAAAAAAGAAACGGGAAAATTGGGATTCTTCTATTACATGATCAGTTAATTGCTGCCTCAAGTCCAGGCTCTAGTCACATCAGTGAAGGGGTGATGCTATTTTGGGAGAGCCGACAGCCAGGCAGCGAGTGAAGCAGCAGAAAGGAGATTCGCCTTCCAAATCTTAAAAAAAAAAACACAAAAACTAACCAAACTAATAAAACGATCAAACGCTTGTACATTGCGGCCCACGGACTGAAATCATTTTCATGGTGCCCCAAAAAAGGTTCTTTTTAGAGAAGCCTTTCCTCACTAATGTCCCGAACAGGTGGTCCTGTGGCGCCCGCGTCATTACACAGGGGGTCCCGTGGTAATCTCGGTCATTACAACCCCGCTCATCGTTTTTTTCTACCAACAGCAACAACAACAAAACAAAGACATAAGCAAGTGATCTGTTAAACACTAACGATCGTTTAAAAGCTGGTAGAGCATTTTCCCGTGCTCCCTAACTGAAAAAACACTAAGCCCCAGGAATAAGACCCTCGGCCAGGAACAAGCCCAAAATAGGAAAGAAATTTCCTCTTCTGGATTGCCTCACTGAAGCAGATTGGCCCCGAAGATACAACCAATACAACTCTTATTCCATTCTTTGAATTTTTAACTATTCAAATGTTCCTAACGGCTCTAGGGTAGTGGTTCAGCAAAGGATCTGCAAGATCAACATTATTTTCATAATAATACTATTATTCGCTTTTTTCATTGTGTTGATATTTGCTCTGATGGTTTGAAAGATGGTGGGTAAAATTGCAAGTGATTTGGCACTAGAGCCAGAGGCACCAAACTGTACTAGTAGTCACAAGTTCTTCACTACCACACATTCCGGTAAAAAGAGAAAAAAAGAAAAAAGTCAGTTTTACTTAAGGATGTCCCTGATGAAGCAGTAAACATTATTAATTTTATTAAATCTCAAATGTTAAGTAGCTGTCTTTTTATTATCCTGTGTGACAAAATGGGAAGTATAAAGCACTTCTGATAAATATCAAGGTAAAATGGTCTCAAAGGAGAGCACTTGTACAGTTATTCACGTTGTAGACTGAACTAGCCACTTTTTTCATGGAATACCGTTTTAAAATATATATATATATATATAGTTAATCAGACTTTGGTATATGGTAGACGTTTTCCCTACCTCACCCTTCCCTCACTTAATAAAGTGAGCCTGTCACTTCAACTCCCCATATTTGTTGCCCATGATAAAATTTGAGTTTTCAGTCAAAAATTAAAAATCTGGAAAATCTGTATTTGAGACCTTGCACTCGACAGTTACCTAATACTTAAAGACTTTTCTGACAAGATCACTGACGATATTAAAGAATGTGATTTTTGACCACTGTATAATGAAATGTCAACATTGAGAAAATCTGAATAACTCAGTGAACCAATAATTTTCCAAACGACAAAAGCATGGTATAAAATCATGCATGAGTAGGAGATCCACTCAGAGAACAAACTAGATCAATAGATAATAAAATAACAGCGTAGGAGAAGACAATTGATATGGTTTAAGATTCTACACTGCAACTAATCTGTAAGAAAGTACAATGTGTTGAATTCCGGTGTAACATCAAAGAAGAATATCCACATTTAATAGCTGAAGAAGCAATTGAAATAGTCTCTTTTTCTATTACGATCTGCATTAGGCTGAATTTTGTCCATATATTTCAACCAAACCAACAGAGTCCAACAACTGAATGCAAAAGTAGGTATGAGAAGCCAACTTCTATTAACTTAGACATTAAAGAGATTTGCAAAAATGTAACAACAATGCCACTCTTCTCGGTAATTTTTTTGTATTGGAAAGTTACTTTCCATTAAAAAATTATTTATGTTAACATGTGGTGGACATTTTTTGCTATTTTTAAATGAATTAATGAATATTCTTAAATTCCTCATTTTAGTTCCTAAATATTAATTAATGGTAAATCCTAATGGATACAGCCCATAAAAAAAAAAGCTCTTTGGGGTCCTCAATAATTTTTAGCAATGTAAGTATAAAAGAATCCTGAAGGGGCGCCTGGGTGGCTCAGTCGGTTGAGTGTCCGACTTCAGCTCAGGTCATGATCTCGCGGTCTGTGAGTTCAAGCCCCGCGTCGGGCTCTGTGCTGACAGCTCGGAGCCTGGAGCCTGCTTCGGATTCTGTGTCTCCCTCTCTGCCCTCCCCTTCTCACACTCTGTCTCTCTCTCTCTGTCAAAAATAAACAAACATTAAAAAAAATCAAAAAAAAAAAAAATCCTGGAGCCAAAAAGTTGAGAATTTTGGCTTAAAGCAAATACATAATAGCTACCTTTCTCACACACACCCTACACAAAGCAAGAGCAGAAAGAAGACAAACTGAATTTCTTTGGGTTTATTGTGTAAATTACTTAAGGCCCAGGGGCCTGGCTAATTTGCATGTCTGATTTACTCAGAATCCTTTCTTCCTCCTCCTCTCTGGCAAGAAACCACAGACAAATTCCATTGCTATTTCACAACCCGCTCTTAAGCAAACTGCAACGTAGTGGTATAGACATGGAGCTCATCCAGCCTGGCAAACAGGGACACGAAGATCAACTCCAAAGTTTTCCAGCCAAGGGCCCTTTTCAAACACGAAAATCCACAAAACAGGGCATTAGCTTGCTCAAAGCAAATAGTTAATTTGTCCTTTCACCAGAAATCAAAAGGACAAAAATCACATAGCTAGGATTTTGCTTCAACCTCTCCCCTCGCCCTCCCAACATGCCCCTTTTTCCCAAGCATGAATGTCTACACCATGAAGAATCAACGGGTCAATCAGTCCATAACAAATATTTATACTGTCTATGTGAAAAAAAGAGGATATACAGTCATAAAAGGAAAACTAACAATACAGGTAATAAAAAAAAATGTCCGAGTAAACAGTGCTATAGAAGTGTGAAGAACGGAGAAAACAGCTTTGCACCAACGTGACCAAATGGGAATAAAATCGAAAATCAAACACAGGTAGTAAGGGGAGCAAAGCTGAAAAACTGGTAAAGGACAAGACACTCCCAGTCACCTGCGATTAGACCTTTTGGCTAAAAATCAGTCTCCGCAGAGGGAAAATGAAAGATAACGCCAGAATGATAGATTGTACCCTGGTTATGGAAGGTCCCGGAAGTCAAGCTAAGCAATTTGAATTCTATCCTCAATGTAACGAGGAGCCAACAAAGGCTTTTGAGAAGGATGAGAACATAATGGAAGTATGCTATTTAATTATGTTGTTTTGTTTTTTAAATACTAATCTGTTAATACTATGGCGGCATTAAAAGAAATCAAGGTTAGAGATCAAGGGACCACATACCGAGACTACTAGAAAGCTGGAGCAGACATGAGCTGGGCCTGAACAAGAAGATGGTGATGGAAATGAAAAAGAATCGAGAGCTACACCAGTAGATAGATCTGGAATTTAATATGGTGCCAAAACTGTTTAAAAAAAAAAAAAAAAAAAGTGGAACAATACACAGAAGTAAAGAAGTCAAGGTCGTTAACAACACATCTACTGAGGGCCCACTAAGCTTGTTGCTGTGCTAGGCAGTAAATGATATACTCATCTGGAGACAGGTATGTGATTTTACACATGTCGAGGGAAAGGGGTGGACGTGATGGACTGGAACTCAGGATCTTTCCAATCTGCTATTGCTGTGCCTTCCTACGCTGCTGAAGATGAAAAGTTAAAGACTACATTTCCCAGACCCCTCTGCAGTTAGGGCTCTGGGTGAGAACTAGGTTCTGCCCACTAAATGGCCACATGTGAGATTTAAAAGGCAGAAATAAAATGGAGACCATTTTCTTGCTGTTTAAACTTTTTCCGTAGGCAACACAGTCGTGGAAACATTGGAGATTCTTCGCCAATCTCCCAAGGATCTGGCTATCAGCTTTGAGGTTATCAAATGCAGGTTGCGATGGTGGTAACTTCCTGTTCTTCCGACTGCAGCTACTGTGCTACGTCCTTAAAAAAATCAATGGTTCTAGTAAAGGCTTCCTGGTTCCTGTCCGCCTTGGGTGCGACACATTACTGGCCAACTTAGGGCGGTCCGGTCCGTACCACTGCTTCCTAAGCCCACCTCTAGAGGCTCGGCGTTGAGCCCATTTCTCCCAATGACTTTGTAAGATTCGATTTTCCTATCTTTTATAGTTTCTGTTTCTTGCAACTAAATCCAGACATATAAAAGGCTTCTTTTTTTATTTTTTAATGTTTATTTATTTTTGAGAGAGAGAGACAGAACACAAGTGAGGGAGGGTCAGAGAGAGAGGGAGACACAGAATCTGAAGCAAGTTCCAGGCTCTGAGCTGTCAGCACAGAGACTGACGCGGGGCTTGGACTCACAGACCGTGAGATCGTGACCTGAGCCAAAGTTGGACGCTTAACCGACTGAGCCACCCAGGCACCCCTAAGAGGATTTAAATAAAGGCAGACCAACCAAGTGAAACTACGTGTACATAGCGAAAAAAAGAATGGACGTAAAAATTGGAAACAAAGCCAGGACAGAGCGCAGGGAAAAATAGGTATTACCTTCACAGACGCGGCAGTCAAAGACCCCAAACTATGTTAATCCATTCCCTAAAACTTCCACCACTCATTTTGGAATCAACAAAGAAAAACTCTTTTAGCGTTCTTAAGTAATTACAACAACCTCCGTCATTTATCTAGAGCTTTGAATACGAACAAAGGTATTTTGAAGAGTCCTCACTTCATTTTACCTGGCATCGCATACCAAAAGGGTGGGTACCCTAGAGTGGATTTTAAGACATCAGAGAACCAAAGCACTGAGAAAGTAAACAATTTGCCTAAGGTCACAGAGGGTAAGCTGGTGGTCCGACTAAAGTATTTCCTGCTTTAAACCTATTTTCTCCTGTTTGGTCTTCTGTCAGTTAACTCCAACCATGTTCTAAAGTAAATGTTAAAATTGTTGGTACAGAAATATTAGGAGCTTAAGAGGGCTTGTAAAACCACAAAGAATTAAATGGGGCTGGACTTACAACCATGGAAAAAAATTAAAATTCCATGTGTAATTTTCTTCTCCGATTTTAACCCAAAAATGCGGTGCCTGTGGCGGACCCACTGTTCCTATGACACGCTTCCAACACACACAGTCCGAGCAGCAAGTGTCATCCAATTATTCGGGCAGCTATTCATTTATTTTCCCATCATTCTAGGAGTTGGAAAATTAACAGTGTTGTGTTTACAAACCTTCACGAGGCCATTACGTAAAAGCTCAAATATGTTTACACTACTCACGGCTCTGGTTTGAAGAAACTCAAAAGCAAGTTAATATAAACCTATTCCGAACAAATGTGCAGAAAGGAGCCCTGGTGGACAGAGGTTAAGCTTCGACCTTCCCAACTTTTTCCACAGAATGTACGATCCATCACGTACGAAAGCACAGTGAAGATGTGAGGTGTTGGTAAGTACCCCTGTTAGTGAGAAATCCTGCTAATTATTACACCAAATAAGCATAGTTAACAGGCCATGGCCACAAGAGGGGCATGTATCAGGGCATTAAATAGCTGCCTAGGGTGGAGATGCATATATTACACTATGCCCTTTACCAATAAAACAATTTCCCTGACACCTAGAAATCCAGCCAGCTGGAGCAAGACGAGTGTTCTCCAGCTCGACGGTGACGCGTCAGTGCCACCTAGTGACTTACACATTGTAACTCGCGGAGTGAGGGCAACTGACCGTTATCTTTAACCTAAGCCTGGAGGCAGGAAAAGGAAACAGAAGGAATGGCATTTTGACGGCTCGTCAAACTAAGTGCTTGCTTTTTAAGGCATATATAGCTATGGGCATTCCGAAATAAGAGTCGGTGGGTCTCAACATAAGATAGCGGAGGGGTGGTAAATTAAGACTAAATGGAGCTAGGGGCGTCTGGCTGGCTCTGTCAGAAGAGCATGTGACTCTCGGTCTTGGGGTCATGAGTTCGAGCCCCATGTTGAACATAGAGGTTGCTTACATAAATGAATAAATTAAAATTAAAAAAAAAAAAAAGACCAAATAGAACTAAAGGCTTTGAATCTACAAGGCATAGAGGAAAATTAGCACCCTTTACATAATATTTAGCATATTGCACCCTTTAGCATAATGCAAATGGTTAGAAAAGTAGGAAACTTGAGAAGTTCCATTCCAACCTTGGAACCAAAATTATCCCTCCCGCAGAGACTGTTTCCAGGCTGCTGATAGCTAACGCTGCATCAGATAGATACACTGAACATTCCACACAAATTCGGTTGTATTCCCCAAATAGCACCAATGCCACAGAAACCCACGGCTTTCTCATGCTCATGGTATGTATGGTGAAAAGAGATCTGGCCTACATGGCTGCAGATACCATAATGAACAAAAGCAAAGTCACCTCCTGGAATTTACATTCTAATAGGGGAAGACAGACAAAAAAAACAAACAAGAAGATCTATATCGGATGATGGTAAGTGACAGACGAAAATAAGACAGGGCAAAGGGAATACAGGGCACCAACAGGCAATGAGAATAGAGAGTGCTATTTTGAGGTAATCAGAGAAACCCTCCTGAGAATGTAATGTTTCAAAAGACCCAGAGGAGGTGAGGGAACCAGCCTTGTAGGTATCTGGGGTGAAAAAAAGTTCTAACAAAGGCCAAGAGCAAGTACAAAGGCACTGAGGCAGGAAGCACTTGCCTTGTTTAAGGAACAGAATGGAGGCCAGTATGGGTGGTTGAGAAACCAGGAATATGGCAGGAGGGGAAGTCAGAGAACACGTTGGGGGACAGATCAGAGGGGTGTGTTTTTTTTCTAAGAGCTCTATTGAGACACACTTCACGTAACATGCAGTTTACCTTCTTAAAGTACACGATTCAGAATGTATATTCAGAGTTATATAATCATGCCCACAACTTAATTTCAGAACATTTTCATTCCGCCAAAAAGAAACCCTGCACCCATTTGCAGTCACTCTGCACCCTCCCCTCCCCAGCTCCTGGCAACCACTCATGTACTTTCTGCCTCTAGGGATTTACTTATTCTGGGTATGCAGTCATACAACACACGGCCTTTTGTCACCAGCCTCTTTGACTTAGTAGTAGCCTCTTTTGTCTTCAAAATTCATCCACGTTGCAGCATGCCTCACCACGTCCTCTTTTTCTTGCCGAATAATATTCCGTTGAATGGATATACCACAATTTGATTATCCGTTTGTCATCTGATGAACATGTAGGTTGTTTCCGCTTGAGGGCTATTATGAGTAATGCTGTTATAAACATTTATGTACAAGGTTTCTGTGGGCACATGTCCTCATTTGTCCTGGGTAACT
Organism: Panthera leo; assembly: GCF_018350215.1. Classification (NCBI taxonomy): domain Eukaryota; kingdom Metazoa; phylum Chordata; class Mammalia; order Carnivora; family Felidae; genus Panthera; species Panthera leo. The sequence goes on along the minus strand of NC_056693.1, from coordinate 31,171,871 downwards.
AGGAGTAGAACTGCTGGTTAGAGGGTGACTATGTTTAATGTTTTGAGGAACCGTAAGAGCATTTGGGCAGGGGAGTGACATGCTCTGACTTTTTTAAGATTCCCTTGGTTGCTGCATACAGAAAAAGGCAACTAGGGAGGCTAGTTGAGATTGCAATGATCCAGGAGAGCGATGCTAGCAGCTTAAAGAAGAATGGTAGAAGTAGGGGTCATGAGCAACGGTTGGATTCTAAATATATTTTGAAGATAGAGGGGACAGAATTTGCTGGCAGGTGAGATGTGAATATGAAAGGAAAAGTCAAGGATGTGTCTAAGGTTTTCGGCCTGGGCAACTGGAAAGATGAAGTGGTCACGTATGGGGGTGTAGAGGACCACTCTGGAGGCTCCCCTCTCTCTACGTTCAAGGACGCCTGCAGTGCTGAAGCAAAAGCAATTGGCAGATTTCTTATTTTGCCTATTCTTTACAAGAAAGGCTGTACCAGAGCCCCAACCTGCATCAAAATTCTGCTTTTGTAGTCAACAAATCAAATTCCAGTTGGCAGGGCTAACCAAAAAAACACAGAAGAACCAAAAGCTATTATAATTTATTAACCCCTGACGAGATCCATCATAAAAAGAGGTTTCTGACACTACATTTCCCAAATGCCCGGTCAGAAGTATCTCATTTTAGGAGAATTCAGGAAGAAGAAACCATGGTCGAAGAGGCCAGGGGTGGCTCAAAAAAAGGATCAATCAAACCCTGGCCTTCAAACATGACAGGCGAAAGGAGAGGGCACGTTTCCTCTCCAGTATCTCCAAGCCCAAGAACCTGGCTTTTTTATGTTCTTAGATATCATAGCAGCAAATATTCCATAAGAAACTAAGAGAAGAGGGGCGCCTGGGTGGCTCAGTCAGTTAAGCGTCTGACTTCAGCTCAGGTCATGATCTCGTGGCCCGTGAGTTCGAGCCCTGCGTCTATCTGTGCAGATAGCTCAGAGCCTGGAGCCTGCTTTGGATTCTGTGTCTCCCTCTCTCTGCCCCTCCCCCACTTGTGCTCTGTCTCTCTCACTCTCAAAAATGAAATAATGTTTAAAAAAATTTTAAAAAGGAAACTAAGAGAGGAGAAGGAGATAAAAAGAGGACCCGGGGCGGGGGGGGGGGGGGGGGGGGGGGGGGGGTAGGGAGGGCTCTGAGCTCAAAATGCAAAATGTGTTTAGTCACTCCCACCACCTACCTTTTCAAAGCAACCAAAATGCGTCTGCACCTACTAAGACTCAATAACAGAGCTGTTTTAAGACTTTTGTAAGCCAGGATCACGGCTACTTTTGAAGGCCCCACTCAACATCAAAATAAACATTAAATTGAACCCACATCACATTAAAATGTTTCTCTGCAATAGAAAAACTTGAGTGGATTTATATAATTTTGCACTGGAATGTATTTGGCTTTAAGAAACTCATTTACGATTGACTGTAATTTCTCAGTAATCACTGGGCATACTTGGAAATCCTTGAGAAGTCGGAAAACCTAACTTAATGTATTAATTTCAAATGTAAGAATAATACTAAATGTAATAACTTATGGGGACCGCTATAAGAGTACATCTTATAAACATTTAATTCATTACTTATGCGTTTCAATTCTGCAATTTTCTGTTTGGATTTGGAGTCAAGACATTTTTCTCAGGGCTCACACATTTGTACAGAGCCTAGAAAAACTGTGGCCGCGCCTGGTAGCTCTTGAGTTCTGACCACCAGGATGTGGACCAGGGTGATTAAGTGTCACTTCCAGGTCTGGCCCACAAAGAACTCCTAAATACACTTCTGCATGCTCCTTTCTCCTTCTGGCTGGCCGGAATGGAGATAACCTAAGGTGACCTTACAAGCAAGGTATTGGACACAGCAGACAGAACCTGCTTCGATCTGCAACCCTACACGCATGCATGGAGGAGGCCATCCCAGCAACCTGCTTACACACTTCTTGCTGTTTGATAAGCAAGAAACAAATGTTTACTATGTTCAAGCCATTATACAGGATTTTGATATGACTTTTTTTTTTTACAGCAGTAACCTACCCTACCTTATATAAACCCAAGGGCTAGACACAATGCCTTTAGTATGTCACAGATAAAGGACACCTTCAGACCTTTTGATCTGTGCCATTACTAATATGTAATAAAAATAACCGCTAACACTGTAGAGCAGTTACTAGTTATTTAGTTACTAGTTACTTACTAGTTGTTTGCTAACATCGGTTCTAAATGCTTTTTACATACATTAATGCATTTATCCTCATGACTCTCAGTGTTAGTTACTATACATATCTTCACTTGGCAGATAATGAAACTGAGGTACAGAGAAATTAAGTAACCTGCCCAAGGTTACACAACTAGTAAGTCGCAGAGCCAGGACTCAAGCCCAAGCAGGATGGATGTGGCCTCCGTGCTTTTTAATCAGTGTGCTATATACATACAAGGAAAGAGGTATTAACCTGAATTCCCAGATTCTTCTCTTTCATTCACAAGAAGGCAAGATACATGGATCAAATGGAATACCTGCCTGTGTTTGTCATATACATGTTCATTATTAACCTTAGAGAGAAGTTCAGATAACTCAGGACAGTTATGATTGAATGCTCTCTTGCTCTCCCTAATCCTGATTCAAAAGGCATCCCCTGCATTATGTGGGTCGATGGGTCCAAAAGTCAGTGGAATTATATACGCACTTTCATGAAAATGCAAATGTCTCTGAGAGCAGCTAATAAGTAAATCTGTACTTTTCCAAAGAAGCAAGGATTAACTTCATTGTGGGTTAAATTAGCTGAACATCGGAAAAGGACATCCAAAATAAACAGTCATGTACTGGTGGTAGCCAGGGGTGATGTGAACAAATGCACACTTGAGGAGGAGCTCCAAATGTGGTCGTGACCATTTTCCTGGTTCAAAGTAAACAAAGACACAAGGCAAGTTTTGACATGGACAAGACATCCGAGATCATAAAAAAGCAACAGCCTCACCAGCAGGCCACAAGTCTAGATTAAATGCGTATTTCGGATGACTCATAAACCACTCCCAAAATGACTTTGCTCATGAGCCAAACAGAGGCCATTTCTCCATTTACAAAGCCGCCTACCCGTTCCATCAGGGTCCTACTACACAGAATTGCCCCTCTGGGAAACAGTCAGAGAATCTAAAAAAAAAAAAAAAAAAAAAAAAAAAAGCGCAAGATGCCCTTGGCATCATCGTCTGGCTTAGGAAATAACCATTTCCCCTTCTACCTAAAAGGGAGCCACAACCCCACGTCTCAGCATTGTCTCCGGAAGGGTAGAAATGCCCAGCGGTCATGTTGTTGAGTCAAATGGCATTTACCTGTGCCTGGTACTGTACTAGCAATGTTAACATTTATTACCTCTTCTAAATGCAAAGAAGTTAAAACTTGAGCTCTATCAGAAGACAGGCAGATATGGAAATGGTCAAAATTCACGCAGCCTCTTCTGAGACTAACCACGTGAAGGATCAAAGGATGTCATGTACTTAGACCATTTTAGAAAAGGCATAAAACTGACTGTGATATCGCCAGTGTGGAAGGAACTCCCAAATGTTGGAGATGTATATCGGTCACTGAGAAATCTACCAAATACACTATGTGCCTAGGCCAGCACTGGGTATGTGGTAATACCATCACCACAGCAGCTAACAATAACATCGCTTGAGCATTTAGTATGTATTAGGCACTATACTAAGTGCCTTAACCTGTATCAACTCATTTAACCTCAAATCAACCCCGTGAACAATCCAGCCAGAACTTCGGCATGGCATTGGGCAGGGGGTGGATATATGAGTCTTATTACAGTAGAAAGTCAAAACTTTTTCCATGAAACTGTTATTTTTGGACGATGTCTGGGGATACTTTAGGCCAGTAAACAATTTATCCCTTGATTATTATTAAATTGTTCGAAATATCCTCAGACCCTGACTTGTAAACATTATAAAACCTAACCTGTAAATGGAGTTATGCTGAACACTTCATATCACAATAACCACAAGGAAATTACTTTCCTGGATGCATCATTAAAATTGAGGAGTCCCATGGGCTTAATAATGGTACCTTTAAAAGAGGTACCTTCCTGTTAAAAAAAAAAAAAAAAAATCCATAAAGTGAGCCTTGCTCCAAAGTAGCACTGAAAAAAAAAAAGGAAAGGAAAGTCAGATCATAGCCTTTTAATTGAAGTTTCACATCTAAAGGTTCAACACGAAATCCACTGCTTACTGATTAAGAAAATAATTCTAAACAGTGTCAAAATTAGTCTTTGTATTTACTGAGAACAAAAGGGTTCCCATCTTTAAGGTCAGATTAAGGTAATAGGCTGGATTGAGCCATCTATCAGGTAAATAAAATAAATGCTTCTGGACAGTGCCTAGACTTACCAGGGTCAAGAATTCCTAAGCAAAACACCACTTATAACAGAGCAGGTCAGCGCAGAGGCCTGACCCAGCGGGGGGATACCCTGTAGCCTGTAGGTCTAGAAGGCTACCCTGCAAATTCTCGCCAGACGCTTAATCAATATCATGCCTTAGGACCTGAACTGCTACTATAAAATCAATATTACCTTTATTTTAAGTAGCAGGAGGAACAATGAGATTATCTTGTTCCTTACAAGTCTGTCATGGAAAATCTGGCTCATGGTGTGTGTCATCTTCTGTTTTTGCCTGCAAGGAACTCGTTTTGTGGGGCTTGGAGACAGTCTGGCACTGCAACCCAGAAATAAGAGAGGTGAAGGAGTAACACTTTAGCTCAGAAAAGGCGAGGGCCTGAAAATACATTACAACCTACGGAACAAACAGCAAAGCTTCCAGAGAGGAGCTCCGAGGCTTAAACCCACCAGCTCCCACCAGTTCCATGCTCGTGACTCTCCAAAGTTAGATCTCCAGCCCGGAGCTCCAGATTCTCCCTACCCCACAGCCTCTCAGCAGCCCCTCGGATGCCAAACAGGGGGCAGGTGTGTGAACGTCCAAAGGAGAACACCTGATTTCGCACCCGCACCTGCTCCCTGCTCAGCCTTCTGGTCTCAGTACGGGGTCACAATCCAGTGGGTCACGTCAAAAACGTGGAAGCTATCCTTGATTCCTCTGTTCTTTCAAAACTCTCTCAAACCCTGTCAGCTTTGCCTCCCAAGTACAGCAGAAATCCCTCCCCTTCTCTCCACGTCCATAATCACCACCTGGGCCAAGCCATGAGCCACCCTCCTGATGTTTCCCTGTTATTGTGCGCTGACCCTCCAATATTTCCACACAGCAGCCAGAGTGAGCTTTCAAAAATGCAAATCCGATGCGGGCACTTCTACATCTTGAAACCGTTCCGTGGGTTCCCATCAGGCTTGGAATAAAACCGGAATCTTTACCACAGCCTAGAAGGCCCTAACATGACCTGGCCTCCTTCTCTCTCCCTTTTATCTCTTTCTCTTTAAGTTCTGGCCACTGACCCTCTCTGTTCCTCCTGCATGCAAAGCTTATCGGCACCTCAGAGCCTTGTCCCCGTGGCTGGAAAGAATATCCTCGTTACCCCTGGGATCTCACATGGAAAGCCACCTCGGACCACTCCATCTACAGCAGCCCCTCCCCTCAGTCATTATCAAAGCATGGCATCCTACCACTATTACTCCACTATTCCTCTGTATTTATCATCTTTAACACTGTTTACTTATTTCCTGCCTTTGAGAGAATGTTAACCTCCATGAGAGGAGGGACTTTGGTCTGTTTGTCACCACTAAATCCCCAGAGTATATAGTACGGCACTGAGCACATAATAGGCCTCAGTTAAGACCCACTGAATGAATACCCGGTGGCACCTGGAAATCTGTTACTGATACCAGTCAGGCTAAAAGTCTCTCTACTCAGAGTCTTATGGTCAGAGACAGAACTGAAGAACAGAGAAACCTCTGAACTGCCCTATATGGGATCAAACATTTCTAACGTTTTCCATTTGAAAACTGTGCTGTTCAGGGGGTAGGGGGTGCCTGGGTGGCTCAGTCGGTTGAGCGTCCGACTTCGGCTCAGGTCATGATCTCACGGTTCGTGAGTTCGAGCCTCGCGTCGGGCTCTGTGATGACAGCCCAGAGCCTGGAGCCTGCTTAGGATTCTGTGTCTCCCTCTCTCTCTGTTCCTCCCCTGTCTCTCTCACAAAAATAAACGATAAAAAAAAAAATTTCTTTTAAACAATAAGAAGAAATAAATTTTTGGCTTTGCATAGGATCTTCACTCCCAATCTGAGCAGCAATAATGGTGGCAGAAGCTCAGATGAGGTCTCCAATCACCACTATCACACTTGCCTCTACCAATCGATGGATTCAATCCTTCCTTTCTCTGTCCATCATGACACACACACACACACACACCTCACCAACCCTCACGTAGTTGTCCACGGGCCTGAAATGCCCTTCTGGTTCATTGCCTCCCTCACTCCATCCATCAAGAGCTGCTAAAAGTTTCACTTCCTAGATAAAATCTTTTTGGTCTATGTGAAGATGAAGGGGAAAGAGATAATATTTATCTAGTGACTCCCATATGCTGAGTATTGTGCTGAATGCTCAAAGGTTCTTTTTTTTTTTTTTTTTTTTCACTAAGAAGTAAATTATATTTGGCTCCATTTTTAGAGATGAGAAAATGCAGCCTTAGGTCCATAACTTTCCGGAAGTGAAGCCAGTGAGTGGCAGAGGCAGAATTTAAATCTACACCATTCAAACTAGAAAATCCTGACTCTTTCCATGTCTTCTTACTCTTTCAGCAACAACAAAAAAAGAAACATACCAATATTATCTTCTTTCTACTGTTTCGATTTGGGCATATATACATCCCTTCACAAATGGATCCATATCATATTTCACTGATACTGAGTCCTCAGACCATAAACTTGGTATATAACGGGTTCCTACATTACAAACAGTAAACTCCTTTAAAAGTTCCCTTACTTATGGGGCGCCTGGGTGGCTCAGTCGGTTAAGCAGCCAACTTTGGCTCAGGTCACGATCTCGTGATTCATGAGCTCAAGCCCGAGCTGCTGTCAGCACAGAACCCCCTTCAGATCCTCTGTCCCCCTCTCTCTGCCCCTCCCCTGCTTGTGCACATGCACTCTCTCTCTTTCAAAACAAACATTAAAAAAAAAGTTCCTTTTCTTATAATCTACAGACAAAATATTACAGGTGCAAAGGAGTGTCTCACCAAAGTTTCCCTTCCAACATTATTACCTTGACTTTACAAATGACAGAAAATTATCAATTTTAGGTCAATGTGATCAGGGGAACAAATAACCTAGTTCAGCATAACACGCGCCAAGCATCCAGGGCTTTCATGACAGACACCAAAGCCCACAAGGTCAGATGATCCCCTTGACAGGCCGAGGTCCATGGTCAATCTGAGCTTCCTTATTAATACACGATGCTATCCCTTCTACTACCAGTAAAAAGCAAAAGCAAAGAGGCGCCTGGGTGGCTCAGTCGGGTGAGCGTCCGACTTCAGCTCAGGTCATGATCTTGTGGTCCGTGAGTTCGAGCCCCGCATCGGGCTCTGGGCTGACGGCTCAGAGCCTGGAGCCTGCTTCCGATTCTGTGTCTCCCTCTCTCTCTGCCCCTCCCCCGTTCATGCTCTGTCTCTCTCTGTCTCAAAAATAAATAAATGTTAAAAAAAAAATTGAAAAAAAAAAATTGAAAAAAAAAAAGCAAAAGCAAAAACATTACATTAAAACACCTTCCCAACACAATCTGTGAGTTTTGTATATAAATCACAGGTAAAACTAAATTTAATAAATCAAATTATTTCTTGTCAAACTTTATTCATCATAACAACACATATTTTCAAAAACACTCCATAATACCATGAAATCTAAAAAGGTTTATTTCTAAAAGAAAAATTTACATACAAAATTCCATGTAGAAGGGCAAAACAAATTGGTCTGACATGTTCATTTTAGCCCTTTCTATACTGGAAGATATTAGAAATTCTCCAACTGTATCAGCTCACATAAATATCTTCCAGATCTTTCCTAAGTAAGCCAGACACTTCTTCCATTATATTAATTTTCTCTGTGGATCATTATTAAATAAATTCACCACAAGCCAATTTAAAATGGCACAGCATGAAAAAATAAATACATCACATATTGTGTTTGAAAGTCAGAACATATCAGGCTATTTGGTGCTTCTGCTAGTCAAGCCTCTGTTTTTACAGATAATAAAATGAGGGCTTTCGAGGCATGTTAAATCATGAGATATTGATTAAATTAAACTCTAAACTTGTAGTGGCAAGAAACCAGGACTTTTTAGTCTCTCTTAAGGACTGATTAAAACTTGGCTCTTAGTAAGGCTGTCTACAAAAGGAGGCTCGCTTTTGTGAAAGGCTCCTGAAAACAACAAAATACCACCAAATCAATACTCTTCTTTCCCTTCTTTGTATCCCTTCTCCTTTCTTCCTTCCTCTCTCTCTCTTTTTTTTTTTTCTCTCTGTTTTGCTTTTAAGATCACAGAATGGTGCGTGGTGTGGCGTCAGGTTCAGCCCAAAACGATAAAACCCCACTCTCTCTCCTCCCCACCCTAGCATGCTCTACGGATGTAAATATTTCATGGTATTACCATCATTCACTCGGTGCTTATATTGTCTGATCAAGCCTCTATTTCTGTCTGTTAGATACTCTGGAGGATAGCGTTTTTTCATGTCTGCTGCTCAGTCACATAAAGCCCTTGCTTCTCAAAGGTTCTTCAAAGTTCAATAATTTATTAAACACTGCTGGGGTCGGTAAGCACTCACAGAAATGCATAACTACAGAATATGTGGAACTATTAAAGAGTTTCTTTAATAAAGAAGGTGACTTTAGAGAAAGTGACAGCATTGTTGCTTACACTAGAGTGGCATACTCCGAACGGAAGCTATCCTGTGCTAAGAGGCAAGAACTTAAAATAAACACAAGGACTTGTTACAGGGAACAGTCAGGAAGCAGACACACTGTGAAACAGGCCATCTACACAAGCCCAAAGCCAGAAATCAAGTTCCAGGCCCTTCCTCAATAGGACTACTCAGGTCTCCTTTTCTTCTCTTTCTAAATACAGCTGAGAATTTACAATTTCAGTAAAGGACTTTCGAAGCCGTACACCCATGACATTTTTTACTTAACAATGTTACTCCCAAAGCCTACTCGTTATACTTATTCCTTCCTACTGATCTCTGAGCATTAAAGCTCTGAGGACACTGAAACAGAAATACACCGCACACATATACAAGCAAAGTAATAAAAATTTGAGTAGTACACTCTAATCAGCGAGTATTTATTGAATTCAGATTTGCCGGGAGCCACGGGGAATACATAAGCAGACTAATACATCACTCTACGTTCACAAGCTACAAAATCTAGTTGGGTGACGAAGCAGACGTTGAATGCTCAGAATAAGACCCAAAACGGTATAGAATTCATTGCTAAACTGAGCCAAAGTTTTTGAGGGCCACGGTACTTCAGAGAAGGCAGAACAGATATATCTGAGGGACAGTAGTCGAGGAAGATGTTAAGGAAGAAATTATATTCTACATATTAAATTTTGCTTTATTGTTCTGATTTCCAAATCAACTGTAGGAAAAGAAACTCTGACACCCAAATTAATGATTAACACAACAAATTGCCTTTCATTTAAACATGGCAGATATAAAACATACACTTGGCTCCCTCCCAAAACCAAGAGAATGAGAGAGAAGATATCAGTGGATGAAAAATGTCAACCCCACATCCTGGAAGGCAGAAAGGGAATGCTAGCTAGCGCAACAGAACAGGAAAAGTTGAAGCCTGTTGGTAGGGCAGGGATTGGGGGAGATAAGAGGAAGACCAGTAAATAGTGAGCTGATTTTTGCCACCATCTCCAGAAAGGCTCAGGAATCACAGGAACCAGGGACCTCTGGAGGCGAGTGCATTTCAGAAGTAGAGGTGAAAACAGACAGCCTGGTCAGAAGTCTATGAATAGCAGTTAGACCTCACATCCTTCCCTCAATCCCAATAGCCAGGCAACCAGCACAACCCTGACCAAGGGAGGAATGAATGGTTTACGGTGTGAAAGCAGTAGACGCACAGAAGTCTGGACCCTGGAGTACCCAAGCCAGCTGAGAACAGAAGTGAGGGCTCCGTGCTTGCTAAGAAGACCTTCTTTTTCTCTCCAGGGCTCCAAACATTCATGATGAAGGACTTGGAGGTGTCAGTTTTCATCCCTTGTGCTGGGCACTCAGTGGACCCTTCTGATTTCAAAAATCATTCCTATCTTTTAGATCAAGGAAATTACCCTGTATTATTTCTTTGATCACTTCTTCTCTTCTGATATTTTGGTTCTCATCCTACAACCTTGTAGAGTGAGATACTGGACCACCGGGACAGATTCTCTATTTTTATACCCTTCCTCTCTTCTTTTCCATTGCGTTACTTTTTTGTTCTACTTGTTTTCTAATCCTCTTGGAGTTTTGATTTTTGTTATTATATTTTGGATTTCTGAGAGTTCTTTCTTGCTCTCTAAATGTTCTTTTTTTTTATACTTTACAATGGGAAATTCTAAACACACAGTACAGAGAACTGTAGAGTAAGCCCTCGTGTACTCATTACACAGCCTCAACAATTACCAACATTTTACTCATCTTAACTCACCTGTTCTCCAATCCTACCTTTTTTTTCTGAATTACTTCAAAGCAAGCCTCAGACATCATAAGCTTTCCACTATAGTTCTTTGGTATGTACCTCTAATATATAAAGACGACCTTTCTTTAAAAATATCACCATAATACATGATCACAACATAATTAACAGTATGAACATTCCTTTTTACAAACTTCTTGTTCCGGTTTCATGAAGTACCTTTCCTCACCTAAGAATATCGTAACTTGTTTTGAAGTTTTGTCTTCTACTCTCTACATCGTACTGCTTCTCTGTATTCCCTTCCTTCTCTTCTTTGCTTTGTATTGTCCTATTTTTTGGAGGCATCTTCCATGTTTGATGATCCTTGCCTATCAATTATAAGTTCAAGTGAGGCCACACCACACAAATGGAATTGGAAGCTATATGTGCAGAAACTGAGTTTGTCAATTGGTGGGCCTTGCTGTAGGGTGATATGATGGAAGCCTATCCTTTTCTTTAGATATCCCCAAATATCAACCTGCATATTTTTCTTCAGGCCGCTCAACTTCCTTGAAGAGGAATCGGCACATTTCCTTCTCTGATTACATTAGCAATGTAACTACTCTAAATAACAGAGATCATAAAGGGCAGGCCCTAGGCTGCTTCCAGCCTGCGGAAGTAAATGTGGCTTATTTGGACCATATAAGTTTTATTTTATTCTTTTTTTTATTTTATTTTATTCATATTTTAGAAAGAGAGGGAGAATATGAGTGGGGTAGAGGGGCAGAGGGAGAGAGAGAGACAGAGAGACAGAGAGACAGAGAGAGAGAGAGGGGATCTCAAACAGGCTCCACACTTACTGCAGATCCCAAAGCAGGGCTCGATCCCATGACCCAGGATCATGACCTGAACCAAAATTAAGAGTTGGGCGCTCAACCAACTGAGCCACCCTGGCACCTCTGGACCACATAAGTTTTACAATTCAATTCACAAACAGCTCTTTACAATAAAGAGCTTTCAAATAAAAATCCACATTTTGAGCTTCTTTCAAAAAAAAAAATGTTAAGTATCTGCAAATACCAGGCCCACATTGACACACCAAAGCTAGGTTACAGCTGGCCCCTAGGCAGTGTATGTACTTCTGGTTTCCCCACTGGCACCACCAGTCATGTGGTCTCTCCTAAACTGAGACAGAGTTGCCACTTTCATTAATCATCTTCCTTATCTGGCCCATGTAGGTGGGCAAAGTTTAAGATCCCTGCTATAATGAAATGTGAACTCATAAAAGGAAAAGACATGTGCAAAATATAGTTAGATTTATTTTATTGTGGGGTACCGTGGAAAAAGGATGGATAATCCAAAGGAAGAGTAAGATTAGGTAAAATACATCCCAGCACTAGGCAACAAAAAGGGACCTTGTATATTTCGTGTCTCAGGAAATAAATAGCAGTCCAACCCCTCAATACCCTCACTACAACCCAAATCAGCTCTTTTCAAAGGGTCATATCCCAAAGACCCAGATTTTAGCTGCAAGACATATACACACACACACACACACACACACACACACACACACACAGAGGAGAAAGGCAGAAACAGAGATTTATCCTTTATATACCTATAAGGAAAGGAAATTCTCAAAGATGCTTTTCTTCCACAAAAGGGCAGGCAGATTATAATGCTTTAGAGGCATGAAGACAGATCAAGTTCTGAATTCATACACTTATAAAAGCCCTGAAGGCTCTTTTCTTAAATTATACACTTGGCATTATATAAATATGTACATATAGGTGTGTACATACACACACTCATATATGACACAACCAAGCTTAGCAAACACATCAGGTAAATTAAATTCCTAGAAGTTTCTAAAGACAGTTTAGACGCATTAAGTGACTTGCTAAAACTCAGAATGATCAGCCATTAAAAATATCCAGTGACTTTTTTTTTTTTTTTTTTTTTTTTTTTTTTTTTTTTTTTTTTTTTTTACTGGATAGAAACTAGGATTTCACTAGTTTCAGACTTAAAAGCCATCCCCATGACTCCTGGCTATATACCTATTAGCTAAAAATAACAATGCTACAAAACTTGCTTTTGAATTAACAGCCCTGTCATTTATCCTTTAAATGTTTATCTCCTTTGGTCACAATTTTATTGTAGTTAAACAGCAACTAGTGTGTGACCACAAGCATTCAAAGGCTCTGAGTACACAAAGAGCACACTGTTCTGTTTTCCAGCTGAATGGACTTTTCCGTGTGTGAACAAAAGACAAGGTCCTGCTATTCTCCAAATTAAAAGGCAAGAAACAGCAAGGAAAAACACTGCACAGAAAACCTCTCTCTTGGTTCACTTTACAAATGCTAATGAAACAGTGAACCAAATAGCTGCTTTTCTCCTTCTAAAGTTTTTCAAGTCATGAAAAATAATTACATGTCTCAGCATCTCTTTTAAAAGGGTTGTGTTAATAATAATTGGCAACCCACTGTAGCTAATATAGTACATTTGATCTAATATGGATAATATTAGAGAAAGGATAGCCCCATGCAAACCTTGTGGCTTAAAACCAGAATCAGGCAAAATATAAACAGCGCTATCGTACAAGGGAACTGAAAGCACTGAAAAGACTTGACATTTGAAACCTGAAATTTTCAAAAGCTCCCCGGGTCCTTACGAAAACAAATGAAGCTGAATCCTTAAGGCACTCTACTAAGCTGAGAAAAGAGGCTGTTGCTGCCACCAACACTAGAAAGTGGTGAGGGCTCCCTGACCTAAGTCTTAGAGACGGCCACTAAGACTGGTGATCATTTCCCTGAATGAGTTACTCCCTGGTCCAGCCCACTGGCTATTTTGCCTCTCATGTATCTTTCATGTATCTCTCATGTCTTTAGTTCTTAAATCAATGAATGCATTATCTTTTTGGTAGGTTGCTTTAATTTGCGGGATTGAAAGAAGGAAGAGTGAGGGAGCTTTCGATTTTGACAGTGTGATTTAGAATGAGAGCAGGAGTCCAAGGGCTCGGGATTTATTTTCCTCTGCTGCAGTGCGTACAAACCATGTATCACCTAGGATAAGGTTTGGCTTGCAAGTGACAGAAAACTCAAAATGACAGTGGCTCAGCCAGACTGGGGTGTTAGTTCTCATACTGTCTGGAGAGACTCAAGCCACCGCCGCCCGCTTACCCCCTCCGCTACCCCTAAGGACTGGCCCTCGCTCCCAAGATCCAAATGCAGCACCGACACCCCAGGCAGCAAGATAAAAGGAAGGGCCTAGGAAGAAAAGGGCAGAAGGCATACACAGCACCTTTCTCTTAAGGGAACATCCCAGAAACTACCAGAGGATGCATTGTCTTATTAGCCACATGACCACACCTAAGCTGTGCAGGAGACTGGGAAATGCAGCCTGCATTCTGGGTAGCTAAGTACACTTGAAAAACCATGACAGGAGAAGGCAACAGGGACTTGGGGTTTTTTCCAAAGTCCCTACCATGAGGAGATTTCCAAGTTTTATAGAACTGGAAATTGTTGATGATTTTACTTAAAAAAAAAAAAAAATTCAGAATAGGAAACTTGCAAATGTTCCAAACAGAAGAGCCACAGACATATGGAGACTTGACAATGGAGCCCTTGAACTACTCCCTATAATCCTCAAGTATACCTCAATGATCTGCATCAGACAGCTGAACATTCTCATGTTCTTCCTCCCTCGGGAGTGAGTGTCCTGTTCCTGTGACTCCCACAGACCTGGAGGGACTCTCCGGGTCATGTCAACTGCCCAAGTGCCTCAGCCCTGCAGCCCAATCACCTCCCATCATTAAGAAAGAGGAGCCTCTCACATCTAAGGGGCAAATCTCACATAAATGACATTTGGCTGATGCCCAAAGGTGACAGGGATGAGAGCGGGATAAATAAAGAATAATGTGGAAGCCAGTTGGGGCAGTCTTTCATTATAGCTCTTTCAAGAGCTATTAATCTTGGTCATAGTCAGTCGGCTAAAAATAATTACTTCTTCTAACACATGTTGTACATGCCAACTAGCCACAGTAACAGGTCAGCCCTTCTACCTGGGCAAGAAGACATGGCCCCTGGCTTGCCCACAGCCATCAGAACGGGCTGCACAGTTGTGCCAGCACAAGCTTCTCTTCAGGCTAACCGAACAATACCATCAAGAGGAAGAATCACTATCAGCAATATTGGCATGCTGTCAGTAAGCTGTAGAAGCACCTGGAAGACTAAAGACAATCGGGAATATTTTCCAAGAAGATCTCTTACTTCCTTTGATCATAATGAAGGGGGATAAAATTTTAAACACTTAAGCATTACTTTTTTTCCCAAAGTATTTCACTGTTGAGGTATTTTAATGGGGCGTAGTATGTCCTGACTCACCAGCAATTTCTAGACACCGCCCCCTCCCCCCATTGGAGTCCAAGGTATCTTTGAGCCTGTAAGTCAGTTTCGTTTATGGAAAATGCTTCGGGCCTGAAATTCTAACTTGCAGATTCAGCTCAAATTAAACAGCTGAGTAATCTCGAAGAAGCCAACAAACTCTCTGGGCCTCACCACGGCTCAGCTGTACTCAGGGAAACTGACTCAGAAAAAGTCATATGGTTCTTCACAGGTTAACCGTACAAATGGACGGGCTTACACAAAGCCACAGTAAGTGGCATCGCATCATCACCATCATCGATCTCAACTTCTAAAACTCATGTGGAGGACCTACCTGGGGGGATTATGGGAGGATTCACAGCAGGGTTTAAGTCATAGACATCTCCAAACCCAAGTTTCACGGCCAAGGCACAGAAGATATAAAAATTAAACAAAGACAAAATTGCACAAAGCGAGGTGCCCTGTCACACAAACGGTGAGCAAACAGGAGCAGCCGCTGGCTGGGGGTCACGCAGTAGTGAGCGGCAGGAACAGGAAGAAAGTGGAGACTCTTAAGTGACAACACAGCAGCCAGGTCTCCAGCGGTTGGAAAGACAGCCTGGGACTTCTAGCTTCATGTGACGGCAGAAAGCTGCACAAGTAGGGAGAAGGGGAGTTGCTTCTACAGCCCCACACTTAGCCCAGTGAGCTCTTTTGCAAAGAGACCTCTGAATTACAGTAGGGGGCACTGTGTCAAACACCGTGAACAAGAGCTGCTCACCTCTCAGGGTGGTGGTCTCACTGAGGAACGAGGGGCGTAGGCTGGAGGCTTTACAATAATTAGGAGAGACGCAAACCAAAGTGGCATCAAATAATAAGAAGCAGGAGTTACAGTCGAATTACGGGACCTCCTAGGACCATGAAAAATCCCAGCCGGTATTTTGCAAATTACATGAAGTTAATGTTATGAAGCATGCACCCGGACACAAAACTTGGAAGGCTTTTTTCAATGACACCACCAACAAAAAACTGTAAGTTCCTAGAGGGGCAGCTATAAATCTCAGAACGTTTTCATACAACTCTTATAACATTTCGTACTTCATTCATCCTTATAGGGTCTGATGAAATAAATGCCCGCATTGAAAACCTATCCTGGGATTTTTTTTTTTTAAAGCCCTCAAAGAAGGATTCTTTAAAAAAAGAAGCACATCTGACTATGCAAATTTTACTTGCAAACTCTTTATACCTTGGGGGAAATGCGTTTACTTTTATTATAACTATAAAACTTCATTTATCATTTCACAGGAGACATTAAAATAATTGTGGGCAATGTGATACTGTCCTTTGCAAGCCACATTCTTGCCCTGCAGATAGACTGCTACCACACAGCCGGGTTAGAAGATGGTGTTAAAATTACTGTGGAACCACATAATTGTTCCGTCATTAGTTTTTGGCGGGGGGGGGGGGGGGGGGGGGGGGGGGGCGGTACTGCTGCTGGAGAAGGGATGAGTCTCCAAACAAATTATTCCACGTGGATTGAAAAGGGATTATAAACATAATCCATAAAGCATAAACATGGGCTAGATTGGTTGTTGAGCTGTGGTATAGGAATCAACTTAACTTAAAAACAATTCTTTTTTGTAAATATTTGAAGACTGTCTTCTTGAGTTAAAATTCCCCAAAACAAAACTGATTTAGAGACAACTCCCCTTTGACCCAGCTCTTCTACTTAGATGCATAGATAGATATACCATACCCTGCTCACCATTCATCAGTTGATGGACATTTGCATTGTTTCCACTTTTTTGACTATTATGAATAATGCTGCTATAAAAAAAGTGTATAAAAAAGGTCTAACCCTGCACAAAGCTCTCTCCTATGACTTGACCTACCCAAACTTCTCCTCCTAAAAAGGTAACTACCTGTACCTGAATCTTTCCAGAGATTCTCTATCTTTACGCAAGCATTCTACATAAATAGTAACAAGTAATCTGCATCCTGCTTTTTTAATTTAAATATCTTGAAGACGGTTTCGTATTGGCACACGTACAAGTGTCTCTTCTTAAAGGTACTGGGGCAGTTCACCAGCTATGTCTTCCTGAATTTTTTTAACATGTCCCTTTCTGATGGACAGTTCACGCTGTTTCTTATGTTTTGCCACTATAAATAATGCCATAGTGAATATTCTTGTGCATATGTCCTTGTGCACCTGTCAGTATACAAAGTGGAATAAATTCATGTAGAATAGGGTCAGAGGGAATTTGAATATAAATCAATTTGTTTCCAAAAAATTTTTATTCAAGAAGAAACAACAGAAGAGATTCAAATCTTAACTGCTACTTGAGTAAGAGGGTATATAATCAGCAGCAAAACCAAAAAATGAGCAATCCACTGTGTAATTACTTTTAATATCTTTATTGAGATATAATTCACAAAACATAAAATCCATCCATTTAGAGCATACACTTCAACGGTTTTTAGTATATTCACAGTTTTGCAATCATCATGGCAATCTAAGTTTAGAACTTCGCCATTACCCTAAAAAGAACCCCGCCCCCACCAGTGGTCCCCCCCATCCCCTCCACCCCCCACCCCCCATCCCCCTCCACCCCCATCCCCCCCCCCACCAATTCCTGCCTTGCCCCACTCCCAGCCCCAGGCAATCATTAATCTGCTTTCTGTCTCTGTGGATTTGCCTATTAGAGACCTTTCACATAAATGGAATCATACAATCTGTGGGCTTTTGTGTTTGCCTTTCACTTAGCATAATGTTTTCAAGGTTTATCAGTGTTGCAGCACACATCAGTAGCTCACGCCTTTTTACTGCAGAATAATATTTCATCATAGGGATACACGACATTTTGTTTATCCATTCATCAGTTGATGGATATTTTGAGTTGTTTCTACTCCGGGCTATAATGAGTAATGTTGCTCTGAGCATTTGTGTAACCGTTTTTGTGTGGACATGCCCTCATTTCCCATGGGTATGTATCTGTGAGTGAGCAAATGAATGAGTGAGTGAATCTATAGAAACTCTCATGAAAATAATCAGAAAAGAAAAAGAAACCTGGGTGTTGCCCGGGGAAAAGGAGAAAACATCAACAATGAATAGATTTACAAAAAGGCTCTACGATACTGTGATACCAGAGCAGAAGTTAATACCTTTAAAACCTTTCAAAATAGGACATTTATTTTGAAAATGAGTATAAAATGAAATGAATGTCCATATCTATGAGGTTTAAAAAAAATCCAAAACTGTCACCAGCCAAGAGAACAGAGGAGGAAAACTTCTATTTCTTCAAACCTATGGCCTTCCGTGATTTCTTCTCAGTTCTCATCTTCTAAAATGTCATATCTCCCATGTTCTGTACGAAATTGAATCACCTAACTTTTCTGCCTTGTGCCGTGTTATGCACCATGCTAGGCAGAAAGACAGATTACAAATTAATTACACAGATTAATAAAACCTTTGACTTCTGGTTCTTGAGGAACTCACATTTTAGTGAAGGTGATACTTTTTGGTAATAGTGTATGTATGGAGATTTTAAAACAGGGGTCAGCAAACATTTCCTGCAAAAGACCATACAATAAATATTTTAGGCTTTGTAGGCCACATATAGCCCCTTACTGAATACCCTCCTTCTTCTTTTCTTTACAATCTATTAAAAATGTAAAAACCTTTCTTAGCTCGAGGGCCACCCTCCGGTATAAACTATAAGCAAAGAGAAAAATTACAGGTTTTATAATCTTACCAATTAAACACGCTACATACAATTAAATATTCATTACTTCTGAATTACATGAATTACAATAGCCTCACCTCTGGTTTTCCTTACTAATTATTCTCTCATTTCCATGAGTCTATTTATACCAAAGTTATTTCTCCCAGAGATTCCTCGGTCATTGATGAAATAAACTCTTTCTCTCCCTATATTAGGTCTATCCTCCAATTCCCAATTGAAACTACATTCTGCAAAGCTAGCTGAAATCTTGCAGAATATCAGGGACTGGATAACACACACACACACACACACACACACACACACCCTCTCCTGCACTAATCCCTCTGTGTTAGTAAAAACGGTCCAGTCTCCATTGGGAGTAAACTCTCAAATCTCAGGGGGTCTATACAACAAAGGTCCACATTGCTCAAATTCCGTGTCCACTATGGGCCAGTGGGGGAGGGGATGGGCTCTGCCCCACAGTCATTCACGGACCCAACCTAACGTAGACTCCACAATCTAGAACACATGGCCCCCAAGGTCACTGTGGCAGGGAAAGCAAATATATGCAAACGGTACCCCAGTTCTTAAATGTCTTGACCAGAAAATGATACCTGCTACTTCCCCTTACATTTCATCGGTCTGAAGTAACCACATGATCCCACCTCACTATAAGAAAGCCAGGAGTTATAATCTTCCAGCGTGCTCAGGAAGAAGAGGAAAAACTAGGAGTTGAACCGAAAAAGCTAACGCAGATACAGGGATGCCAGAGACAATCTCACTATGGCTAGGTGTGCCTCATTGATCTCACGTTTTACGTTATGCAGCATGATTGCTAAGGTGAGGTATACAGACAACTCAGGCATAAATAAATCTACATTCAACATCCTTACACTTTCCAGGCTAATAAAACTAGGACATACCACATTCCTGACTTCGGTGCAGCAGAAATGAACAAGATTTACCCAGTTGTCTCTGGTATCATGTTATAGGGCTTATCCTATGAGCAGGTCCAAGATTAATCAAATTTTAGGCTTATCCAAAGCAACATAACCCTCTTACAACACCATCAATAGCAAATATGCGTTGAAATGCATACCTGAGAACACACTGAGAAAGGGGTAACTGATCGTTTTGATAAAAAGACCCTGTGCATCTTCCTCTAAGACCCCATGCCTCTCCTATATGCCCTACACTCTCTTTTAAGGGCCTATCACATAAAATCTATCTTTACCTCTGCACATACACAATGTCATGCTCAGTACTTTGCGCCTCGTAAGGTGTTCAATAAGAACTTCTCTCTTTGAATGAAACAATGAAGGAAGTGACTCAATGAAATTACAGTGGAGCTGAATCCCGTTATAGCATTGCCTCTTTCACAGCAACATTTGAGGGCTAAAAGGCTGGGACAGAAATAGCGGCATGTTTCCCAGAAGAATCAGAGAAGGGATGTGGAGTGGATAGCCAAGTTGGACTTTGGCTCACAATGCCCCAAGGACACTGACAAATAGCCCAATAATAACCCATCTGAGTCTCAGAAGTCACTCCTTAGAGCTGCTCTCTAAAAGCCAAAGGGAATTATTCATTAGCAAGTGTGAATAACACTGGATACCACCAGCAGATTGTGTTTGGCTTTACTGAATTATTCATTAGCATTTGTGAGAAATGTACAATCCAAAGGGTGTTAAACCAATCCGGATTGTTCAGCAATGTTTGTTTTCCTTTAAAAAGATTAAAAAGAGAAACTCACCTCCAAGCCACAGTTCTTGTATTTAGGGCCGGTTATAAATCTGGCTAAACAAGTAGGTGAAGAGTAGGAAATCAAGTAAGAAAGGGGTATCAGCGATCTTAATTAATATTCGTCATTATAATGATAGGCAGGAGACTGAACCAATGTTTGTTTACCTGTCCACATCTGGCCTTTTTAGATGCTGTATGGTCAAAGACAGTAGGAGCTCCACAATGAGATTCATATGTGGAGGGGGAAAAAATTCCTTTGAGTCCTGTCACAGAGCAGATGCAAATTTAATTACTGTGCGTTAAGCTTTCCATCTTGTCGAGGTGTCCTTGGAAAGCAACTGTAAACAAGAAGCACTCGGCAATCAGGTGTCAGGGGCTCATTTGATCTGCTACAAAATATGTCACAAATCCCTGGCAGAAAGTGAGTCGGGAAAGGGAACAAAGAGAGAGAACTGACAGTGTTGGAGGCAAATCTTGGGGGTGTGCCTGTTAGCGCTGGGACTGCTCCCTCTCCGGGCTCCAAGTTCCCAGAGAAAATGCTACCTGCCTGACAACGTTCTCTCATCTCACATTTGTTATACATTTTCCTGTGGTCTGCAGAAATCACCACCACAACTGGGGAGTCAACTGGAGAGATACTAAGCACAATTAAATTACTCGAGACTAAAGAAAACCTAGCGTGAGCTGATTTTTTTTTTTTTAAGACGATTGGAGAAAGCGGGAAATTAATGCAGAATCGAAATTCGAGTAAAAGAGAGCTTATCAGCCAGCAGTCTCAGAAAACCCTAGGCCCAGCTGCATTTCCATCTTTTTAGTGTGCCCCTAATTGCATAAGAAGAATGTTCCATTCTATGAAGCTCGGGGTCTGAACCTGAGCTGTCAAATGCCCTGCTGTTTCTATGATAATGGGTGCCGCATTTGTAGGCAAGTGAAAGGAAGTGATCCCTGAGTGTACACAATTTGTAATTCTGCAAAGAGCCTGTAGCCTTCCTGAAGGGAGCCCACATCCAGAGACACTGCTCACTTCTACAAGGCAACTTGCGGAAAACAGGAGTTCTGCGCTCGCAACCAAACCATGATTCCGGAAGTGCTCTTGGTGGAATTATTTCTTGAGTACTTTAAATTGTATTGACTCAAATTGAACTCTCCCCACTACTATAATGAATTAACCACTTCCAAATGGAGGGGAGACACGATATGAAAGCAACCAAACTCTATTAAACTTGAAGCCAAATCAACCAATCTCTAAGCTTCAACTTCTTTATCTCTAACATCAGGGGGAAAATGGCAACGATGTAGGGCTCCCGTGAGAATTGCAGAAAATAACACATGTAGGTTACAGCCAATATTACTGTATTACAGAACAGGGAAATTAATATTAATAATACAATCATTATTTGCCTCGTAACACAAGTATTCCCATGATAATAAATTGTTATTAAAATTGTCCCTAAAATATTAGGGCAACACAATCTGGTTATTTTACTACCTGTCTAGATGAGCCCGGAAGTTCTTTCTGCCCACTTTACAATAGTTAAATAAGCGAGAAGGAGGTTATCAAAGACTCATCTAAGTTTCCAGAGAATTGATCTATTCCCTAAACATCAGCCCATGAGTAAGGAGGAACAGAAGTAGAGAGTAAAAGACCAAAAAAAAAAAAAAAAAGGCAATTGGAATCCTCAGAGTACAGATCCCATTTACTTTTTAATCTTCTGTTGCTTAATCTTCCTTATATACGTCTTAGGTGCCTTCTAAGAGGACACAGAACAGAACCAAAAGGAGACACCTAGTGGCCAAGTCAGTTTCCATGCAGGTTACAGTTTAATAGCAAATAATGTTAACTAATTTTATCGTCTGAAACCCTAATCTCTTTTTAAACCCCCTCTTAAGCATGTGATGGTATATTGAGAACAAGGGAGGGAGAAACACGAGAGAAAGAGAATTATAAGGAAGAGAGACATGTAAGTACAAAAGAAATGTATTTCTTCAATACATTGAATTATGTATTCAATGAAGCTGGATTTGAACTCCTATGTTAGCCTAAGATTCACTGCTTCTAGACATAGGGGAGGGCCCAATCACGGAAAGAAGGGCAGCTTCTGGACTTAAACACGCCTGGGTTCAAGTTCCAGCTGTGCTCCCTACTCGCCGATAGAGCAGTACTTTCAAGCCCGTGCCGCATCATGCAGCATGCAAAAAATGATAATTGCAGGGCACGGTGCTGTAACCAGAAGAGGCTGCTGGGCTGGAGCTGAAGGGCCCAAAGGATCCAGCTGCCCCAATCCTTACCTGCTCACTCCAAGAGCTAAGAGCCAAACTACAGATCATTACAGTCTCTGACCCATTCAAGGCACAACAGTGGGATGTGCTCCTTGAACAATCCACTCAACGTTATTGGGCCTTGGTTTCCTCATCTGTGAAATGGGGCAAATAATCCCACTTTGCAAGTTCTCTGTGAGAATTAAATCAGATAACGTATCAATAAAATGCCTGGCACATACCAGGCCATCAATAAATGTTTAGTTTCTTCTTTCCATGCTACTTCTTTCAGTATCATTGCAAGAGAACATTATCTCAACAAGCCAACTTCCAAAGCGACATTATAATTTATAAGTAATAGCAATAGGCATAGCTACTGTTTAATTGAGTGCATATTATAAACCAGACAAGTGTGCGGTTGTTACATCACTGAACCCGTTACAACCACCTTAGATGGTGGGTATAGTAGATATACCCCCTGGTGCCCACCCAGCATCTATTTTGACAACTGTTCTCATCAACAAAATCCTGATTTCGACTCGGGCAACAGCGGGCCCACCTAAAAAGTTTGCCTTCCCAGACTGCCCGGCAGCTAGGGTAGCTTTGTGGCATAGTTCTAGCTGATGAAACACAAGTGTAAACCTACTATTGTTTTCCTAACAACAACAACAACAAAAAAAAGCCTTTCTACCCTCTCTTTCCTGCATGGACCTTGGACCACTGGCTGAGGGTCTACCCATCACCTTTAAGTGAAACCTCATGCTGACTGATGTAAGCCATCTCTAGGATAGCCCTCAATAATTCCTAATTCCTGGTGTTCAGACCCTTCATGGAATTCTTCCTCTTGAGCACAGGTTGGGCCTAGTGACTCACTTCTAACAACAACAACAAAAAAAATACTACAGGAGTGACGCGATGTTACTTCCAAGATTAGGTTACAAAAAGACTGAAACTTCTTGTCTCTCCCTCTCTCACACACACTCACAGAGACATGGGGGAAGCTAACTGCCACGTTGCAAACTGCCCTAAGGAGAGGCCCGTGTGGCGAGGGACTGATGTCTCCTGCAGCCAACAGGCCAGCCAACGGCCACAAGAGTGAGCTTGAAAACAGATCGCCTCCTACCTCGCTCTGGTCTTAAAATAATTGGGGCGCCTGGGTGGCTCAGTCGGTTAAGCGTCCGAATCTTCATTTCAGCTCAGGTCATGATCTCACGGTTGTGGAATCGAGCCCCATGTCAGGCTCCGTGCCGAGCGTGGAGCCTGCTCAGGATTCTCCCTCTCCCTCTCCCCTGCCCCAAACCCGCTCACATGCTCGCTCGCTCTCTCTCTCTCTTTCAAATAAATAAAAATAAGTAAATAACTTAAAAAATAAAATAACCGCAGTCCCAGCCACCACCTTGAATGCAGCCGTATGAGAGACCTTGAGCCAGAGGCACTCCGCTAAGCTGTATCTGTGTGACCCACAGAACATGTCACATAACAAATACTTGTCGTTTCAAGCCAAGAAGTTCTGTGGTAATCTGTCACATAGCAATGACAGAGTCTATTTGCCATCTTTCAATGAAATTCTATGCGGAGAATGGCAGAGCAGGATGCTAAAAAGATCCTGGCTCCTCGTGACCTCCTTGGGCAGTTTCACCACTACCTGTCTCATGAGTCAGGTGAAAAAAAAAAAAAAAAGTTCTTAATTCATAAGCAGTTAAAACCAATTCTAAGTGATAAGTTATGACTATTATGATCACCATTCCTGCGTAACATCTAATGAGTTTATGTAACGAAAACATAAAAAGAAAGCAACGGTCCTCAGATTTCAATTCAGTGGAATAAGCAAACAAACAAAAAAGAATTTAGCGGAAGTTCCTGGTAAGCATAATATTCCATGAAAAAGGGTGGATTACAAAAGCACACAGGATGACTCCATTGTTTAAAACACATGCACACAAGATATTCACATAAATGCACAGGGAAAAAAAGTCTTGAAGGTCACAGACCGGGGATCGGCAAATTTTTTTCTGTAAAGGGCCAGAGAGTAAATAACCTCAGGCTTTGGAGACCATCGGTTTGGCATAGCTCCTCACGTCCACCATTTCAGCATGAAAGTGGGCATATACCGTATGGAGAAGCATAAACGTGAATGCATTCCAGTAGGACTTTATTTATGGAAACTACATTTTAAATTTCCTATTATTTTCACATGTCACAAAATAGTATTTCTCCTTTAGATTTCGTTGCAACCATTCAAAAACATAAATACCATTCTTAGCTCAGGGGCCATAAGAAAACAGGTCGAGGCCAGATTTGCCCTACAGGCTATACGTAGCTAGGTGACTGACCCCATTTGGCTAGGGCCAAAATGTTCACAGTGGTTCTGTTTATCTGGGAAGTAAGACTAAGGATGCCTTTCCCTTTCTCTTCAAACCTTTCGGCACTGTCTGAATGTATCATCATGTATTTTATAATTAGAATACACAGGGAAACTGTGTTCACTTTGACATGGGCAGGGGACTGAGGAAAAGTGTCTACGGAGACACGGAGACTCTGAAATGCACTGAAAAAGTGACAGACCAGGTAACCACCAGATCAGCAATAAAAACTGTCAGCTAAGCCACAGATAACATTTTCAGTGGTCCTCACGATGCTCCAAAGTGGACAGAAACCATGTATCTATTTGAAAACAAGCCAATATGAGATGGAGAATCGAAACAGACTGAGAAACCGTACTGTGAAATGTGCATGTTTCCGCACAAAAAAATAAAACTACGCCACAATGAGCAGAAACACACACACCAAAAACTGAAAATTTTATATAAAGCACTTCTTCATCGTGTGTGCACGTCAGAAGGTTCATGTCTTCAGAATGTGTTCTATTCACTTAGCAGAAATGCACCCTGGAGATATAATTCATTATAAAATTCTAATCTCCAATTTTTGTCCAAGTATATGTAAAATTCTTCAGGGTTATAAAACAGATGTAACCGATGACATCCAGTCAGTATGTCCAGCTCTTAAAAAAATACACTCTACACCTACCCAGGTAGCTACACGTGTAATATTCAGCTTTGCAGGCACAATGTCATAAAGCCGTTCTAGCTGTCACCAATCCTGTAGAAAAACAATACGACAGGAAAAACACAAGTTCTGGTGTTTCTTGTTAACATTTACCGTATGATCCTAGGGTTACAGATGACACTGCTAAATATTCATGTCAGAATACAAGGCAGGCATATCTTTCTAATTTTGAAAAGACTATATCTAAAGTATGGAAGAAAGGCAACCCAATTATCTTAATTCCTTCAAAGCAAGTGACTTTCGGTTTGCCCTCTGGTCCTTATATTCTTGTTCCTCCTGTAAGATCTACGATAGCTCTCTGGTAATCAAATTTGTATTTCTTCCTCTTTTTTTGTAAATAAACAAAGTACTTTTAAACACATGCAAATATTTTTCAAGACAATATAACCATTAGAAAAGCCCACGGACAAGGAGCAGTCATCTCATAAAATGGTTCATTTTATGTTACGTGAATTATACCTCGATTTTTTTTTAATGCAGGCCAACAAACAAACAAACAAACAAACAAAAAATCACACTGATTTAAAAGAAAATGTGGGGATGGGAAATATCCCTGACATAGCTCTAACTATCTGATGGCAAAGCTCTTTCATTCTTTTTGGATGCCCTGTTGTTTTGAACTATCCCTGCCTCTTCTCCACCTCTTATTTACATGTATACTAGGCATCTTGTTTCATCTGTCTGATGACTTGGGAGTTTTCATCTATGAAACAAGAGTAAGAATGTTTTTCTTCGACTACACTGAGGAATTGTGAGAATTAAATCGGAGAGGTAAAAAGAAGGACAAGTACAAGTACGGGCAAGGGAGTGAAGAAATTGGAACCCTTTTTACATTACTCCTGGGCATGTACTACAGCAGAGCTGCTGTGGAAACAGTCCAGCAGGTCCCTCCAAAAGTTAAACGAGCGGTTGCCACATGACTCAGCAATTCCGCTCCTATCCATATGCCCAAGAGAAATGAAAACATGTGTCTACACAAAAACTTGTGCACGGATGTTTACAGCGGCATCATTCAGAATAGCCCTAAAGTGGAAAGACCCACGTGTCCATCGAGTGATGAATGGACAAACTGTGGTACATCCAAAAAATGGAGTATTATTCGGCCATGAAAATAAGGCACTGATAGATTCGACAACATGGATGAACCCTGAAAACAGAGATTATGCTAAGTGAAAGAAGCTAGTCACGAGAGACCACATATTAAATGACTCCATTGATAGAAAATGTCTCTAATAGGCAAATCTATACACACAGAAAGTAGATTCCCAGTTGCTTAGGGCTGGGAGTGTTGGTTGATAGGAGTGAATGGAGAGTGACAGCTGATGAGTACAAGGGTCTTTTTTCCGGAGATGCGAATGTTCTAAAATTAGATTTCAGTGGTGATGGTCCCACAACTCTGCATAAGCTGAAAAAAACTGAATTCTATATGTTAAATGGGTAAACTATGTATGTAAATCACATCTCAATAAAGTTGCTTTTTTAAATGTTTATTTAGTTTTATTTTGAGAGACAGAGAGACAGAGAGAGTGAGAGTGGGGGAGGGGCAGAGAGCGAGGGAGAGAGAGAATCCCAAGCAGGCTCCATACTGTCAGCACAGAGCCCCAAAGTGGGGCTTGATCTCATGGCTCATAAAATCATGACCTGAGCCAAAATCAAGAGTCGGACGCTCAGACGACTGAGCCACCCAGGCGCCCTCAATAAAGCTGTTTTTGAAAAAGAAAGAGTGGTCATCTCAAAGTGGGGAAGTTGAGGAGGAATAAGGGGGACAGCTGCTATTTTCCATTATAATCCCTCCGTGTAATGGGATGATTTCTAGCATGTTATTAACATGGC
This sequence comes from Panthera leo, assembly GCF_018350215.1. Classification (NCBI taxonomy): domain Eukaryota; kingdom Metazoa; phylum Chordata; class Mammalia; order Carnivora; family Felidae; genus Panthera; species Panthera leo. The sequence goes on along the minus strand of NC_056693.1, from coordinate 31,144,278 downwards.
TAAAAAACTGCTGGAAAAAGCACCCGCAAAACTGCGCAGACCGCAATGAATACACGTTCTTTCCTCATAAAGTCAGCCCGAGAGAACCAATGTATGTTTCCCTAGAGGGCACCACGCAGGCAAAATAAATGAAGGCTCATACTGCCGCTGGGTAACAAGGAGCACCAGCAATACACACATAAGTGCGAGGGAGCGGGTGTGAATGTGTGTGGTTGTGTGTGCACGCGCACACATGAATCTCCCTCACACAGACATCAGGAAAATGTGTCCATCGTGCAAAATTAAAAATACGTATCACGAGAGGCCTTCTGTTGGCGCGAACTGCACTCAGCACTGCAGGGACAGATGCAGACAGGGTTCCTGCTCTCCAGGGACGTGCCACCAAAGAGACCAAGGACACCAATGCAACAGTGAGGCACAAAGTGAACTGGTAAATGGGCACAACGGAAGGAAGAATTTGCAGAGGCGGAAACTCTAGAGCTAAATCTCAAGAAGGAGCTGGACTTGCCCCCCAGTGCGTGGGGGGGGGGGGGGAGGAGCGGAGGAGGACAGTGGGTTGGAGGGATGAAGTGAAGTTGAAGGGGTGTCCCTGACAAAATAAACAGAGGGACCTGGGAGGGGGAGGGCAGGTGGGGGCAGGGCCGGGAAGGGAAAGGGAAGTTAGATATCAGCCTGGAAATAAAAGGACACCTACGCACCTGTGGCACCTGCACTTGATCCTACAGGCAATAGGATCACATTTAACTAAGACCCACGATGAACTGAGAGCAGCCCAATAATAAGAAAAGCCATCTTATTAGCTAAGTAGACTATGGACCGGCAAAGAGGGCAGATGCTGGGGGAGAAGGGAAGAAGAGTGATGAGAAAACCAGCTAGGAGGCTGCTGCCATTTTGCTGGAAGGAGGTATTTTGAGAGGATCTGAGTTGAAGCAGAGGCGGCAGGAATGAGGGGTCAGATTTTAGAGCTGCTCCCAGACCGGAAGACGCGTGCCTGACTGAAGAGAGATGGTGACACAACGGATGATCCCAAGATTTCCAGAAAGGACTCCGCACCGACCAGGGTACGGGCAGAAATTGTTCACTGATGGTGCAGTATTTCAGAGACACGAAGCCAGGAGCCTGACTTGGTTTGTCCCATCACAGCAGAGCCGAGAAGAAGAGTCTGGTGGACTTTCCTCGGTACGACGGACTCAGGAGCGAGGCAGCCTGTGTTTCAACCTAGCTCTCCCAGCTACTAGCTGCAGGTCTCCAAGCACATTATTAACCTTTCTGTCCCCAGTCTCTTCACCTGAAAAGAGGAGATAACAGTAAGATCTATTTCACGGGAGTAACATATACTTTAAAGTAAGAGCCTTTAAAGTAAAGGCTCTTAGAAAAGAGCCTTGCGGGTATTCAACGCCCCATCAGTGCTGGCTGTTTCCACTAACATGTCTACACAGCGATGTATTATTTCCCTCCGCTTTATAAAATAAGAAACTGAGGCTCAGGAAAACCCTGTCTCTTACACTGCCAGTCAGAGGCAGGAACTTGTATCTGCCTGTCTTCAAAGACGATGCTATTGGCCCTGTGCTGTGCCGCTTCCGGAGCTGCTGACTCAATTGCGCTCCAAGAAGTACGTGGAATCCCCACGGCCAGTCCCCACTTGAAGAGCAGACTTGGTTTGGCCTGGAGTTTTCGAGAGCACCTACACAAAAAAGAGGGTGGTCGACGCATCAGTTTCAGAGACGAACAGAGCCCTGCCTCAGGATGTGGGTGAGGATGCCACCTCCTCCGGGAGGCCTTCTCGGACCCCCCCAAGTCAGTGTTAGCTGGCGTCCATTCACTGCACAGCAAACTGTGTGTTCCCCCATTCTAAGCTATGCCACTACTGTGTAAGCGTCTCTCCCGTAATCTCTGCGTCCAACTTGTCTATAAGCCCTACGAGTTCAGGGGTCGTCCCTCTTATTCAGCGCAGTATCTTCAGCTTCGGGCAACAGCCTGGAACACTGAATGTGCTAATTAAATGTGGTGCATGAATGATTCCAAGTTCTAATCCTGCTTTTATATGTATTTGTGTCAAGCGGTTGTATTATATGGTTAACAAAGGCCACATTCCTTGGTCATCCTGGGACAGGAGATAAAAGTCCCCTTTCCAGTCGTACATTAATTGAACGTGGCAGAAACCACTGGCTACCTACTCACCAGCTCTTCCTTCTCCTATGAACAGGGCAGCAACGAACACGATTCTAAGGAATGTGCCATGAGCACTCGAAGCCAGCCATGGCATCTTAGCACAGACTGTCATAACAAAATACAGCCTGGATGGCAGAACACAAACTTATTTCTCGGAGGCGTGGAGGCTGGGAAGGCCAAGATCAAGGTGCTGATAAGGTAGGTTTCATTCTGAGGCTTCTTCTCTTGGCTTCTAGCCAGCCCTGTCTCACTGCACCTGCTCACAAGACCTCTGTATTTGTGGAGGGAGAAAGGAAGAGGGAGAGAAAGAGACAGACAGACTGAGCGAGCACTCTGATGTCTCTAAGGGCACTAATCTCGGCTCGAGGACCCCAACCTCATGACTCCATCTAACCCTAACTACCTCCCCCCAAACCCCATCTCCAAATACCATCACATTGGGGGTTAGGACTCAACATACAAATGTGAGGGGATACAAACATTCAGCCTGTAGCACATAGAAATCTCATTCCCTTTTGCCAAATACTACATTTCCCAGCCTGCCTTGCGACCAGGAATGGCCAAGTAATTCAGGCCTGGCCATCAGGACATAATGAGGAGTCTGCCAAGAGGCCTGGGGGAAAGAGTCTCCTAATACAAAGACTCCCTCTTATCTTCTCTTTTGGTTCCAGTACCAATTCCTATTGGGGGCGGGGGGGGGGGGGGGTCTCCCACAGAGCACCAAGTAATTTTCCAGATACCAACAGGGTGCCCGAGAATTCATCTCAATCCTGACACTACCTAGAGAGAAGTTCAGATCCCACAGGTTAAGGGTTCGGTCCTGCAAGACTGGCCACTCCAGTTGAGATGCCAGTCACAAGGCCAGGTTATTACTGCCTGTGTTTCTGACCAACCGGCTACAGATCGGAGGGTTCGAACAACCTCCTTGGGCTTGAGACACCAGCCACAAGTCCAGGTGTTAGCTGTACTTCTGAGCAACGGGCTATAAAGCAGAGGTTCCCACGACCTCCTCCTCAGGTTTAGTTAATTTGCTAGAATGGCTCAGAGAACCCGGAAACAGTTTACCTACTAGATTCCTGGTTTATTATAAAAGGATGGAACTCAGGAACAGCCAAATGGAAGAGTCGCATAGGGCACAGTAGGGGGAAAGGGGCCGGAGCCTCCACCCTCCCTCCAGGCACGCCACTCTCCCCAATCCCCAGATGCTCCCCAACCTGAAGCTCTCTGAATTGGGGTTTTATGGAGCCTTCAATACACAGGCATAACTGATGAAACAATGGGTCACTGTTGATGGAAGTCCATCTCTAGCCCCTGCCCTTCCTGGTCGGGGGGGGGGGGGGGGGGGGGGGGGGGAGACAATGCAAATGGAAGTTCCAACCCTCTGACCATAGGCTCACCCCACTCACAATCAGTCCCATCTTTTGGTGCTTTCCAAAGGTCACCTCATTAACATTACAAAAGATACCCTGACACTCTCACGACTTAGGAAATCTGAAGAATCTGGGGAGCTGTGAGCCAAGAGTACACGGTGAAAACCAAGAATATGTTTTTCTTACAAATCATAATATTGCATCCTCCCACCCTCTTCCTCCTGCCCTAAACACCGCTCTATGAGCACATGGCGTCTGGCACCATTCCCACCGTCTCGTGATCACCCGCCAGTGACCAAAAAGCCCACGTGCTAAAGATAGCAGAGCAGAAAACTTGAAGGTACCAGTGTCCTGGGCTATAATTATTAAGCCACTGTTCCGGAAGAACGTCCTTCTTCCGGGCAGCTTACGACGTGAGAAAAGTCACGTTCAAACCCACTGTTAAATGGGAATTGTTACACGTAGGAGGGCTTTTCAAACTCACACTGAGCAAAATGCATGAAACGCTTTAATGCACACCCACTCTAATGTGATCCAGCCACCCAACCAGAATTGTAGACAGTGGGGATTTGCAATCAAGGGAACACAACACTCTTTCTATTCTGGGAGAAGACACCTGTCGTTTTGGAAATATTAAAGAGTCCCTACACCACCAGAGAGTTTCTATTCCTCTCAAATTTTGTACCAAGGGGTCATACATAACATTGCAGGACAGAATAGACAAGAGCGAGAAATACAGATTACTTCCTTTAAAAAATAAGAGATTAAATCTCGTATTCATAAGAAACCTAAATAATAGACAAGAATCCAGAAACTGAAGGTGTGGTAACATCCAGCTTTTTTATCACTTGCAAATTATGTTAACAAGTGCAAAATTTCATATGTTAAGGAGAAAGAAAGGTCTGACAAGGAACTTCACTCTTAAGATTCGACAATACCACTAGACTGAGAAGTGCTTTTTAAGTATTGGTTCCATTCCGTACGCTTTTTGAATTTTTTTTTTCCAACGTTTTTTATTTATTTTTGGGACAGAGAGAGACAGAGCATGAACAGGGGAGGGGCAGAGAGAGAGGGAGACACAGAATCGGAAACAGGCTCCAGGCTCCAAGCCATCAGCCCAGAGCCTGACGCGGGGCTCGAACTCACAGACCGCGAGATCGTGACCTGGCTGAAGTCGGACGCTTAACCGACTGCGCCACCCAGGCGCCCCATCCGTATGCTTTTTGAAAAATGGTTTGTCATGAGTTGACTCAAATGATGAAGTTAAACAAATCTTCAAAACTACTTGCAATTTGTAGAACCGGCTTTTGTTGTTTTATTGTTATTGTTATGTGTGTTCTACCTTCTTGCCAATCAGTTTTCCATTAACATAAAACACTTCGGTTCTGGCTAAAGAAGTCACATTTTGTCATTTAAAATTGCAGAGAACATCCTTACACGACGTTCTGTGTAACAACTCAGTGTTGCCATAACAGACATGAGACAAACTCAAACTTTTTCTGAGGCACCTAGAAGTGTCACAGACAGCTTTTTTTATGCAACCCCTATATAATTTATATTTCAAGATGACAGGTTAAACCACACAATTGCTGTCTAAAAAAAAAGACTTAATTACCCCAAACATCTCAAAATGCCTACAACTTCTTCCAAGAGTTCTCAGACTCTGTCTTTAAACGCATGTAAGTAAATATATTTAACTGAGAAGAAAATCCTACTTTGCTGAGGGGTGGGTAATTACCTCTCTAATTTTCCAGGCTGGCATCTCCTCAGAGACTCTAAACTCTACAGGTAGCCCTATGTTTAGTTCACCTTTAGAGAAGTCAGCCAAACCATGTTAGAGATCTTGGCTCTAAATAAACGTAGGTTAGGATAAAAAACAGCCTGAAAAAGGAGCTTCCTCTAGGGTTTCAGGTCTTAGGGTTCTGCCAACAGACGGTTCCAGGGTTGCGATTTAAGTCCCTTTGTGTCTTCAAAATCTCTCTTAAGAAGCCAGACTCCTTTTTCCCCTTACTCATTCATTCCTTCCTCTGGACCCAGCGCATTTCATCAGGAGCCAAAAATGTCAAACACTTCCATGGGTAAACAGAAATCTAGTGGCCTTTGTGTGTGTGTGTGTGTGTGTGTGTGTGTGTGTGTGTGTGTTAACGCATGCTGTTATATTATGAGAGGTGACAATGTAATCTGCCTGAGGCACCTCTCTCTCCATCCATGCCAGGCAGGTCATTTTCTTTTTATCAGAAACGAGAGCAGCTCATCGGGTTTAGAGCATGTTGACACCAATGCTAATAAAAGCGAGATAAGAAGCGGCTGCCCTTAAGGTGCCTGAGCCTGTACCCGGCCTAAAACAGATACTTCACAGTTCCTGCACCGCAGCTGGAGCTGGAAAGTGATCTGACGCCACAGTGCCTTAACCGCACACACCTCAAGCAGGTAACAGGGTAGTTGTAAAGTGCAGCAGGGATAGCAGAGGCGCCTAACTCTGGCGATCACTCCGCTCTCCTCTGGGCGAGCAAGACAGTTCTTTCACGGAGGCAACGACGAATGAGGACCCTGACTTCTCAAAAAACCAGCAGAGGCGTGGGATGCAAGCTGGTGCGGCCACTCTGGGTAACAGTATGGAGGTTCCTCAAAAAACTAAAAATGGCACTACCCTGCGACCCAGCAATTGCACTACTAGGCATTTATCCACGGGATACAGGTGTGCTGTTTTGAAGGGACACATGCACCCCCAGGTTTATAGCAGCACTATCCACAATAGCCAAAGTATGGAAAGAGCCCAGATGTCCATCGATGGATGAATGGATAAAAAAGATGTGGTATATATACACACACACACACACACACACACACACACACACACACACACAATGGAGTATTGCTCGGCAATCAAAAAGAAGGAAATCTTGCCATTTGCAACTAGGTGGATGGAACTGGAGGGTATTATGCTAAGCGAAATGAGTCAGAGAAAGACAAATATCATATGACTTCACTCATATGAGGACTTTAAGACACAAAGCAGATGAACATAAGGGAAGGGAAGCAAAAATAATATGAAAACAGGGAGGGGGACAAAACAGAAGAGACTCTTAAATATGGAGGACAAACAGAGGGTTGCTGGAGGGGGTGTGGGAGGGGGGACGGGCTAAATGGGTAAGGGGCATTAAGGAATCTACTCCTGAAATCATTGCTTCACTATATGCTAACTAATTTGGATGTAAATTTTAAAAAATAAAAAATTAAAAGAAAAAAAAAAAAAAAACCAGCAGAGGCAGGAGCAAGATCCATGGTAAACCACGAGTCTGAAAAATAGTCCCAGCAAACTAAGAGACCCGTTAATCAGTAGCTTTAAAACTTTTCAAGATTTAAATAATTAACTTGAAAGAACTCTTACCCAAAGGTATACGCATATAAAGGACACAAAAGGGGCCAAGCTCTTCTCAGGCGCCCAGCTCCCGCAGCAGAGCCCATGTGGTGCCCAGGTCCCAAGCACGTGTGCAAATCACTGCACCAGACCCTACCAGCCATTCTGCCGTTTCAAGGGCAAAACCTGAGATTTTATTCTTCTTTCTCTCATTCTCTCTCCTTTCTTCTGCTCTTGACAGCCATTAGTTCCTCAGGATCACCTCTGACATGTAAAGTCCCCAGTGAGATCCCAAATTCACTTGCAGATAATCTAAGAAACACACTAAAAGACCGGATACTTTCTACAACCTACCCTGACAAAGATTTACACACCTTTTCCAAAAGGTAATTTGGCAATATGCATCAAAGGGCCTTAAAAAAAAAAATAGTTCTGTGTTTTGACCTTATGTTCTCTTTCTAGGAATCTACTCATAAAAAAATTTCCTAAAAAGTGCACGTCAGGATGTCTGAACAAACTTAACCACAGCATTATTTATGCTAATAAAGGTAAATGAAGGGGCGCCTGGATGCCTCAGTCAGTGAAGCGCCCAACTCTTCGTTTCGGCTCAGGTCACAATTTCACAGTTTGTGGAATCAAGACCCGCACCGGGCTCTGTGCTGTCAGTGCAGAGCCTGCTTGGGATTCTCTCTCTCTCTCTGTCTCTCTCTCTCTCTCTCTCTCTCTGTCTGCCCCTCCCTTGCTGTGCACGCTTTCTTTCTCTCAAAATAAATAAACTAAAATAAATAAATAAATGAAATAAGCTAAATGGTCAACAAAAGGGGACTGCTAAGTAAGTTAGTACAGATATGATGGCATCTCCTGTGCTTTGGCCCTACAACGCTTGTTGTCTTTTTTTTAATTTTTGTTTTTAACGTTTATTTATTTTTGAGACGGAGAGAGACAGAGCATGAACGGCGGAGGGTCAGAGAGAGGGAGACACAGAATCGGAAGCAGGCTCCAGGCTCCGAGCCATCAGCCCAGAGTCTGACGCGGGGCTCGAACCCACGGACCGCGAGATCGTGACCTGAGCTGAAGTCGGACGCTTAACCGACTGAGCCACCCAGGCGCCCCCTACAATGCTTCTAATAGAACAAAATTATAAAAATAAAAAAATAAAAAAAACTGTGACAACTCTATATAGTACTATCTAGAAAAATATCAATATAAATGGATTGATAGACAAATTACAAAATTTACTTACTGAACTGGAACACTAAATTTAGTACCACCTTCCTGGGCAGAAGACACATAGCATGTTGTATCCTAAGAAAGGCAACATAAAAGTTTATCTGAGGCTAACTTGCTGGGAGACACTATATCCTGGCATTACCATAATTACTGGGAAGTCAGTATAATACTTCTATTTTCTAACGTGCTCATGCTCCACCCTCCTTTTCCCTTGACCATGACGTTGGTGACTTAAGGTGGGCCTATGGGAGGAAGTCCCACTAGAAATAATGGAAGACTTTCAAGAGCTCTTCCAAAGGTCTATGCCTGCTCTCATTAAAGTCCAACTCCATGATAAATTGAGTCTCTAAATATTTCCACAGACTACGCCACAACAGGCGACGATGTACTGTCTACTCGGTGCCAGATACTAAGACTACAACAGATGAATAGAAGCACGGACCTTGTCTTCGAGGCCCTCGCCAACCAGTCAAGCGAACAGATAAACAGGTATAGTGAGGTAAAAGCTAAGAAGTGTCTAAAACACTGAGGACGGGAAGAGCACAGGAGTCTCAGAGGAAGAGGCATTTGCGGAAATGGCTTGCAAACGCTGTCATTTTCTCCCTCTCTGGGTGCCCCTGAGACGGGAAGAGAGGGGTCTGAGGAGAGAAGGACAGCTGGAAAGGCACTGAGGCTGGCATCCTCAGGGAAGCGGCCCCCGGTCACAGCAGGAGGACCAGGCGTGAGGTGGCGGAGATGAGAGGGTGGGGGCAAGGGTCGGCCGCAGATAACAAATGACACTGAAACAAGAGGAACCTCATCTGGCAAGCCCAGGGGTCGGAATTTTAACACGCAGCCAGGAGTAAATCTCTGAGAAATTGTGAACAGCGGAGTGACACGGCCACTTCACACCTTGCAAGGTGGCAAGGAACAACCTGACGGGAGGGAAACAGCAGGCCGAGAGCCTAAGGAAATCCAAAGGGCCCGAACACAGGGCTGGCGCCAAGATGAAGAGATGAGAGAAGGGAAGACGTGGGGACGGGGGCCAGGCATGGGAACCAACCGGATGAGGCGCGGGAGGCAGAAGCGCTGCCCTCCTTCTTCTGGAAGCCTCTCCTCAAGTCTTCCCAGCGCCCTCTCGCTCCTTCCCTCAGTCCGTCCTGTCTGCTGGAAAGAATCGCCCCCTGAGAGCTCTGCGCTGACAACCCAGGGGACGCCTGCCCTCCTACTCTGCTTCACTCCTCCTCAGAGCATTTAGAACCACCAACGGTAGACCCGTGTTTACTTGTTTATTTTCTGTCTCTCCCTGCAGCACTGGAGCTCCACGAAGACAGGGGCTGCCTGCCTGGTTCATGGCCGGATTCGGCAACTTAGGACAGGGCCTGGCACACAGGAAGGGCTCAAAAAATATTTGTTGAGTGAGGGCTCGACACTTGTCTGGAAGAGAAGGAAGGAAGGAGGGAGGGAGAAGGCAGGCAGGCCCCTCAGATTTGTGGTTTGAGTACCTGACTAAAATGTCATGTTACCGAACTGACATCAGTATACTGGGTGGGGCGGGGGCGGGGAGGGAAGATGAGAGAAGCCAAGACGGACTGTTTTGAGTTCTAGAATATTTCATCTGGCCAAGGATGGCACCGTGAGAAGTCATTAATAAATCCTTCCCACTTTAAAAAAAAAAAAAGGCAAAAGAGAAATCAAGGGGTAGCAGGGGAGGTCCTGGAGCAACTTTTCAAGCAGGGTCTCCTTTCTTGGGTGTTCCGAGTGCGAACATAATGTGAAGACACTGACGCTGAGGGTGTTCGCTGACTCCCCAAGGTGGCACAAGCTGGAAAATGGCAGAAGCAAAATGAAAATTCAAGTCTCTGGGCGCCCCCATCCACTACACAACAGTAGAAGCAAACCAGAGTTAGTGACCAGAACTTTTCATATACTTTAAGAACACTATTAGGCTTTCCCTCATCCTTCTCCACGTTGGGATGCTTTTTAATTCAGGGTTTCAAATTTATGAGAAAAGATGGCTTCCACTGCCATCGTGTTCTGTATCCAGGGAACGTACTGCCTGAGACTGACCTCTGAAGTCTCTAAGACTTAGTCCCGGCCAATTACACTTGCTGTGTTGGAATTTCTTTACCAGAAGGAGGACCAAAAGAAAAAAGTCTTAAATGAGATAATCACCATCCACCGCTGCGCTATGCCCCCTTCGTTCTTTATTTGAAATTTCAATTCACGCCTCACAACTCGCATCAACGGACCTCCCCGTCCCTTTGCAACATCCCACAAAGACCAGAATAAACGTTTCATCCTGTCAGCTAACCCCAGGTACCACCGGGCTCGCGTCTAGTCCCTTAAACCAATGGCCGGAAGCTGACAGAATATGCGAGACAAGACTGAGTTTAACTGGCAGAGGTGCTCAGATCTGCCCTGTGCTATCTGAAACTCAGACCACAGGAGACAAGAGTGCACTTTTTTCACCGTGGCAACAGATTCAACCTCTTGGCCCTGTGGAAGCCATCTGAATATATTTAACCAAAAGGAAAATGAAAAGAGAGAGGGAGAGAGCGAGAGCGAGAGAGAGAGAGAGAAAGGAAGGAAGAGGGAAAACTTCCTATCTTCTGATTGAGGATATATTCAGCACTCTGATTTTTTATGCACATTTGATCATGCTGCTGACAGCCTTGGAAGTTAAGTAATATGGACTGCTGCACAGAGGTTTCAAACCTTGATGGAAACCAATGGCAGGCTCCTTTTGACAGTCCAATAATGACAAGCACGTTGCAGGCCAATGCCCGTCATTCACCAACATCTCCAACCTGCTCCAACTGCTGCACAGCGACTAAGTGGAGGGTCAGAGGTTAAGCTCCAAGAAGCCAGCGATGAAGGGCAACTGTCATGCACCACTGCCTATTGTGAAGCAGCAAGGAGTGGCTGTCTCCTCCAGAACATGCAAAACGCTCTCATTCTGTCCAGGCAGAGACACATCTGAAGGTCCTAAATGAGACCATCGCCAATTCATGAAGCGCCAAACTGACAGCATGCCATTCAAGCTGTCTCCGATTTGACTTTTTTTCCTATTTCAAATCACAAATGCATGCAAAGTATACAGTTAAGCATAACTCCTCAGCCATGGTTTTAAGCAGGCTATGCTTTTCGACACATTCGTAGCCTCAGACACATACACAATCTCAGATCCTAAAAAAAGGAAAGAAAACACAAAATTAATTTATTCTTCAGGGAGTTTCTAATAAAGTATATAATGCCACATGGCGCAGAAGAACCCAGATGACAGTTTTCTAGGAAAGTTCACAAATTGTGTACCAAAGAAAATAACCTTAAAAAGGAATGATTTCATCTTATTACCATATAACCAGGAGAGCATAAGACTATAACTATATATGCGGAATTTTATTTAATGAAAGCAAGAGAATTTTAAGTATGCGGTAATTTATCAATGCATTTTATAATTTTTTACGAGAATATCACTCACAGATTATTCAGTTTACCTGTGACAGAAATACACCCTTCCTTAATTCTAACTTTGCAATCTTCTTGTTTTTTCTGTAATGGAATGACATGATCCCACTCAGATGTGTGTGTTAATATATATTAACAAAGAGATTTCATCTTTATTGAGTAAAAAGAAATGTCTCATCTTATTTAGAAGCCTATGATTGTCACTAAAAGTGACCGGCTAGGATTAAGAATTAAGTTGGACAGGTCTTCTTATACCCTTTTCACCAACAATAGGATTTCTATCCACAAATAGAGCCATAAGTGGCCCTCATCAGAGACAGCCTTTAGCGGAATGAACTTGAAAATGAGCCTTCTATAAAGGTGTTGGTCTATACCAACTATAGCACTAAAGTCACTCTTTAAGCCCTGATCACTATCACCCACTCTTCCTTAAGTAAGCCTGGGGAGAGGAGATAACCTATCAACTATAAGGAACAAAGCCAGAACACCCCATCATTAAAGCCTGTACAGGCTGAGGTCAACTAATTGCCCTATGCTCTAGCAATAAGAAAGAACACAGCTAGTTTCTGACACAGAGATGGAGAAAACCAAACGCAAGTTATTTTAAGTAATGTATGAGCACGCATCAACCTGCCATTCCCAAGCAAAACCAGAAATTACGGTGTATAAACCCAGATTACTATACGTAGTTCTGATCAAGAAAAACCTCACAAGCCGCAAGTACTGATTCACATACTATTGGGACAACTACTTAAATAACACTGTTCAAAACAAAATAGCTAAGTGAGCATTCTGCAATGTAAGAGACTTGGTCAGAATGTGAATATGAAATGACGTCTCTTTCCTGAGGGATAATTTCAGGGGGAAAATTCTTTACTTCATATTCAGGCATATATGGCCCACGAAATCACAAAGACTGAATTCAGAGACAGGCATTTCTTCCCCAAATCCTTTTATTTTAGACCTTTTATTTAGACCTTTGATGTTGCAAACATCAAAGCTTAATGTGAACCAATACAGGACAAATAAAAGAAAGTACTCCTTTTAGACACCCCTAGAATCTACTAATGCCATTCATATTCCTACGGGATAACACAGAACAAAAACTTAAATGGCTTCAAAAAACAGGCTAGCTGATTAATTAGTCCCAGACTCATAAGGGGTAACGAGAGGAAACCAAGAATTTAGGAGCGGCAGATCCCAAGAAAAATTTTACATGGCTAAGTCCAATGCTCGAATTATTATACTGGAGGAAAAAGAGGGCGTGGAGCCTAAATCTGTTCTGTCACCCTCAGATCCGAGAGCTCGGCTAAATTCCCTCCTCAGGCCTTCCTGCTCTGTGACTCTGCATGAAGGGGTCCCCACTTGATCCTTTCATGCAGATGACAAGAGAAGGAGAAGTTGGCTGGACATCAACCTGTGGTCATAAAATCCATCCTTCGTTTCCCCTCTTCAAAATATCCTGGAGGCAGGGGGGCCGAGATAACGGCAGTTGGTAGGAATAAGGCGGGTGGGCACGTTCATTTCGAGGTAGAGCAGGTCAGTTTTTCATGAACATTCAAAAGGAAGAGCCAACCCTCATATCCAGTCTCTCCAACCCAGGACACGGTAGATAATAAATGTCTGAGGAATGAATTGATACATGAATACTCAATACCCCTTGTCAAACTTTCTACTCGGTTGATACGTAAGGGGAACGCACCAGAATAGCATTTTCTTGGAGAGAAACATTGGACACATATCCTGGAGAGATCAGGAGGACAACCACTGCGCTCCACTTTCCCCATTTATCCCAAATTTCACTATCTAAAAGGTTCTCCCACATGTATATACATTCAGCAAGATTCAAAAAAAAAAAAAAAATGTTGCTACATTCAGTCAAATGTGATTTCAGTCAAATCAATGACTCCTGCTATTTCAGTGTTCCACAGATCAGTGGAGATGAACAGAATTCCCACAGTGGGAGTTGGGATGCAGAACGTGGTCTCAACAACTGGGCCTGGTAGTTGTTCCAGAAAGTCCCATTAGACCATTAGATGGAGACGACGATAATTCTCCCTCCTCTTAACATGCGGCTTTTTATCAGGCCCTCGGTGATATAGTGACACAGCAACTAATTTTGTTTACCTTTCTTCTGTAAATGAAGCCAAAAGGCCTGATGCTTACTGTTGGAGTGTAGAAATATTGCTGCATGCTCATGGTGGTGGAGGGTGGGGAACAAAGCCAAATGGAGGGACTGCTCTTCTCTGTGTCCGATTCTGCAAGGCGAGACGCTGCGGCGAAGTGCCTAAGTGCTTTGAGATCATCAGTTCAGAAGTACCAGCTAACCCAAGCAGGTGCCCTGCTCTTGGCCGAACAAAAGCCAGACACACTCATTTTACCATATTCATTGTACACGGAACTGTTCAGTGCAAGGAGTACCGGCTGCCTCCGGGTCATGAAATAATACTAAAAACTTTATAATCATTCATTGATTAAGTTTTCAGCATACTCTATCATTTGAATCCAATGGGAGCATAAAGAGCTATTTGTGAGGTCAACCACGGTACAGACAGATGCTGACATGCTATTGATGGCAAGGTGGAAAGAAATTGCTAAATACAGCAGATCAATACCTCGTTTCACTGTTACAGCCTTCTGCAGACATAAAATATATATCTTTACAGCTACAAAAATAATAATAATGAAAGTGGGAGATAAATGCTTCCCTCAAGGTAAACTATTTGATTAGCTAAGGGCAAAGGTGACAGCAGCAGTTACACTAAAGTAACTTTATAGTCTTAAATAAAAACAGGAGGAACAGCAGTGGATGAAACGGCAAAATGAACCGGGACACACACAGGCGATTCAGATACAGCGCTTTTAAAAACCACAGCGATAGGCAAAGGGCCACCAACACCTAAGATTTTCCTATGGTCCACAAATCCAGTTTCCTGAGATCTATTCGTCATATGGCTTTACACAAAACATTTCTAAATAAAGCATTTTCTGCTGTGGATGGAGAACAAATAGAGAGCCGAGGACAAATAAATGTGCTATCAAGTGTAACGAACAAACAAAAAGCTCAACTTTCGGTTTATACACAATTCCATTTCACCGGAAACAGTGAGAGGCAACCAGATCTTTAGCACCTTACTCGATATATAAAACAAATTTGTAACATGGCTCTTGGCCAGAGGGAGCTTATAATCTCTCTAGGGAAAAGAGAATTACAGGAAACACCACTAGATGTGAGCAATAATAAGATGCGATACCTATTATGACCAAATGTCAAGATGCACGGTATTGTACCCCAGTTAAGTGTACCATATGCAAACTTACTGTTGTTACCATACATTCTGACATAGGAAATAAGGGCAGCAGGAAAGAGATGAAAGAAATAATCCTCAAAAGCTTCATGAAAGAGGGAGAACTTGAGGCAATTCCTCAGGGATTGGTAGATCTTATACAGTATCATCGAATTAGTTTTCATTTCGCGGAGATGAAACTTGCTTTGTAAATCCCCACAGTTTGAGATTAAAAACAACCAAACAAAATTTACCATCAATTATCTGAGATATAAAGTCTCGCAGGAATCTTTAAAAATAGCCTAAAGGGTATTTTTGTTTTCAAAAAGTTATACCTCCTTTTTCCCTGCTAGCAATGAACTGCTAAAAAATGGGGGTGGGGGGCGTGCTCTACCAGAAACCACAACACTGAAATGTCAGGGATTATGTAAAGCCCTTCAATGAATATTATTCTAAAAAAATATTTAATAATTACACAGAAAACAACGATCACTCAGCATTTGTATGGCATTTAGCAATTTATTTTTTTTTTTTTTTCAATGTTTTTTTTATTTATTTTGGGGACAGAGAGAGACAGAGCATGAACGGGGGAGGGGCAGAGAGAGAGGGAGACACAGAATCGGAAACAGGCTCCAGGCTCCGAGCCATCAGCCCAGAGCCTGACGCGGGGCTCGAACTCACGGACCGCGAGATCGTGACCTGGCTGAAGTCGGACGCTTAACCGACTGCGCCACCCAGGCGCCCCTAGCAATTTATTTTTTTAATCTTTTTTAACATTTATTCATTTTTGAGAGAGAGACAGAGCACGAGTGGGGGAGGGGCAGGGAGAGAGAGAGAATTCGAACCAGGCTCCAGGCTCTGAGCTGTCAGCACAAAGCCCGAAGCGGGGCTTGAACCCACACCATGAGATTATGACCTGAGATGAAGTCGGACGCTGAACAGACTGAGCCACCCAGGAGCCCCACATTTAGCAATTTAAAATCAACCTGCTAAAAAGTAATAAAAAATAAAAAATAATAAAAAATAATAATAATAAAATTAAATAAATAAAATAAAATAAAATAAAATAAAATAAAATAAAATAAAATCAACCTGTTAATCTAGGACTGACTTATCAGATGGCATTCATTTTCCAAAAAAAAAACCATGGGAAATCTTAACAGACCATGATACAATACTACACCCCTATATAGCAATAAACAAAACATGTTAAAAATAAAAATAAATCTCAGTGCTAGAGAAGCAATGGAATTGTAATGTAACTATAACTGAAAGGGAAGGAATAACTACATATTTATTTTTCCTCCAAATAAGAATTTTGTTAAAAAACTGTGCAGCACCTGGATGGCTCAGTCGGTTAAGCATCCGACTCTTGATTTTGGCTCAGGTCACAATCTCAGGTTTGAGCCCCACGTCCAGCTCTGCACTGACAGCACAGAGAGCCTTCTTGGGATTCTCTCTGCCCCTCACCCACTGGTGCATGTGTGCATGCACATGTGCACACAGTCTCTCTCTCTCTCTCTCTCTCTCTCAAAACAAATAATAAATACGTTTTTTAAAGGGCTGCTCTAAGACCTATAAAAATGGAAAAGAATTTTTATCAATTGTATAATTTATTATCAGTTTATATAAATTACACTAGCTTTTTAGTCTTTGTTTTGGGAAAAGAGTATAATAATGTCTCTAGCATTCTTCTGCAGAGGAAATGCAATTGAACCACAACGTTAAAACCCTCCCGCAATGCACATCCATTTCGCTAACCGTGTGGTGATGCGGCAGTCTAGGACACCCCACATAAACTAGAAGCTTTTTTTTATCCTAGTAAACTAGAAATTCCATAGGTGGGTGAAGGGCTCCTAGGTCTCAGTGTACTTTAGGCTCTCTCGATAATGAGCATTTGAAAATTAAGTCTCAGAAAACAATCAGTAAATATTTACCGTATATCTGTCAACAAAGTTGTGTGACACATTTCAGAGGACGTGTGCATACATATATATGTGTGTATATAATATACACATATTTTTTAATACTTTCTCCTCCAAAGAACTTGATACTATGTTGGGAGATAGAGCTGGGGGAGTAGTGGATAAGACAAGAATACTAAAAGCCTTCTATTTTAAATCATATTTGTATCTACATAGCATTTTTAGTGCTGTGCTCACGACTCTGCATGCATCACAGAACCAAAATACAGTCTGTAGAACTAAGAAATACTAAGTGATAAACGCTACAAAAACATGCACAAATTGCTACAGGAACACAGAAAAGAAAATTATTTTTAAGATTTTGAAATGCTTTTCATATTACAAAAAGGAAATAAATGAACTAAGTATTCATCTCAAGAATTCAGTAAAATAAAAACAAAAGCAGTTTAAGCAAAACTGAAGGAAGGAAACAATAAAGATTGAGGTAAAAATTAATGAATGAGCATAACAAAGTCAAGAGATCGTTTTAAAAAAAAACAGGTCACAAGCAAACAGAATCAAGCTTTGAAGACATTACATGAATACATAAAGTTAAAATTAAAAAGAAAAAATAAAAAATATGGAAGTTTTTATTATAAAACTGCACAACTCTATCTTATAAGCCAGAGAATGTTATGTTCAGTGCTGTGCTGGTAAATATGAAACCTCAATTTCTGAGAAAGCATAATGACCAAAATTTACTCAAAAGGAAAAAACTATATAGCCCACTAACTAGAAAAGATATTGGTACAGTTATCCAAAAATTACCTTCCCTAACATCACATGAAGAGTTTTACAAGTAATTTAGTTCAAACATCCAAGAGAAAAATAATTCCAATGTTTTTTAAAAGGCTCTAGAGCACAGAAAGAGGAAAATGGTACAAATCATTTTATGACACAGGCTTATCTATGATAGCAAAACGTGACAAAAGAAAGCACAAAAAGGAATGTTTCCCAGTATTTTAACAAGTAAATTATCTTCCCTCTACCATTTGCTGATGAGGATCAGCCAAAAGAGTTTTATTAAATTTTACTAACTATGGTTTGAATTATGACTATAACATGCATATTAAATATGGCTCACTGAAGATTCTGATATACCCTGGGGGTACTACCATCCAGCTTCCTTGGTAATCACTGCTATAGACCCATCTTGCTTTCCTAATTGAAATACTAAAAGGTTGAATTCAGTAGTATGTTAAGACATAATGTGACTAAGTAGGATTTATGCCAAGAAACCAATATTAGAAACTATATTAATAGGCTACATTCTATCAGTGAAAGTCAGACATTACCATCTAAATAAATGTCTAAATGTCAAAAATATATTCAACAAGGGGCACCTGGGTGGCTCAGTCGGTTAAGCGTCCAACTTCAGCTCAGGTCACGATCTCATGAATCGTGAGTTGAAGCCGCGAGTCAGGATCTGTGCTGACAGCAGAGCTTCGGATCCTCTGTCTGCACCACCACCACCACCACCACCACCACCCTGCCCCACTCTGCCCTTCCCCTGCTTGCTCTTTCTCTCTCTCTCTCAAAACTAAAAAAGCCATTTTTAATATATATGCATATATATATGCACGTATATATTAAACATGAATTCAACCTCAGTCCCTAGAAAAAAATAAACTAAAAATCAAAGATTATTGTCAGTAATTACCATTACACTCAATACCAGAATCCTGAAACATAAGTAGTAAAAGCATGACTATCACCTCTATTCAAAGGTTTCAGACAAAGTAATAACACAAGAAAAAAAAAAAGGGGGAGGAGGATATAATTACTGAAGGGGGAAAGACCAAATTTTATTTGCAGATGATTAAATTATATGCCTAGTATACACCTAGAAACCCAAAAAAATAAACAAAAAATATTAGAATAAGAATATTTCTATATTGTGGCCAATTACAAAAACAACACATAAAACAAGCTTTCCCATGTACCACTCTAAAAATATAATTTAAAAATATCCCATTTGCAATAGTAACCAAAAATAGTAATCAAATATGTAAAATATACAGTAATAAACCCAAAAGGTAATAAATAGTACTTAATTGAATAAAATTACAAAACTTTATGAGGATCATGAAAGAGAGCTTAAATAAATATAAAGACAAATAACATTGTGGAATGAGAAAAAAATGTTTTTAAGTTTATTTTTGAGAGAGCGAGTGAGAGTGGGGGAGGGGCAGAGTGAGAGGGAGAGAGGAAAAATCCCAAACAGGCTCCACACTGACAGTGCAGGGCTCAAACTCACTAACCACGAGATCACGACCTGTGTTGAAACCAAGAGTCAGACACCTAACCGACTGAGCCACCTAGGCAACTCAGATGAGAAAAATTTTTTGCCATAATTAGTTCTTTCTTTTTGTTTTTATTTTTTTTAAATGTTTATTTTTGAGAGAGAGACAGAGTGCTAGCAGGGGAGGGGCAGAGAGAGAGGGAGACACAAAATCCAAAGCAGGCTCTAGGCTCTGAGCTGTCAGCACAGAGCCTGATGCGGAGCTTGAACTCACGAACCATGAGATCATGACCTGAGCTGAAGTTGGACACTTAACTGACTGAGCCACCCAGGCGCCCCTACTTCAGTTCTTTCCAAGTTAAGTTATAAATTTAATGCAATAATAATTAAAATACTAAAGGGATGATGTACCCAAGAGACTTAAAAAAGTGATTTTTTAAGTTTATCTGGAAAAATTGTTAAGTTGTCTCCTCCTTATAAAAGAAGAGCCAAAGAACTTCTAAAAACAAAGAACAGTCACGCAGGTCTTGTACTGCTAGAAACTGGAAGGCATCATGAAACTCTGGTAATTAAAATGGTGTATCAAGAACAAGAGACAAAACAAAAGAATCAATAAAACAAAATAAAAACAAACAAAAAGCAGATCTGAGTATTTCAGCACTCAAATCAGTCAATTAATTTGCATAATTCCGAGGTGGAAACTGGTGAACCACCCGGGAGGAAAAGTTAGATAGCTACTCCATTTCATACACCAACTAAATTCTAGATGGATTACAAGAATGATATAAAAATATAGGGGTGCCTGGGTGGCTCAGTCGTTTGAGGGTCCGACTTCAGCTGAGGTCATGATCTCACAAACGTGAGTTCGAGCCCCACGTCAGTCTCTGTGCTGGCAGCTCGGAGCCTGGAGCCTGCTTTGGATTCTGTGTCTCCCTCTCTCTCTGTTCCTCCCCTGCTCCTCTCTCTCTCTCTCTCTCAAAAATAAATAAAGATTAGGGGTGCCTGGGTGGCTCAGTCGGTAAAGTGTCAAACTTCAGCTCAGATCATGATCTCACAGTTCGTGAGTTCAAGCCCCCTATCAAGCTCTGTGCTGATAGCTTAGAGCCTAGAGCCTGCTTCGGATTCTATTTCTCCCTCTCTCTCTGCTCCTCCCCCGCTCATGCTCTGTCTCCCTCTCCTTCAAAAATAAATAAAAACATTAAAAAAATTTTTTAATAAATAAATACAGATTAAAAAAACTTTTTTTTAATATTAAAACACAAAATACCTAGGACATATAAGTGACTAATTCAACTGATAATTAGGTGGGAAAAGTTTCCCTATACATAAAGAACAAAAAATTTTTGAATAATAAAAATTCAAAAGTAGAAGGCAGGCAACAAACAAACTATGAAAAGTATTTCCATCAGTTGATTAACGAAAAATAATATCCCTAATATTTACGAAGTAGTCTTACAAATCAACAGGAAAAGACAAACACACATTACCAAAATGGACAAAGGCTATATAAACAAGCAAATCACAAAAGAAATATATTTTTGGTCAATAAACACGATGAGAGGGAATTCAACCATATACTCAGTAATTAAGAAAATACAAATGGGGGGGAAGAAAATTCAAATTGTAGGAGCTACAATGAGCTCCTACTTCACCTCCTCCAAATTGGCATATATTTTTACTTTATGCTAATTCTCAGGGTTGGAGAGGACATAACAAACGTGTATTCTCAGGCAGTGTTTCTTACAGTAGAAATTGGCATCACCTCTCTGGGGGGCAATCTGACAGTGCAAACTAAAACTCTTTACAAATGTTAACCTGACAATTTGCCTTTTTTTAATTTACCTTGTGGAAAATACCAGAGGTTTGCACAAAGATTTATGTGCAAGAATGGTCACTGAGAGATAATTTATAATAGCAGGAAAAAAAAATCCGTATGATGAAATAGTACATAATGAAAATCCATAGGATGAAACACTTTATGTTTTGTTTAAAATATCTTATATAAATACGTTGTAGATAAAACTGGGCTCACAGTGATATATTGGGCATATAATAGGCATAATAAGAATAATATAGTATTTTAACAAATACACCAATATACTAACACAGAGGTTATCCCTGGAAAATTATAGGCTTTTTTTTTTCCTGCTTGGTATTTTTTTGTATTTTTAAATTTTTCTAATATAACAAACTATCATGTAATTGGGAAAAATAATGTTTTAAATAAATGTTTAATTATCTGTGCCCCACATATTATTGTCATACATTTACAAAGCTGTCTTTCATTAGCCGCATGTTAAAAATAATTTCACTACCTAAAGTCACATCCATGGTAATATTAATCACAGCTAATGCTTACAAAACACTTATGTTTACCCAACACTATTCTAAATACTTTCTATATATTAAATCATTTCATCCTTAGACTATTATTATCATCTCTATTTTACAGTTGAAGATTGAGGCTCCAGGAGATGAGGTGAGCTGGCCAAGATCGCTCAGCTAGTAAGCAGAGAAGCTAGGGAGAAAACAAGGCCGACTGCGTGCAAAATCCATACTCTGAAACACACAACAGGCTACTGTCTCTCCTGATAAACTATACTATAAAGCAACAAGACTGATTTACAATATATATGTCAGAACATAAACAATCAAATAAGCACTATCCCCTTTAAAGTAGTCTCCGTGGGAAACTATACATACCCAAAAATGTGGTCACTGATCAAAACATTTTTGGAAATCCTTCCTCTGACGGTCTCCAGGGGGCAGTAAAAGTGAGAAAAGATGAGATTTCTATCAAACAGCTAGGAATCATTCAGCCGCGGGTCTTAAAGTGTGATTAAACTGCACAGTTCTGCTTTTTGTAACATAAGAAAAATCGATGAGGCTGATTTTACTATTGCACCCATACCTGGTATCCGCTTCCAGAAACTACATTCACAGGAGGCTTTCACCACTTGCTACCCTGCAATTACCGTAATCATTTGCTCACTGAGCCGAGGTCCTCCATGGCAAAGATTATATCTTACTCATCTTTGCATCTCCAGCCTCTAACACAATTCTTGGCACAACAAAGAGTACTGGTTAAGTATCTCTGAATGAACTCTAAAGAGAATGCCATACATACAAGTGCTCTGAGCAATGACAATATAGAAGAATGAATAAAAATACCACAAGGAGAGCATCTGAGCCTGTGTACAGGTAAACATATAATGTAGGTAGACTACAATGGAAATTTTAAGGAGTAATTCTTACAATTCTAAATATTAAGAAAGATAAAACTGAGTTTTTCACAGGTCTTCTTAGGACGATTCCTAGCTATAGTCATTTCACAAAACACAAGGAGGGGGAGTAGATATGCCTCATTGTCTAAAAAGCAATCTACTGAACCAAGGATGCAGAAATAACCATAAACTTTCTCAGACAACGATGCAAAAACACATCTGCTACACAGAAGACACCAGGATGCATCCTGCCTATGGGTTCAATCGACAAAGCACAACGTGGTGTCTGAAATATAAATCAAAGCACCTTACATCCCTGGTACTTATTGACATTTGCTACCTGCAAATTTCTAATATGTGCAAGATGGGTCTATTTTTATTTACAGCACAAACCACAGACTGAATGTAAAACAAGACGCTTAATAAATCCAGGGGAACATAAAACACCAGCATAACTCAGACAGCAAGACAGACACTCACTCCTTAATTAAGTGGGTGATGTTCTGTTTAAAACAAAAAGACAACCCTGGGCTGCAGCTAAGATTAAGCACTCAGTGTTGCGAGGGAAACGCCAACCATTTTCGGGGCAGAGGCTTTAAATCATGAAAAATAAACCATCTGATAGTCTGTATTCAATAGTAAGTAGACAGTCAGGACACAGACTGATTTGGATTAACACATTTTCAGTTATAACAAGTAATTTTACAGAGGATTAGTATCTTGATGGTCTGATCAATATGAGGCACCGCTGCCATTACAGATGAAGAGAAAATTGCCCCTCTGGTAATAAAGTGTGCGTGTCTTCGTTCTCCTTCATTTGCTGAGTCCATTACAGTAATGGTTCCAGCATTAACAGCTGGGGCAATTTAAGCAGCAGGGGTCTGATGAATTTAAAAGCTGGGCACACTGGCTACTCATCCTTTCCTCTCCTTCCAGGCTGCAGAGGCAACTCCTCGGCCTGGCTGCCTCCAACACGAGGATCGTGTTTCATGAGAACAACGGCCACGGTACGATTTGCCAATTATTGTCTCATTAATAGTGTTACCAGTCAATAATGTGACTAAAACAAAAACCGCTCGCAGCATATTGGCTGCTGATCCTGCAAAAAACTGCCAACTATTTACCTAAATAACAAGATTGACGTGACAACAGGCTAGAGTCCACATAAACTGGAATGTTTTCATTCATTTGCCTGATGCTAGTCTCTAGCCAAACACAAAACAAAAACAGAACGTTCGCGCTGACAGGGAAGAAAAAAAAAATCGTCAGCAAAATGTTCCATCTCTGTTTTCAAAAAAATGGCAAACTGGAAAACAATGAGATAATGGACTGCGGTGCACAGAAACAGAAAATCCATATTAATACAGCCTTGAGACTTTAATCATGCCCAATTCAACAGTGAGTTAAGGTTGCCACATCAGCCCATTTTATATGATTATTAGAGAAATGCTGGCCCTTGAGGCTCAGCCTTGAATGATCCAGTCACTAAACGAAGGCGCCAAAGGGCAGACTTAGGGCTAATGCAGAAATCAGAGCACCAAATTTTCTGATCACAAACGGTTATGAAAACACTCATGCACTGGCAACATCTCTCTCCCTCAGATCAGCTGCAACACAATTTGGTCCTTCAGACTGAGTTTTTTTTCTACTTCGTTTCTACCAGCTGTAAAGGATCTCAACTGCCATTTATCCATATGGCAGTTCTTTAACATAAAGGAAGGCATGGTCCCTTTGCAAGCAGGTCATTTCCAAAACTACAGAGGAAATAAATGATCATAATGGCAACAGGACAGATGCTCATAGCACAAACAAAAATGCGAGCCTAGAGCACCTATACAAGGTTCAGCTTTCAAACATGCACTGGCCTTGCAGGAGAAACACGATGCCAAGGCCAAGGGTGTGGAAACTTCCTACCGATGCCAATCTTAGTCTCCTGAACGTTTCCTAACCCGGCCCAAAAATCCCCAAGATTCCTCCCAGCTTCCACTGGAAAATCAACTGGTGAGACAGTTTTGTAAAATAATACAAAATCAGTGAGTATATAACAGAAGGTCACATGAATGTGGTTAGCAGAACTCTAAATTTACCTTCTCTGAACTGCACCTTTTTTTAAGGTTCCAAAAGTACCACCTCAACTATAAAGTTCTCGTCTTCTAGAGATTAGAAAGTCATAATTTAAATGTAACTTTATCAAGAAATCTGCCATAATAAACTAGCACCAACAAAATACACCAATCCTCCAGGGTAAATTAGCATCTTAAATTTAAAGGGAGCACTAGAAAACAATTGTTGGCAGTTGCTAAAGCATGTGCCGAAGAGAAGAATCCTATTTCTCAACATTAATACCTATACCTATGGTGTGTCAAGTAATTTAAAATCCATATTTAACCATTTTGCATTCTTTCTTTCAGGTTCCAGCTTCAGCTCTCAGTAGGGCAAAGCCTAATGACCAATAATAACAGGTGATGCTTTGGGGGAATTCACTCATTCTTTTGATAAATATGTATGCGATATTTACTACGTGCCTGGAACAGTGTGAAGTGCCAGGGATACAATGGTGAAGAACAAAACTACCCACGGTCTCTACTTTCTCGAAGCAAACACTCTAAATGCCAATACCTGTATTGCCAGACTTGACCACAATAGAATCCAATCGGCAGCCAGGGAGCCAATATGATCATTATTAAGGGTCACATGTAACCTGTATCAGATACTGGAGGCTCTCAACCATTCAATCTTCAACAGACACTTACAAATGCCTCATATGTGCAAGATACTCTGCTGGGTACAATACAGAGAAGGAAGGATGAATAAGAAAGACACCAATGCAGTCTTCAGAGAAGCTGTCTAAAGCGTCTAAGCGTAGTTTTCAAAACCAACACAAACATGGTAATACAAAGTAACAAGAATTCAATGTGACTCAGTGGGTTAGCTAGTTAACTTTTCAAGGAAAAATACTTAAAGTGTTTTGGAAACCATGAATAAACTAACCCTTCTATCTAGAGAAGGCAATCCAAACTACTAAATAGTGATTAAAGGTTGATCCATACACTCGAAGAGAGATCAAGCAAAAGATAAAGAGAGACGTTTGGGGGGGGGGGGGGGGGGCGGGGAATCACACACTGGAATACGGCAGGAGAAGTTTTAATTTTTTAAGTCGGCTGGTCATTGGCCACCACCAAAAATGTTCTACATTCAGTTTCCTAAATCTGCGACAGATAAACTGGCAATATAATCCAGGATGGTCCATAGTGAAGGTAGGGACCAAAAGAACCTTTCCAGAACCTTACTAAAATGCCAAACTGCAAAAAAAATAAAATAAAACTGAACTAAAAAGACCCAATGAATACATACACAAACCACAAACTTCCTTTTATTGCACTATCATATTTATAACTCACTAGACAGTATAACATAAGGTTTATCTTATTAAATGATATCAAGAAAATAGCCACCAAAACAGAAGACTTTGTTAATGATTTTTATTTGAAACAGCAAGTTTATTCTGGATATGTTCCTTCACTGATAAAAGTGTACATTACTTAAACAAAATTATCATGTTCCTAATAAGTGTACAGCCCTCTCAGTAATAAATCTTAACTAGTTATATTTTCAGTATTTTTTAAAAAGATGATCTTATCCATAGGAACCTTTGAAACTAACTTGGAATTCAACATCTACACCTTTTCACTCCATGACTGAAAAACAGTTCTAATACCCTATCAAAATACCAATGGCATTTTTTACAGAACTAGAACAAGGAATCCTAAAATTTGTATGAAGCCACAAAAAATCCCAAATAGTGAAAACAATTTTGAAAAAGAAAAAACAAAGACGGAGGCATCACAATTCCAGATTTCAAGTTATACTACAAAGCTGTAGTAATCAAAATAGTATGGCACTGGCACAAGAATAAACATATAGACAGACCAATGGGACAGAACAGAAAGCACAGAAACAAACCCATGAGTATATGGGTCAACTAATCTTTGACAAAGGAGGAAAGAATATGTAATGGGAAAGTCTCTTCAACAAATGGCATTGAGAAAACTGGATAGCTACATGCAGAGAAGTGAAATTGGACAACTTTCTTATACCATAAAAAAAGATTAACTCAAAATAGATTAAGGACCTAAATGTGAGACCTGAAACCATATAAATCCTAGAAGAGAGGATAGGCAGTAATTTTTCTGCCATCAGTCATAACAACGTTTTTCTAGATACGTCTCTTGAGGCAAGGGAAAAATTAACTATTGGGAGTTCACCAAACTTAACAGTTTCTGCACAGCAAAGGAAAAAATACACAAAATCAAAAGGCAACCTACCAAATGGGAGAAGGTATCTGCAAATGACATATCCAATAAAGGGTTAGTATCCAAAATATATAAAGAACTTATAAAACTCAATACCCAAAAAAAAAAAAAACCAAAAACGAATAACCCAATTAAAAAATGGGCAGAAGACAAGTACAGACATTTCTCCAAAGAAGACATCCAGATGGCCAACAGACACAGGAAGAGCTGTTCAACATCACTCCTCATCAGGGAAATGTAAATCCAAACTACAATGAGATATCACCTCATACCTCTCAGAATGGCTAAAATCAAAAACACAAGAAACAACAAGGTTGACAAGGATGTGGGAAAAAAAAGAACCCTCTCTCACTGTTGATGGGAATGCAAATTGGTGCAGCTACTGTGCAAAACAGTGTGGAGGTTCCTCGAAAAGTCAAATACAGAACTACCCTACGATCCAGCTACTGCACTACTTGGTATTTACCAAAACAATACAGAAACACTAATTCAAAGGAATACATGCACCTTCATGTTTATTGCAGCATTATTGACAATAGCCAAATTATGGAAGCAGCCCAGGTGTCCATCAATAGATGAATGGATAAAGATGATGAGATATATATATAATGAGAGTGAAATATTACTCAGCCATATAAAAGAATGAACTCTTGCCTTGTGCAATGACACAGTTGGAGCTAGAGCGTATACTGCTAAGTGAAAATAAGTCAGGGAAGCACAAATAACATGATTTTACTTATATGTGGAATTTAAGAAACAAAACAAAGAAACAAAGGGAAAAAAGGACAAACCAAAAAACAGACTCATGACTATAGAGAACAAAGAGACGGTTACCAGAGGCGAGGTAGGTGGTGGATGGGTGAAACAGGTGAAGGGGATTAAGAGACACTTACCATCCTAAACCTCATAAAGGCCATATATAAGGACCCACAGCTAATATCATCCTCAATGGGGAAAAACTGAGAGCTTTCCCACCAAGGTCAGGAACAAGACAGGGATGTCCTCTCTCACCACTGTTGTTCAACATAGTACTGGAAGTCCTAGTCTCAACAGTCAGACAACAAGAAGAGATAAAAGGCATCCAAATCGGCAAGGAAGGGCTCAAACTTTCACTCTTTCCAGATGACATGATGCTCTAGGTGGAAAATCCGAAAGATTTCACCAAAAAACTGCTAGAGCTGATACATCAATTCAGCAAAGTCGCAGGATATAAAATCAATGCACAGAAATCAGTTGCATTCCTATACACCAATAATGAAGCAGCAGAAAGAGAAATCAGGGAATCGATCCCATTTACAATTGTACCAAAAACCATAAAATACCTAGGAATAAACCTAACCAAAGAGGTGAAAGATCTACACACTGAATACCACCGAAAGCTTGTGGAAAAAACTGAAGACACAAAAAAATGCAAAAACATTACATGCTCATGGATTGGAAGAACAAATATTGTTAAAATGTTGATGCTACCCAAAGCAATCTACACATTCAATGCAATCCCCATCAAAATAATATTAGCATTCTTCACAGAGCTAGAACAAACAATTCTAAAATTTTTATGGAACCAGAAAAGACCCAAATAGTCAAAGCAATGTCGAAAAAGAAACCCAAAGCTGGAGGCATCACAATTCTAGACTTCCAGCTGTATTACAAAGCTGTAATCATCAAGACAGTATGGTACAGGCACAAAAAACAGGCACATCGATTAATGGAACAGAACAGAGAACCCAGAAATGGACCCACAAATGTATGGCCAACTAATCTTCAAAAAAGCAGTAAAGACTTTCCAATGGAAAAAAGAAAGTCTCTTCAGCAAATGGTGCTGGGAAAATTAAACACTGACATGCAGAAGAATGAACCTGGACCACTTTCTTACACCATACACAAAAATAAACTCAAAATGGATAAAAGACCTAAATGTGAGACAGGACAGCACCAAAATCCTAGAGGAGAAAACAGGCAACAACCTCTTTGACCTTGGCCACAAGTTATTAAACAGGTCTTCGGAGGCAAGGAAAACAAAAGCAAAAATGAACTACTGGTACCACATCAAGACAAAAAGCAAAGGAAACAATCAACAAAATTAAAAGGCAACCTAGAGAATGGAAGAAGACATTTGCAAACAACATATCAGATAAAGGGTTAATATCCAAAATCTATAAAGAACTTCTCAAACTCAACACCCAAAAAACAAATAATCCAGTCAAGAAATGGGCAAAAAACATGAATAGACACTTTTCCAAAGAAGACATCCAGATGGCTAACAGACACATGAAAAAATGCTCAACATCATTCATTTTCAAATGAAAACCACAATGAGATACCACCTGACACCTGTCAGAATGGCTAAAATTAACAGCTCAGGAAAGAACAGATGTTGGCAAGGATGCAGAGAAAGGTGGAACGCTTAAGCATCATTGGTGGGAATGCAAACTGGTGCAGCCACTCTGGAAAACAGTATGAAGTTTCCTCAAAAAATTAAGAATAGAGCTACCCTATGACCCAGCAATTGCACTACTAAGTATTTATCCAAAGGACACAAAAATGCTGATTCGAAGGAGCACATGTACCCCAATATTTATAGCAGCACTATCAACATTAGCCAAATTATGGAAAGAACCCAAATGTCCACCAACTGATGAATGGGCAAAGATGTGGTATACAGACATAGATGTAGATATGGATATATAGATATATAGACATATAGATATACATATATATAAACAATGGAATATCACTTGGCAATCAAAAAGAATGCAATCTTGCCATTTGCAACAACGTGGATAGAACCAGAAAGTATTATGCTAATGAAATACATCAGTCAGAGAAAGACAAATACCTTATGATTTCACTCATGTGTAATTTAAAAAACAAAACAGATTGGGGCACCTGGTGGTTCAGCCGGTTGGGCATCCAACTTCGGCTCAGGCCATGATCTCACGGTTTGTGGGTTCGAGCCCCGTGTCGGGCTCTGTGCTGACAGCTCAGAGCCTGGAGCCTGCTTCGGATTCTCTGTCTCCCTCTCTCTCTCTGTCCCTCCCCCGCTCATGCTCTGCCTCTCTCTCTCAAAAATAAATAAACATTAAAAAAAATTTTTTAAACAAAATAGATGAAGATAGGGGAAGGGAAAGAAAAATGAGATATAAACAGAGATAGAAGGGCACGCCTGGGTGGCTCAGTCAGTCAAGCATCTGACTTCGGCTCAGGTCATGATCTCACGGTTTGTGAGTTCGAGCTATGCTATGTGGTAACTAACTTGGATTTAAATAAAATTTTAAAAAATAATAGTAAAGCAGTTAATTTAGCTATTATGGGGGAAAAAAAACCCAAAAAACAAAAAGAGTACACTTATCATGACGAGCACTGAGTAATGTATAAAACTGTTGAATCACTGTTCTGTACACCTGAAAAGAATACAACATTGCGTTAACTGGAATATAAAAAAAAAAAACAACAGTTCTAATATTTCTGGACAACTTCAAAAGGAGTCTCAGGTGTCTTATAAGGATACATCCTTAGACAGATCTTAGGAAGGAATTCCGTGATGCCAAGACCAGGTTAAATAGATCTTCCTGAGGAAGGGATTCCAAAACCTCCATAGCACAATAGATCCTCCTTGCTACCATGTCCTGCTCCCATGACAAAACACAGCACTCCACTGTTGGTACCTGTTTAATTATTACCTTTCATGGAAAAGCGGCCAGTTCCATGGGTCCAAATCTGCCGTATTTACCCATGTGCCCCCAAAGTACCAAATCTGGTACTTAACTAGATTCCTCATCTGAACCACAGAACGCAGAAAATGGTTTGAATGACTATTTTCTTAATTCCTCCAAAGGTGGTACACACTTTATACCATTTGAGATGCATAGGACAGAAGTTAGTGGAACCCCAGTTGAGAAAAATCTGTCCAATTAGCTGACCTAAGTTTTTACCGCATGACTATTCTGAATATAGGCTAAAACAGCTATGGGGATCAGACAGGTGGAAATGATGATGCCAATGACATGATGGTGGTAACAACAACATCTACTTTGAAAACATGCTAGAATGTTCCAGGTGCTTAACATATATCACACTTAATTCTCACCATGACCGTAACTATCACCACAATTTTATTGCTAATGGGCAAAGCGGGAGTGTAGCAAAATGGAAAATCCATTTCCCATCTAAAGGGGGAGCCAATATTCAGCTGTAGTTACTACAGTGCAGGCCAGGTGTTGCCAGATAGTCTAGCTTTCAGGAGAGCCAGACATCCAGATTTTTATCTCAACTTTGTATTAGAAAATAACTCAGAAACTTTCAAACACAGTTTGGGCCAAGTAAAACACATCTACAGGCAGGATGAATACGTGAGTTGTAAATGTGTGAACTCGAATGGCCCCTACCTTTCCGCAAAAACATACGTGCCAAAAATGCATAATCTGAATCTCATTAGGAAATATCAAATAAGAATCCTGAGACAGTGTACAAAACAAATATCCTGTAGTCATCACAAATGTCAACAACGCCTTCCTCATCACAAATGTCAATTGTCATGAAAGAAAAAGAAAAGCGTAAGGAACCAAATTAAGGAGACCAGATTAAAGGAGGTTAAAAGAAACCAGATGCATGACAATGAAAAGTAGTGTGTGCTCCTGGATTGGAACCTGGGCCAGGAAAAAAAATGCTATAAAAGAAATTATTAGGACAATTCGCAAAATTTACATATGGACTTTGGATTAAATGGGGTATTTTATCAATGTTAACTTTCCTGAACTTGACAATTCACTATGTTTCTATGTAAGAGAATGTCCTTGTTCTTAGTCAATAGATGCTGAAGTATTCAGAGGTAAAGAGGATTGAGGTTTTCCAACTTCCTCTGTGATGGCTCATTAAAAAAAATAGTAATAGTGGTTCCTGTGTGTCTATATAGGGTGAGAGAAAGTGAAAAGCAAATGTGGCAAGATGTTAACAACCCGTGAATCCGGACGACAGGCCTAGCAGAGCTCTTTGTTCTACTCTCGCAGCTCTTCTATAAATTTTAAATCGTTGTAAAATAATAAATTATGTCATCTGAAAAAAAAAAAACAAAAGCATGGGGGCAGCTCTGCATTAGCAGAGGGCTCTCTGGACAACCAAACTCATTTGAGGCCATACCTACTGTGTCCCTGGCACAGTGACCAAACCTAATCACACTGGACCCTCACGGCACCCGCAAAGGCAGCCATTCTTTTCTTTCCTCTTTTTTTTTTTTTTTTTTTAAATTTACATCCAAGTTAGTTAGCATATAGTGCAATAATGATTTCAGGGGTAGAATTAGTGATTCATCATTTACATATAACACCCAGTGCTCATCCCG
This sequence comes from Panthera leo, assembly GCF_018350215.1. Taxonomy (NCBI): domain Eukaryota; kingdom Metazoa; phylum Chordata; class Mammalia; order Carnivora; family Felidae; genus Panthera; species Panthera leo. The sequence continues at coordinate 31,112,324 of NC_056693.1, read as the reverse complement.
ACAAGCGTCCTCCTTAATGCCCCTTGCCCATTTGGCCCATCCCCCACCCATACCCCCTCCAGCAGCCCTTAGTTTGTTCTCCGTATTTCGGTCTCTTATTGTTTGTCCCCCTCCCTGTTTTTATATTATTTTTGCTTCCCTTCCTTTATGTTCATCTGCTCTCCATCCTAAGTTCCACATTTGAGTGAAGTCATATGATACTTGTCTTTCTCTGACTAATTTCACTTAGCATAATACACTCTAGCTCCATCCGTGTTGTTGCAAATGGCAAGATTTCATTCTTTCTGATTGCTGAGTAATACTCCATTGTGTATATATATATACCACATCTTCTTTATCCATTCATCCATCAGTGGACATTTGGGCTCTTTCCATACTTTGGCTATTGTCGATAGTGCTGCTAGAAACATTGGGGAGCCTGTGTCCCTTCAAAATAGCACCCCTGCATCCTCTGGATAAATACCTAGTAGTGCAATTGCTGGGTCGTAGGGTCGTTCTATTTTTAATTTTTTGAGGAACCTCCATAGTATTTTCCAGAGTGGCTGCACCAGCTTGCACTGCAAAGATTAGCAGCGCGAAATCTTTCTCCGCGTCCTCGCCAACATTTGTTGTTGCCTGAGTTGTTAATTTTAGCCATTCTGACACGTGTGAGGTGGTATCTCGTTGTGGTTTGGATTTCTATTTCCCTGATGATGAGTGATGTTGTGCATTTTTTCATGTGTCTGTTAGCCATTTGGACAGAAGCAACCATTCTTGACTCCATTTTCTGTCAGGAGAAACTGAAGCACATGCCAACCCTCCCTCCCAACAGCAAGGAAATTTTAAAGGCCGTGGTTCCAACTCAGACTATCAAATACTAATCTGGACCATACCACTGTATGTCTTACGAGAAAAACGCATGAATATACCTTGCTGTTCTCTTACCCTCGAACATAGATTAAATAAATGTTATCATGAAAAGCTAGATAACATTTGTCCAGCCTTTTTATTCACCCTCCAAACTTGGAAACTGTATAAAAGCCTGTACATAAGCAATCACAAGAAGAAAATACAATCTAAGCTATTTCAAAAAGAAAAACCAAAAGTAATTACCCATTATGGGGATGATAAAGTTTAATTTAAAAAGCAAACAAGAAATCTTTGTGACCTTGGGATAGGTAACGATTTCACCGATATGACACAAAAAGCATTAATCATAAAAAGCAATACCAATAAATTGGACCTTTATCAAAATTAAGTACTTTCGCTCCTCAAAAAACCATTAAGTAAACTAAAAGCCTGGAAAACAATGTTCACAATACATATCGCTGACAAAGAATTTATATCTAGAAAATATAAAGAGCTCCTAACACTTTATATTAAGAAGACAATCCAGCCAAAAAAAAAAAAAAAAAAATGAGCTGAAGATTAGAACAGACACTTCACAAAAACAAGTATCTACATAGTCAATAAACACATGAGAAGCTCTGCATCGTTAGACGTTTGGGAAATGAAAATCAAAACCACAATGAGATGCCACTGCACACTAAGATGGCTGTAATCAAAACGACGGTAACAGGAGGTGACAAGTATGTGAAGAAATTGGAACCCTCAAGCATCGCTAATGGAAACATAAAATGGTGTGTCCGTATTGGAAAACAATGTCTTAGCCCATTCAGGCTGCTGTAACAAAATACCACAGACTGGATGGCTTATGAACAGCAGAGATGGACCGTCCCAAAGGCTGGAAGTCCAAGATCTACGTACCAGCATGGTCAGGTTCTAGCGAGGACCTCCTTCTGGGTTGCAGACTCCAAATTTCTGGTTGTGTCCTAACACTGCAGAAGGGGTGAGGGGCTCTCTCAGGCCCCTTTTATAAGGGCATTAATCCCATTCTTAATCACCTCTGAAGGCCCTACCTCCTAATACCATTACCTTGGGGATTAGGATCTCAACATAAAAATTGGGGAGGACTCCGAGATTCATACCAAAACAGTACAGCACTTTCTTAAAATGTTAAACATAGATTTACCATGGGACCAGCAATTCCACTCCTAGGCAGCTATCCAAGAGCTTAAAGGAAAATATATGTCCATATAAAAAAGGTAGTATATGTTCACAGCAGCATTTTTCTAATAGCCAAAACGTATAAATAACCCCAAATATCCATCAACTGGTGAATGGATTAAACAAAATGCAGTGTATTCATACACTTGAATATTATACTATTCGGTAACAAAAAGGAACAAAGTACGGATACGTGCTACAACATGGATGAACCTCTCAAAACATCGTGTTGAGTGAAAGAAACCAAACACAAAAGGCCACCTATTGCCTGATTCCATTCACAGGAAATCTCCAGAAAAGGCAAATCTTGAGAATAAATGATTAGCGGTTGCCTAGGGATCGGGGCGGGGGGGTGGAAATGGAGATTAACTACAAACGAATACACACCTTCTTTAGGGGATGATGAAAACGTTCTAAAATAAAATTATGTTGACTGTTGCGCAACTCTGTAAATACACTACAAATCACTGAATCGTCCGCTTAAAATAGGTGAGTTTTGCCAGTACAAAAATTGTACCCCAATAGCTTTTTAGAAAAGATACTCAACCTCATTAGTCATCACTGAATGCTAATTAAAGCCACGATGAGATACCACTACACATCCACTAGAATGGCTAAAATTTTAGAGACTGACGACACTAAGCATTGGGGAGGTCACAGAGCAACCAGAATTCTCGTACACAGCCGATGGAGATATAAAATGGTGTACTGGGCGTGTATAACATTCCCCAAAATGACATGTCCAATCTTAACCCATGGTAGTTGTCACTGTGACCTGCTCTGGGAAACGGGTCTTTGTAGATGTAATTAAATGGAGGATCTTGAGATTGAGATCATCTTGGATTTAGGGTTAGGCCCTAAATATAATGACTGGTGTCTTTACTAGAGAAAGGAGGGGGGTGGGGGGAGATTTGACACACAGAAACACAGAGAAGGTGGCCGGGGGAACACAGAAGCCAAATAAAGTTAAGTTGCCCAAACCAAGAAATGCCAGGAATCACCAGAAGCTACAAGAGGCAAGGAAGGGTTCTCCCCTAGAGCCTCCAGAGGGACCATGACCTGTCAAAACCTTGCATCCAGACTTACCTTTAGAACTAAGAGAGTGTTAATTTGTTTTAAGACACCAGGTTTGTGGTAACTTGTTCCAGCCGCACTAGAAAACTAACACAAATGGCAGAATCACTTTGGCGGTTTCTTAGAAGGCTAAACAGAGAACTCAACAATTGGAATTCTGAGTGTTTACCCAATAGAAAGAAAGACAAAGATTTATACAGGAATAGTCACAGCAGCATTTTTTACATAACAGCCCCACACCAGAAACAATTCAAATGTTCTTCGGCAACAGGTGAATGAATAAACAATATGTGGTAAATCCACACAGTAGACTATCACTCAGCAATAAAAAGGAATGAACTATTGATATACATGACAACATGAATAAGTCTCAAAAATCATTATGCTTAGTGAAAATAGACAGACTCAAGAGTTCATACCGTATGTTTCCATTGGTATGAAATTCTAGAAAATATGGACTCATCTACAGCAAAAGAAAACATTATCAGTGGTTGCTTGGGAGCCAAGGTGGGGGAAGACACTGACTGCAAATCAGCATGAGGAAATTTCTAGAAGGGACTGAAATGTTCTCTATGTCAACTATGATGGTGGTTTTGCAGGTGTATACACCTGTCAAACTCATCAAATTGTACATTATAAACGGGTGCAAATTATTGTACGTAAATTACGCCTCAATAAAGTTGATTAGAAAATGAGAAAGTAGGTCATGAGTAACTGAACATTTCCTATTTAAGATTTAAAACTCAATTGCCTAGGGGCGCCTGGGTGGCTCAGTCGGTTAAGCGGCCGACTTCGGCTCAGGTCATGATCTCGCGGTCCGTGAGTTCAAGCCCCGCGTCGGGCTCTGTGCTGACAGCTCGGAGCCTGGAGCCTGTTTCAGATTCTGTGTCTCCCTCTCTCTGACCCTCCCCTGTTCATGCTCTCTCTCTGTCTCAAAAATAAATAAACGTTAAAAAAAAAAAATTTAAAAAAAAAAACCTCAATTGCCTATACTTTGTTCTAACCGATGATACTGTCATAAGCAAATTTTAAATAAATATCAAAGAACTTCTTTATTTTTTTTATTTTTTTTTTAATTTTTTTTTTTTTAACATTTATTTATTTTTGAGACAGAGAGAGACAGAGCATTAACGGGGGAGGGTCACAGAGAGAGGGAGACACAGAATCTGAAACAGGCTCCAGGCTCTGAGCTGTCAGCTCAGAGCCCGACGCGGGGCTCGAACCCACGGACCGTGAGATCATGACCTGAGCCGAAGTCGGATGCCCAACCGACCGAGCCACCCAGGCGCCCCTCAAAGAACTTCTTTAAAGAAAACGGGAAGACAACTTGCTGTATCAATTCAACATGTTTCACCAGCAGAAAATGGAAAAAAGCTTTGAGTCCGATAGACCTGGTTCTGAGCCCTAGTTCCACATAGCAACCAAGTGGCCTTGGGCAAGTCATGATTTCCTTAAGCCTTGGTTTCCACATCTGTAAAATGTGGAAGACATGAATAACTATCTCACAGGCAACGGTTATGGTTTCGGTAGAGTAAAAGCTTCTTTGTGCACGGATTCTATCTTAGCTAAAGTCATAATCCCAGTGTCTAGCAAATAAATAACAGGTGCTCAATAAATCTTAACAGAATAGATGGATAACACAAATGTAAAGCTAAAAGGTGAGAAAGATATCATACACAATGCCACTGGATGACATTTCTCTCTTCCTTTACACTGTTGCGGACTAATGCAAAAGAATCTTCCCTTCCCCTCCCTTTCCCCCCGTGGAACCCATCTTCAGTATTCTGTCCATATCACAGGCAGACCCTAGCATGGAAACTTCAGGTCCCCAGTGCAACCTGGTCATAACTCAGGTCATTATAGGGCAGATTTTATATTTTAAATCCATAGAAGTATTCCCTAAGACAAACTCACTTGTAGGATTTGAAATTCTACAAGAGCAAGAACTGTGTGTTATATTTATAATTGGTTCTCACTTCTAATATTTGCCTAATATAGAGCAGGCAACATAATAGCATGTGTAAAGGCTATGTAACCAGAGAGAGCAGAAAAGAGGGCCTTTTAAAAAGGCCAACGTGGCTGATGGGCGAAGAGTGGGCAGAATGTCATGTGGGATGTCCAGACCATCATAGGCCATGTGAAGTTCTGTCTCTCTCTTGAGAACAACAGGAAGTCATGGAAAACTTTTAAACAGGTGGTTGGCAGAGGAGGGAGGAAGGAAAGGGAGATGATCAGATTTGCATTTTGAAAAGATCACACTCCATAGTGTGCAGAAGAGACTGGCTGTGTGGGAGAAAGGGGATGAGGGGAGAAAGGAGTGTTAGTGTGTAGAGTGAGTGCAGACCAATAAGGAGCCTGATGCAACAATCCATTAAAGACATAATGGTAGCTTGATCCAAGGTGGCAGAGATTGAAAAAATGGACCGGTTTACCGACGTATTTAAACAAATCAACAGGACTTGATTTGGGGAATGAGAGAGAAAAACACTCAATTCTTCTGAACCTCAAGGCTTCGCCTGTAAAACAGGGCTGTTGATACTCCATCTGCATAATATCTATCTTGAAATCTGCCGCAGTAAGAATATGAAATATAAATTTTACGAACTTAACGCAGAAACTGACATGTAATAAATGCTTGTAATAAATGACAATAAATAAATGCATGTAACAAATGACAAAACAAAACGTCGCTATAGATGTTATTATTGCCATCCCATGGAACGGCAACTACCTGAGGCTGAACCCCAAAGGTAGAAAATAGGATTGTAGTTAGATTCATACCCACTGTGCTGAAGACACAGAACAAAACAAGCAACCACTGAGACAACTGTTCCAAAAAAATACATCTGACCGCACAGATATTTCATCTGAACCAATCTCGTCCTCAGAAATCATTACCGAAGAGAACGCACAACTGTTACGATCAGTCATCTGAGAGTCCGGTAAACTGAGGCACAGGGTAGCTACAAAGCTGACCAAGGAATGAAGTGCAGAAGCAGGAAAAGGAAATGGGTGTCGTGATTCTCATTGGTGAGCTGATCCAACAGGATGCTAGGCCTGCATCCTGAGCAGCACGAATGTAATATACCCCAATGTCTCTGGTTCCCTTGCTGACAAGGCCTTGTCATCCCCTGGCTTAAGACCGTGCGTCCGTTCGCCAGGCAGCCAAGCCCTTCCGGTTCCCGGCCCCTACCTATACGTGCACCAAAGATCCCAGACTCCGGAGAAGCCCACATACCTTAGCTTCGCGCTCTCGTTCCTCGGCGGTCGGGGTCCGCTTCATGCTGCCGCTACAGCCGCCTTCGCCACTGCTAGCCGCGTAGATTCCTCGCTCTGGACCCCGCCTCCTGCATGTAGTTCTCTCGGCGTCCTGCTTCCGCCCAGCTCCATTCTCCTTCAGAGCCTCGAGAACTACCCTTCCCAGGATGCAAGGCGGCGACGGCCGAGAGCGCCTCGGGGTTTGGGGCAGGAGAATTTCCCAGGGCCGGCAGCTACGCAGCGAGAGGGCGGGCGAGGGCCGGAGGAAAACTACATTTCCCAGGAGGCAACGGAGCCTGCCATGTTTTTCCCGTGCTCCTCTCGGCCAGCAGCCCAGCACGCTGTCGGCGCTATAGCAACGGTAGCTACCTGCGGGGAGACAGTGGCGGTGAGTACTCTGGGGGAGGTGAGGGGGACGGAGGTGGCCCCACCCTCTACCTACAGCACGGGTGGGGGTCCTGGGATCCGCTCTACGGCCTAGAGAAGGCCCTAGAGTTCTGCTTGCGTGAAAAGCAGCCCAGCACGAGACACCACATCCTCAGGCCTGAATCACAGCCCGCCCATTATCCCCACGACCAGCACCGGTTTGAAATTTTACAGCCCAGCCTTAAACCAGGCTGATGAGAGTTGATGCTGCCTGCCGTGCCTTTCCAAGTCCTCCTTCATATAGAAGGGCACATAAACACAATTCGCTCCTTAACCCTGGGTTAAGAGTTGGTTGGTAGCCCCTTTAGCCTCTTAAATGGCCTATTGTTGGCTTAGTGATTTATAATTACTTGTTTACTGTTTGATTACCCCATAGCCTGTTAACTACAGACAGGCGGGGATTTTGTTTACCATTTTAGTCTCAAAGCCAGGTTTTCATTTAAACATTCAGTAAATATTAATGTCGGTCTTGCATCAGTGCCTTGCAACAGGTACTGTTCCCTACAGCTGTGAACAGGACTGATACCCGTCTCAAGATGCTTCTGCTTTATTTACTAGGCGACAAACTGGTAGTCAACTAGTAAACAAGACGATTTTAGGTAGAGATGACTGCTACAACAGAAATACACAGTGATGAAACCGGAGGGAAAGTAACCATAGGATGATCAGGGAAGACGTCTCTGAGGAAGTGGCATTTGAGCTGAGCCCCAGAGATTGAGGAGCCAGCTAATGCAAAGGCTTTGAGCAAGGCGAAGGGGACCCTGGATTTGAGGAACCTAATGTAGGAGTGTGACTGGGCATGGTGAGCGAGGAGGGATGACATGAGATGGGATGCAGAGGCGTTACAGCGTGGATTTCTCAGCATTACAGCGTTACAGGCGGTACAGGATTTCTCAGCCTCGACATTGTTAACTTGTGGGGCCAGGTAATTAATTCTTTGCTGTGGTTCCCGTGTACTGTAGGATGTTTAACATCATCTGTGGCCTCTGGATGCCAGTAACACTGCCCTCCCTCCACCTTCCCAACCATGACAAACCTGTGACCAGACGCCTACTTCTTAGGTGCGTGACCTTAGGCAAGCTCCCTAGGATGTGTCCAGGTTTTTTCATTTGTAAAGTAAGAACCACTTGTGTCACAACCTCACAGGGATATTGTGAGATAATTGATTAATTCCTAATCAGAGCACTCAGAAGAGTGTCTGGCACATTTTAGTAAGCATTCAGTAAGTAAACGTTAACTATCATCGTCGTCGTGATCATAAAAGCTACCATAACTCTGTTATGGCAACGTTAGCATTTTCACAAGTGTCCTATGTTTAAACTGTTGATGATTTGCTTCCTAAAATCCACCTTTTCTGTAGTAGTGTTTCCAGAAGTAGGAGATGATCTCTCAGGTTAATTAATCTCTCTGTTAATTGTTTGTGTCACAACTGAATGCAGTGGTTCTCAGCCTTCGGTAAGTTACAGTAAAAGTTATGAGCCCTTTCCCTAAAAGATAGTGTGCATATACAAATATGCATACAAGATTTGATAAACCATCTCTTGGGTCCCCAGACCCTAAAGCTCCACGGATTCCCTTCATTCAACAAGGATTTAGCAAATGCCTGCTAGTGCCAAGCTCTGTGCTAGCCTCTGAGAGTACAGGACAGAGGTGCACAGGACACATTTGGTACTCTCTTGGACTTTCCATTCTAGGCCCGCCGTTCTAGAGATTGAGAACCTCTGCCTTAGGGCATCTCACTGGTAGTTTGCATTTGGCTTTCGAGGTAATTCGAAATGAAAATACGCAATCTTTCTTTTTCCGCATACTAGACATTGCACGGACCGTTTACATCCACATACAAAACTGAGTTACTGTGGGGCATCTCTGTGAAGAATAGAAACTGTAAAGATGCCAGAATTAACTGGACAGCTTGTATGTTGAGGTAGGAAGCCCTGGGACTAGGCCTCGTGGCGACAGAGACAGGACAGAACAAAAACTCAGTGGGCGAATTTATGAAGCATCTTTTTGCAAAACTTGGACCTACCCACTCATTTGTGCACCAAACTGGAAGTTAATATTCAAGTAGTATTGACCTCCCAGGCAAATGTGCTCACTGCTATTAATTTACCATCTCACCCTTAGAATAACTCTATGAGATCGGTATTATTTTCTCCATTTTTGAAGTTAAGGAACTGAGGCACCTGGCTGGCTCAGTTGTCGGTAGAGCATGTGACTCCTGATCTCCAGGTCATGAGTTTGAGCCCCATGTTGGGGGTAGAGTTTACTTGTATACATACATATATACTATGTAAGGGTGTGTGTGTGTGTGTGTGTGTGTGTGTGTGTGTGTGTGTGTAAAACAAAGTAAGATGACCTTTTAAGAAATACTGAGATTAAAGAACTGAAACTCAGATTAGGTGACTTCACCAGCTAGTAAATAATAGAACAACCATTTGAATCAAGTTTCTGACTGGTTTTTTTCAAGGTACCTGCTTGCTTTGGGGGGCACAAAAGGGAAAGGGGGATGGAGAGGAAAGTATTTCTTAAATTAGGGGGGAGTTTGTTTTTGTTTCAGACAGAGAAATAAGAAGAGAGAAGGAAGAATGATAATCTTACCTCATTTCCTAAGCAAACTATAGGAAATGCACTGTTGAAAGGAACACTGTCTCCATGATTGAACGTAGTATTACTTTTAAAATGAAGCTTTCATCTTCTTCAAGAGCACATGTGAGCATTAAGAAGTCCATTAAAGTCATAGTGCCTTATTCATTTTATTTGGTTCATTCCATTGCATAATGTTGTATGTTGAGAAGATTTTATTTGCGTTTTCTTTTCTCCACAGACAGGCCATGTCTGGTCCAACTGATGAGACGGCAGGAGACCTGCCTGTGAAAGATACAGGTCTAAACCTCTCTGGAATGGGAGGGTTACAAGGTACGGCCAGCTGTTATTTATTATCGTTATGAACTTTGATCAGTAACTTCTTTTCTGTTAATTTAAAGTATTTCTGATATCCTCACCAATGAAGCCATTTAAGTAACTATATAGCTCTTGATTGGACTAAACAGGCACACGGAGAGTTTAGAACAACATATGGTATTTTACTGCATGCATCAATTATCAACAGCTCATAGAAACTGTAAAATCCCCCTCTGTTCTGATAAAGAATTGTTATAAATCATCTTTTTAAAATTCCACACATCAGTAGGAACTACACAGAGAGCATCAAGCCTCCAAACCGAATTGCCTGGTTTAAATCACATTCACCATTAAAATGTTTCTTTATGTTGAAATTTTATATGGCAGGAAATGCCATATTTAAAAATTTTTGCCTTTCAAGTAGAGTACCTCAAAATGGTTTGTTTATCCAAGCGATATTGACTTTGTTTTATCAAATTAATATACATTAAAGGTTTTCTGTATCCTTTTATCACTTAGTGGTTGCTAGAGAGCTCAAAAAGCACTCTAAAATTGAAAAAATAAAATAACTGCTTTGAGGAACAGTTGAGAGTATAGAGCTATGTTTTGGTGTATACAGCATGTCGTGCCAGTGCATTTGTCATTGAGATGGCTGTGATGTAAAATACACTCCACTGAGGTGTCTTCATACACCTGTTTGTTACAACAGTTCAAGTGGCCACCTTGAACTACCACAGAAAGGTGGTCAGTATGCTTTTTATTGAAAAAGATAAGTCCAAGTCTACAAATTTTATTTTTTAAAATGAAAAGTATGTATAAGCTTTGTTTTAGGTCTTTGGTAGAGTACCAAGTATCCAAATACCAATAAATTTTAATTGTGCAAAGCTATTTATTGGAATTTGCTACTTTAAGTTCAATTCTTGCCCTCAGGAACGCACCGTAGGGGCTTTAATCTTTGTCTGTTTGTTCTTTGTTTCTTTTGGATGATTGATGAAAATTAGCCAGTGATACGGAAAATACCAAATTTAAGCATATATAAAAAAAAAAAAAAACATACACATGCTTAAAGATATAAAAGTTCTTTTAAAATATGTAAAATAGCTTATAAATTTGTAAAGGTTGGTTGATTTTGTTGTGTGGACTTGCAAATTTTACAGTTTATGTTCTGTAACCCAAAACACATACATACCTCTGAAATATATCCTGTGTTCACCAAATTATTGTTACAACTCTTTTGTAAAAAAAAAAAAAAAACAAAGAAAAAAAAACTTTCAGATACTTTGACTTTTAATTTGTTTTTTTCAACATTGAGCATATAAATTGAAAAATCTTATTCGATCAGAATTCTCTTACAGTCTTAAAGAATGGTCATTTCAATATCATTTGAATGGATATTATTATTACTGAAATCCTTAAGATTGCACATAAACTGTAATAGCAAAGATTTTTATTCTCCCCTCTGCTTGGTGACATAAACAATGTTACAACATTTTCTACAACAATCTTAATTATATGTCAGAAAGGAACAAAGATGAGTGCATCAGAGATTATATTAATATCAACTGTTATCTTTTTAGAGACTATGTTAAGTAATCCCAGTGTTAATTACCTTGGCATTTTTACAGAAACTTCGACAACACGGACAGTGAAGTCTCGCCAGGCAGTGTCACGTATCAGTCGTGAGGAACTGGAAGACAGATTTTTGCGTTTGCATGATGAGAACATTTTACTTAAACAGCATGCCCACAAGCAAGAGGATAAAATTAAAAGGTTATGATAAAAAGCTTTTAGCTTTTTTTCCTGACTCTGTAAAGTTTGGAGGATATGCTGTTTTATAAACTTAATTGAAAACTCCACCTGGAATCTTTTTTGGAACAAGGCAGGTTGTAAATAAATACAATTTTTAAAAATGGAAAATCTTACAAAATAGAATAATAAACCAAAAAGATTATGAGTGTTTATTATGTCTGAAGTTGCTATTTGAAAGCAAGAGCTAATAACTAAGAGTACAAGTGTATCATATCTATAAATAATTTCTGGTTTAATATTTATAGTTTAATAAGCAAATGGCCAAAGCATCTGTTTTTTAAATGTCTTGGTTTTAAAATGAAAGTTTGAAAAAGTAATTAGCTATTCTAACTTGTTAGGATACACGTTCCCTTAAGATTGGGGGTTTACTAATGAAAACCTCACTTCAATGTCTGGAACATATTTAACTTTGCTTGGATTAGTCTAGAACCTATATTTCAAAGAGTCCTTACTGTTTCTAAAGAAACATTGTCACTTGATTTGTGTGCAAGAAATTTTTACAGGGATAACTTCTTAAGAGTAGACTTTCTTTCATTCTTTCTTGTTCACAAACACCATTACTATCTTTGGAATGTATGACCTTAAAAACAAAGAAGTACATTCCCATTTGTAAGCTTGCACAGGCCTGTATTCACATTCATGTTCTAGGCTAAATGGAAAGGTGGGACAGCCATGGAAGAAAGATGATGGTATGGGGTGGGGGGGGGGGGGGGCAGGGGGAGGTCTTTTCTGATTAGAATTTATCCTGCTAAGAATTTATCTGTACTCTGTGGGCTTTGTTTTAATGACTCACTGACCTGCTGGGTGGGGGGCTTTTGAGTTCATTTTTGAGTCCTGATAACATGGTTTTTCAAGACCTGTGATTCGCTTACCTGATTCCTTTTCTGACCAGTAACACACACATGTCCTATCAGAATGAGGAATGCAGTCTATGACCACAGAACCATTTTTTTTCCTTTGTAAGCCTAATTGGCCAGTTAAATAATTGAATTCACAACCTTGACCTCATTAGTAATCTGTCCTAGCCAGAAAATATAAAACAACCTAATAACGAGCCATGTAGTTTAATAGAAAAAGGACTCGGCTAGGAGTCAAGTTGTATACATGTGTTCTATTATTTCTCTGCCACTAGCCTATGGTATTAGGCTGAAGCCATTTAAGCTCTTGGAATTTTATTTTATATAGCCCTGAGAGTAGTGAACCAAGGACCACTATGACCCAAAGCTCTAAATCCTTTCTGAATTTTATGCCACTGACACTACCTACAAACATGTGTAAAACTGCTTTTATTTATTTTTTTAAGATTTTATTTTTGAGTAATCTCTACACCCAACATGGGGCTCGAACTTACAACCCCAAGATCAGGAGTCACGTCTTTACCGATTGAGCCAGCCAGGCGGTCCAGAACTGCTTTTAAATTTATCCTTAAGATGGAATTAGTATCACGTTGGTATAAATGTAGATTTGATAAACCACCTTTTTAAATAAGTACTCAAACTTTACCAGATCACTTATGATTCTTTAATGTTACAAAATAATCATCTGAAACAAATGAAAATTATTGCTATTCCTGTACAAACATGCGATCTTAGGTTTCTTGACAAAAAGTTTATTTGTACATCCTTGAAGGAACTTAAAGCCACTCTATTGATGTGCTTTTCTTTCCTTCAAAATTTGGGTCATTTGTTATTCTCCACATGTTGACTGACTTTTTATATTAAACCTGTGTCCTTTGGATGTAATCTCTATCTCTGTGAAAGTCTCTTGGTAACAAAAGATTCAGATATTTAGCTTGACATCTCAGTTGGATGGCTACCATATTTCTGTGGCTAAGCCACTGGGCGGGGCTAAGGATGCTAAACTCATTAAAGGGATAGATAGAGTGTGTGGCTCTGTTGGGCTTATGATACCTGCCCCAATTTCCCAATGATATATCATTCTCTGGATTAGGTGGAAAAGGAACTAATCCATTGATTATTTTACTAGAGTGTTTGTGGTACTCTTGGATCTTGGTTTTTATTATCCTGTATCCCTTATAAAGCATGTTTAATGGATTTGCCTCAAGGGAAAGAGAAAACAATCTTAACTGATTATGTTATGCATAGCTCTCCCTGATGCCACATGCTGTAGGCCGGGTAGCCAGAAGTGTAGATAGACCTGTATTACTACCGCTCTTACAGAGGACTCTGCTCAGGGCAAAAAAAGGTTGTTCTATGACATCCCAAAGCTATTAAGGATTTTTTTATTTCACTTTTGTTCTCTTAAGTAAAAGCTTCTGTCCATAACCATGGTAAAATAAAGCAAACCCCATTTAAAGAAAAATGAAGTGAGTTTTTATTTTCAATCTCCGTCTGGCTCTTTATAAAAATAGATTCACTATAAACCAGAATCAGCTATTGAAGATGTGCGACCAATTTTGTAAAGTCTTGAACTTGTGTCTCTCATCAAAGCCACCTTTTCTTTCTTGTCCTGCCAACATTTTTCCACTCACTGTCAGGCATGTTTTCCGTACGTGTATATTACATCACCCCCATGTGCCCTTTCTGTCTTTTGTTCTGTCTAACCAGTTTTTATCAAAACTTAAAAGAATGAAAGGTATAAACTCCTGAGATGTCAAAAGCACAACTTATGTCTAAATTTAAAGGTAGCATTAAAATAACGCTTCTTGCATCTGATTACTTTCTGCCATCAAACACGAGGATTTCTTGTTCCAAGCAGCATTTAGTGGCACATTTTGGTTCCTCTGAATTTTTCATTGGGCTTTTTATAAATGTGTACCTGTGCATTCTAACCTTCTTGTATTTGTAATATGTCTTAATTCTAGAGAAACTGAAAACAGTCCACCTAAAACTTAGCAGTGCTGCATAGTCTTAACACTTTTCAAAACTGTAACTTACTGTGGCTTGCATATTATAACCCACCACATCCACAATCTGTAGCTACATTTAAGTGCATACAGCATTCCTACATAAGGTCATGCGTTAAAAATTGCATTTGAGGAACATATGGAGTAAATATGTGTCCTCTCTTTACTAACCTTAAATGATAAGCCTTAGGAAACTGTTATTTGTCAGTGCTATAAAGCAGATTGTTGCCCAGTGGTTTCAATTATCATCAAAGGATTCTTCACAGGCAGTAATAGTTACATCAAAACCTGAAATTTATTATTCAGGTTCTGCACTGAAGTCCTCACAGTGATTATGTTCCTTTCAACAGAATGCATTTTATGCTGACTTCTCACATTCCTTTTCATCTTTTTATTATTTCCCTAGAATGGCCACCAAGTTAATACGGCTAGTTAATGACAAGAAAAGATATGAGCGGGGTGGTGGCGGCCCCAAGCGGCTGGGACGAGATGTGGAAATGGAAGAAATGATTGAGCGGCTGCAAGAGAAAGTGCATGAGCTTGAAAGACAGAATGAAGTCCTCAAAAACAGACTCATTTCAACCAAACAGCAACTTCAAATCCAGGGTTACAGGCAAACACCGTACAATTACGTGCAGTCTCGTGTTAACACGGGGCGTAGAAAAGTGAATGAAAATGCAGGCTCACAGGAATGCCCCAGGAAAGGTAAAATAAGCTTATATTGACTTACATTAGATCCTAAATGTAACTCTTTTAATAGGTTGTTTTACACACACACAGAGTTTTATGTCCATATTTTTCATGGTTTTGAGTAACTTTAGAAAGAAAAATGTTTTTGACTTGCTTTTTGACAAAATGTTAATATTAACATGAAGATCCTTTTATTCAAGAATCCCTAGATCACACCCAAATTTGTTAGGTAACACCTTGAACGTAACTCTTTATCCTGATACGGGAGATACATGTGCAACCGTAAAATAGAAGTTTAGTTTGAGTTGGTTTTCTGTGTTGCAGACGGAAATCGCATTGATTCAGGCAAACGAGGAAACCAGCTAGTTTGCTTATTTATGATCGCACTTAATTTCGTCAGAAGGCTGTTTATAAAATTTGCAGAATTGTTTAAATCCTTCATCGTATGGCAGCAGCATGACAGTGCAATATGGGTATAACTAAGGGTTACAAAAACTGGGTTCCTGCTCCTCTGCTTACTGTCTGGTGACCTTGGACAAGTCATCTGATCATTCTGACCTTGATCTTTACATGTAGGATGAAAGGATTTAAGCAAGTGACCATAAAGGCCTCCTCTGTCTCCAAAAATGATCATAGGTCAATCACTTTCCTCGTTTTGAAAATGAGTCCCCTGAAACGTACCCAGGTTACAAAGCAATTCAATTGCATAGATGAAACTTAATATGAAAAGAACCTAAATACTTCTAATAAAAATCCCCAATTCTCTCCGCCCATGATGAACTTATTTATTTATGATGAAGCGAAAGATCAGTAAGTATTTTAAGTAACATTTTTAAAATTTCATCAACTAGGGAAGGAAATAACATGATAGCCATAATTGATCTTTGTTTGGAACATGCTTCACATCAAGACCAAACGTTTTGAGGGACACAAAAAAATCATGTAAAACTTTCATTTCAATTCATTGAGGAGAGGAAAAAAATGCCATATAAACAGAAAAGGAGAAAATTTTGTTCTATTTTTTTCTCCAGACTGATTATTGACACTATCTCTTCCCCAGGCAGAGTTCTCTGGAAGTCACCAAGGCCTCCACCTAGGAGACAGCTGCGGGATGGCAGGGCTTAGCTACTCTAGCTTGTGAGGTTGGCAACAGACTGAAAATAACCAAAGCAATCATAATGAATTATAAATTAGAAAATTATTCTGCTGCTAATTAACATGGAAGAGAGCACTTGACCTTTCAGAGCCTCATTCTTCCTATCTGTAGAATGGAGTGATAACAGCAGATTAGCCAAAGAGTCAAGAGATGATAACGCCATGGTAAAATATTTTACCTTTCAAAAGTCACCTATCCACTCCAAAACGTAGTTTTGGCATCTGTGACTATAGCTGGGCAAGATGATCTCTAAGGTCTGTAAGGTCTTTTATACTAAATAAAAAAGCAACACCCAGATTTTAGATGAATATGGCAAACTAATCTAGTACTATGAATTGCTGTTTAAAAAGAAGAGTCTGATGGAAGTTTTCTCTTATGGAAGGAAAAAAAAAAGAGCTGCACAGTCTTTACAGTGTGACTACATAGCTTGAATTTCTCCTTGTGTTTATTAATTCAGGGGCACCTGGGTGGCTCAGTCGATTAAGCATCCGACTTCAGCTCAGGTCGTTTATCTCACGGTTCGTGGGTTCAAGCCCCACATTAGGCTGTGTGCTGACTGCTCAGAGCCTGAAGCCTGCATCAGATTCTGTGTGTCTCACTCTGCCCCTCCCTCACTTGCACTCTGTCCCCCTCTCTCTCTCAGAAAAATAAATAAACGTTAAAAAAAAATCATACTAATTCAAACCTTTTTCACTGCTTGGTACAGAGTCCAAGAGGTAGAAGCTGCACAAAGTGCTAATTGATGACGAATACGTTCTCTTTCTGAGTAAACTCCAGGCACCATTATCAAGGTTGATACCTTAGTAATCTGAATAGACTCTCGAAGACTGCCTTGGAGCTTGGGACTTAGGCCACACTTGTCAGAAATATCACAGCGTAGGGTGGCCAGGTGCAAACAGTAGATCCTCTCTGGCTATGAGCAGCCTTGCCCTCCAGCTGCTGTACAAATACTACCTTTTTCTATGCGTGCCTTGTCAGGATAAAGCATGGAAAGTACTGGTTTAACGTGTGATCATTGTAATGTAGAAAGAATCCTTACTGTGAAGAACCAATGGAACAAAGATTTTTATCAAGTGTGTATGTTTTACAATGTAACCATTGGCAAACCACTATCACACCATAAGTATTAAGATTATTTTGGGGCGCCTGGGTGGCTCAGTTGGTTGAGCGGCTGACTTCAGCTCAGGTCACGATCTCGCGGTCCGTGAGTTCGAGCCCCGCGTCGGGCTCTGGGCTGATGGCTCAGAGCCTGGAGCCTGCTTCCGATTCTGTGTCTCCCTCTCTCTCTGTTCCTCCCCCGTTCATGCTCTGTCTCTCTCTGTCTCAAAAATAAATAAAAAACGTTAAAAAAAAAAATTAAAAAAAAAAAAAAAAGATTATTTTAAGGATAGGGGCGCCTAAGTGGCTCAGTCAGTTAAGAGGCCGACTTCAGCTCAGGTCAAGATCTCATGGTCTGTGAGTTCAAGCCCCACATCAGGCTCTGTGCTTGCAGCTCAGAGCCCCGAGGCTGCTTCAGATTCTGCAGAGCCCAACGCGGGGCTCCATCGACCGTGAGATCATGATCTGAGCCAAAATCAAGAGTCGCACACTTACCCGACTTAGCCACCCAGGCGCCCCAAGAAAGAGTTTTTATCTATACCTCGTATCTGAGACTATGCTCCACTAAAAATCTAAATTATTTGTCATATTTAATCTACTTGAAACTCTAGTTACTTAATTATTTTGTAAGTGTAATCCAATCATGTAATTAAAATCATGTCTCACTTTTAACAACGGGACTAGACTTGTGAAGTTGCATGTAATGACTTTTACAAGAAAAACTATATTTTTAGGGCAGCAGCAAAATTTTTTATTTAAAGGAATCTCATTCATGATCACTTCTTGACTTACCTTTGTTTAAATGTGAATTTTCTTATTGAGATGGAATAAACCAAAGTGTAGAACATTTTGATTCACACTCACAGTCTCTGTGAGTCACACAAATGAAGATCAGGTTCAAAATGTAAGGGCAAGGAATGTGAATGGCTAATGGATAAAACATTTTTTAAATCTACATCCAGGGATGCCTGGATGGCTCAGTCAGTTAAGTGTCCGACTTTGGCTCAGGTCATGACCTTGCAGTCTGTGGGTTCGAGCCCCACGTTGGGCTCTGTGCTGACAAATCAGAACCTGGCTGGAGCCTGCTTCAGATTCTGTGTCTCTCTCTCTCTCTGCCCCTCCTCCACCTGCATTCTGTCTTTGTCTCTCTCTCAAAAAAATAAAACATGAAAAAAAAATTTAATAAAAAAATAAAAATAAAAGTCTTTAGCCAAAATATGGGGGGGGTGGGGAAGTTAAGTCATTGAAATCTCTTTCCTTCATTCATACCTGAGTTTATATCGTAAAGCCCTGAATTGAAGACTTTGGTTCTTTCAGAATGACTTTAGGAGTTATAAATCTAAGTGGAGTCAAATTATTTCTAGGTCATTTGGTTTCCATAGCAGAATTTGTTTAATGGGCAATACTTACTGCTGTGTGCACTTGATGCCAATGATACTCCCTTGGGCAATGGATTTCTAAGTCTCTGCACTATAGAGCTCCTGTATCTCAGTACTTAGGAAATTTTCTTATATACACATTCCTTTATGATAGCAAATCAAGAGTCCTTCTTTATTAATTTCACTTTTATAATCTTGCTGATTGACTTTTAGGTATTCGCTTCCAAGATATTGACGTAGCAGAAACTCTACAACCCATGCTTACAAAACATGGCAGCAGTTTACTTGAAGAAGCCAGAGGAGAAATAAGAAATTTGTATGTATTCTTTTTATGGTCATTTTAGAGCTTTATTTATTGATTGATCATGTCTTTTTTGATCCCTCCCTTTCCTTTATTTTAAACACAATTGGCTTATGTACAAATAATTTGCTCCACTAAATACATCTTGATCCGTGGGGTAAGAACAGATATTATAGAACATGTTTCCAATAAAATGAGGCAAATGAGCAACTTAACCGACTGCATCAATGGAGGGGCTTATAGAATAGTCTCTGTATTACAGTTTTCTCCCCAAAGGAATGGCGTAAAGCCCAGTCATTTAGAATAGTATAAGCTTTAGAGGCAGCATTTCCATGCTCAGAAAAATTACAGGTAATTTTTTTTTTAATCCCAAATTAGCCTTTTTGCAGTTAAAAAAAAAAAAAGAATTGGAGGGAGTGGCTTAAAAGTTTGGAGTTATCAAATACATATGGATTTCAGATTTTGTTTCACTGTGATTCTATAGCACTGCATTCTTCATCATACTCTGGTTTTGAAAAAGTTACTTCTGCCGCATTTAGCTTACCTCTCCAGTTAATGAAAGCCTCATGGCTTCAGTGTCTGTGAGTCACAGCAATGAAGATAAGGCTCCACCTTATCGACAGGCCTTTACCTGGATCATCAAAAAGTAACCATTCTAAATGAGGAAAGAAAACATAAAACAAAGCATCACACTTTAGACCATTGCTTAAGAATAGTGTGGGCTTCAAACTAGTTCTTTTGAATATTTTATTTTATTTTATTTTGAATATTTTAAATACCAGTCACGGCCATGACTATCCTGTAAAGGAATAAAACCAAAAGATTATACCTAATCTTGTTACCTGCTAATAGTCTGAAAAACCAGGTTCATACCAGTTTCCTGAGGCTCATTACGCTGGGATACTGCTACCCATGGTAGAGATAAATAAATATATGCAAAAAACCTCTGTTCTGTTTTGCAAATTTCTTGTGAGCTCTCTCTCTCTCTCTCTCTCTCTCTCTCTCTCTCTGAAGTGTTAATTTGAGTGATCTATGCATATATACATAGGATAGAACAAAAGCATATAAATTATCTATGACCAGGTTGTGGAGGACAAAGTAGGTAACCCAATAACAATACTTACTGAATTGAAGTGAACCAAAGTCCAGGTTATTGCGTAGGATATTATTATATAAAAAGCAACATTTTGAATTGTTCCATATGCACTTCTAACTCGTCACATTTAATCTACTATTCACTATGTCCAGAGGCACCTAAGCTAAAATTTTTAACTCTTACTTGCTCTTTATTATGAAGGACTTTCTTTGTCCTGATCTTAAATACCGCAGATTTTTCCTCAAACTACAAATTCTTGTAAACGTTCTTTATTTCAGAGAAAATGTTATTCAGTCACAAAGAGGCCAGATAGAAGAGTTAGAGCACTTGGCTGAGATCCTGAAAACTCAGTTGAGGAGAAAAGAAAATGAAATTGAGTTCTCTCTTCTTCAGCTTCGAGAACAGCAGGCTACAGATCAAAGGTATGTTAAAACAGAAATCTCACTTTGATAAGGTCAAAATTAGTTTAAAATACTTTATCATATGCCATGGAAGGATAAGTCTAGTCTATTTTAAAAATCATGTTTTCACTTAACGTTCTTCATAGAAGCCGCTCTAGACCTACTAACTGCTATCAACAACTCTGTATAAGGATGTTTCTCCCTAACCTACTCTGGCTCACCTTGTTCCCCCACTCTTTGGCCCCTTTTGCTGCATTTACCATAACTGTAGGAAGTTCTGATGCCGTCCAGTTGCACCCACCGAGAGAAAGGTGTGTGACAAGGACCCAGCTGTTGGCATGTCTTATGAATAAGTCCAGCCTCATTTGACTTTTTTTTCAGCACTAAAAGTGAGTTCTGTAATACGGTACCAAGTTGTTGGGGTTGTTTTACCCCAAAAAGATGCTTGTCACCTCTCCTAATATTCAAAATCTGCTTCAAATTCTGTTGATTGTCATGGATGACAGTGGAGCCCTTCAGTAGTCTACTTGCTGCCCCTTCAGTGTTGATGTTTTATAATGTCTACAATGTTCTTTTCCATCCTCCTTTGTCAGGTTTGGTTCTAATTCCTCTCCCTCATTTTGTATTTCCACACTGTGTTTCCAGCAAGACTCTTCTTACCATGTTCTTTCTTGAATTATTTTCTCCCCTTTGTTCCTTTTTTTTTTCCTTTTGTTTCCTTTTCTTTCCTTTCTGTTTCTTTTTGTGGACCAAGGAGACCTAGAAGTAGAGGGAGTGGTATTTTGAATTTCCAGGTACCCATCACTTAGCTTAAATGATCACTACCATGATCCCGATCTTGTTTAACCTATCCCTTCAACTTTGTTTTCTTGAATTAATCAGCCTCAGCCAGATGGGATGTCATCTCACGTAGGAATACTCTAATATAAATCTCTGATAGGGAATTTGTTTAACATGGCACCATGCCGTTATCACATCTAACAAAATTAATTGCAATTCCTTAGTATTCTCTAGTACCCAGTCCCTATTTAAACTTCCCTGAAGCTGTCTTGTCCTGTTTGTCTGAATTGGAATCCAAATGAGGTCTACACATTGCATTTGCTATCTCTTAGGTCTCTTCTTTCTCTCTTAGTGTCCTTCAAACCAGACCTCGAGCCTCTATTCGTTTTTCCCCTCTCCAGTGTATATGATGTCATGCTTATGTGGCTAAGTTCTCATTTAGAAACACCAGTATGATTTTCTAGTCTTTCATTTCAGATTCAGAGTTTAGTCCTCCTTTAACAAACTAACTTGACACGGTAATATTTGAAAAAAACTAGGAAAATATGCCTATGAGACTTGTTTTAAAAACAATAAAGTGGGCTGAAAATATACAAGAAGCTTTATATTTCAGAGACTCAAAAGATTAGTATTCTCTCTGTTAATTTCTGTTCCTAAAAAGTTATGTGTAAAATTTAATTAAATTATCTAATGAAATTCTATATGTTTAGTGATGTTTATATACCCTTCTAAGGGCAGGGCAAAAGAAACATGAGTCTTTTTGAGAATTATATTAGGGGATGTAATGTGAACCCTGATTCTGAACCAGCTTGAATACCTAGAAGTCATCCATGTTCCCCCAGGAAGAACTGGTTTAGACTTGGTCTGATTGGAAAACCAAGACATGATTCCTTGTGAGGAACAGTGCTGAAGGACCAGACCCCAACCCTGAATATGATCTTAATAAATTGCCAACAACCATATTTAAGATAGTAGCTAAAAATGAACATTCTACACTTAGACCAAAAGCCCAAGCTTGGAGCCCATCCTTACCACCTTTACTCGACAGCTGAGTAGCAAGGTTATCAGAGACCACTTTCTGTGTTATACTTCCTAAATTCCCAACGAGTAGGATGGATACTGTGTTGGCCATTTCCCTCTTCCAAAGGGATATGATCACCTAGGAACTTGAGTGTTCAGTTCATTGAAATGGAAATCCAAAAGCCCTTCAATCCTAGGACTAGAACAGCGGAAGAAATAGAGTGATAGACAGGTATGCATGTTTTCTCCTACGAATATTGTCAGCAAGAGACACCAACATATGCACCTAGACGAGTTTACCTTAACAACTAAACTATGGCCCTCCCTCAGTAGCAGTTTCTTTTGTCACATCAAGAATTGGAAGTAGTGGGGCGCCTGGGTGGCTCGGTCGGTTAAGCGTCCGACTTCGGCTCAGGTCATGATCTCGCGGTCTGTGAGTTCGAGCCCCGCGTCAGGCTCTGTGCTGACTGCTCAGAGCCTGGAGCCTGTTTCAGATTCTGTGTCTCCCTCTCTCTCTGCCCCTCCCCTGTTCATGCTCTGCCTCTCTCTGTCTCAAAAATAAATAAAGGTTAAAAAAATTTTTTTTTTAAATAAAAATTAAAAAAAAAAGAATTGGAAGTAGAAACAAAATGAGTATTACAGGTAAAGGAACTTTTGCTGCAGAGGCCAAAGAAATAAACTTTAGTAAATAGCATATTGTTCCTTGAAATACAGTTGTTGAAAACTGAAGAAATGACTTCCAATAAAGGTCTTTAAGTCTTTTTTTCTTGTATGTTTACACATAGCTCAAAATTTTATGTGTCACAGCAATTTTTTGAGACTAATGGAAAACTGTTGAAAAAAATGTTGGGGAGAATATAAAACTTGGTATAATTTACTGTAAAGAAAAATCACAAAATGGAAAACATATTTAAACTTCTCTTTCACGGATACATTATTTCAAATTTGAAATTCTAGAAGTCTGATCAGGATGTTGGGCTCCTTGTTCTCAAACATGAACCTAACGTAGTTGTAATCTTCAGAGTGCAGTGCTTGATATTTATGGCAAAGAGCCTTTTCATAGAATATTACAGAAACTCTTCGTAGTATGTGTTTAATAGACCAGTTTGGTTTGGCATCAACTTGACATAAACTGTTGGTTATCCAAAGCCCTTAATTGCTTTGAAGTAAAAGCCCAGTGCTGTTGTTTTTTATTAAAATCATGTTTTTTCCTGTGATTGTGGTCTATTTTGGAAGACTGAGTTGTGATTTTTGCATATGTTCTACATAATGCCTCATTAGCAAAAAATCTTGTATCATTTACAAGTAGCCTGAATGTCTGTGTTGTTTTGAACAAAAATCCATATTAAAATTTAAACAATATAAAAATGCACATTTTCTGCTTATTAAAAAGGCCGTCTTAAATTAAATGCAAAGCAGTAACCAGTGAACACATGTATGTGAACATTAAAATCAGAATGATTTTACCTTTTATTGGCTTTTTCAACTCCAAAAATATTTATACTCTTACCAAATGTGTAACTAGTTTGTACCAAGTAGTTTTTTTTAAGTGAATGTTACAGTGTTTACCTTCTTAATTAAAAATCATGTAAGTTCCCTAATATCCCAGTGGAGGAAATTTAACCTATAAATGTTCCAAACACTCTTGACTTGCCCTCTTCCCTTTGGTTGACAGCGGACTGTCAAATCTCAAAACAGAGAATCCTTTTGCAGCCATGCAGTGTCAGAAACAACTTGGCTTTAAGGGCCCCATCTCTCCCCTCTAGGCACACGCAGGATTACTTCCTAGCTCTCTTAAGTTCTTCCCCAGCCTTTTATTTTGAAAAATTACAAACCTACAGAAAAGTCTTAGGAATAGTCGTGTGAACACTCACACGTACCTTTCACCCCTTCGCATATTTGTGAATGACACAAGCCTCTTCTGCATCCTGCACGTGAGGCCTTTTCCCTCCTTCCTCCTCCTCTCTACTCTCTCTCCCTCCCTCCCACCCCCAATCTGAGTTAGACGCATGTATCATTTCACCCTGTGTACACTTCTAAGTATCCTCTAGGAACAAAGATATCCTCCTACGTAACTACAGTATGGCTATCACATTCAAGACATTCAACAATACAGTAGCATCACCTAATACACAGTCCACATTCAAATTTCCCAACTGTATCCCTTTATAACTCTTTTTTTTTTTTTTTTTTTTTCCCAATAGCTGGTTGTGGTTTGTTTTGCTTTGGTTTGATCTAGTATCCATTCAGGGATCATACATTGAATTTAATTGTCCTGTCTTTTAGCTTTCCATTATTCTGGAGTGGTTCCCCATTTCCAGCCCACTGATAGTTGTTTGCAGAACACCCCTCAATTTGTATTTGTCTGATTGCCCAGCCCCCTAATTTAGAGGGCACATCTGGTCCTTGGATGGAAGGGTAACTGGGGCCGGGGATAACCACGCACACATTATTATTACAGGCAGGTGATCTGTCATTTTTTAAAAATATATCCACCAAGCTTGGACTGTTGTTTGAATACCTTAGAATTTGCCCAATGAAAAGTATCACACTCAAATACCATTTCTTTCATCCCCATGTTTTTTATTATTAATATTATCTAAGATTGTCCTGTGATAGCAGCTTGACGTATTTTCTCAGCCCTTTATCTGAACCACAGAAATTGTCACAGTTAATAGTAAAACCAATGTGTTAGTGCACAGTTGAGAGTGGAGAGAAAGCTAAAACTAGGAACATCTCAGAGGAAGGAGACCACTTAGAAGAGTGGGAAGAATTGATCTTTTAGAATTGGATTTGACTGTCGGCTCCCTCACATAAGGACTCTGGCCAAATTCCTTACTTCGCTAAGCCTCAGTTAGCTACCTCAACTGTGAAATGAAGCGATTGAAACGGGCAAGTGGTTCTTCCCTACCTTTTAAACGGCAGCTAATTTTATCCCTAGGGAACTCATGTCTCTGAAAGATTTTGTCTGCCGAATAAGCAGCATTTATTAATTTAATCAATTCAGTGTGCTTTTTTTTTTTATTCATCAAAGACCTATATCATGCCAATCACTGCTTCTGATAATTATGAGATAACCTGTTTTATTGAACTGACTTGGTATAATTCTATCAAAAAATAAAAACAGGGGCGCCTGGGTGGCTTAGTCGGTTAAGCATCCGACTTCGGCTCAGGTCATGATCTCGTGGTCCATGAGTTCGAGCCCCGCGTCAGGCTCTGTGCTGACAGCTCAGAGCCTGGAGCCTGCTTTGGATTCTGTGTCTCCCTGTCTCTCTGCCCCCTCCCTACTCACGCTCTGTCTCTCTCTGTCTCTCAAAAATAAATAAACGTTAAAAAAAAATTTTTTTTTAATAAAAAACAATACAAAACCTTCACTTTTGCAACTTAGTTGCTGGTGAATCTCTATTTCCCATTGGGCTTTTTGATATATTAAATATAATTCTCAGATTCCCATTACTAGCTGGAATCCATTAAACTTGATCTTCAAAATGATCCTTTTAAGAAAATCAGCCAGGATTTCAGGTCTTCCCGCCTCCAACCGGTCCTTCAGAGTCCTCCCTCCATTTTCATAAAAGAGTGGTTATATGCATGTGGAGCTTGACGTAATGTTTCTCTCCATTCCTTGTGGGTGTCAAGAGTGGGAAAACACTGAGCCAGATCTGATTTATATTTTGACCCACCACCACGAGAAAGGTATGATCCAGAGGCAAATAGACACAGATGAATTTTTTCCTTTATGCAATCTTAAAACAGAGAGCACTATTTTCACCTATGAAGGCAGGTAGCAGTTTAGAGCAAAAACGGTTGCATTTCAAATAGACTTTCCTCAGCTATTTTAGTAAAGCCATTCCGTTTAGTTTACTAGCAACCTTCTGTAATCTTACTCAGTATTGTTACTTTGCTAGTGATGGTTGTCTGTGTATCCCTAGTAAAAGCTATAAATGACCTACATTTCTTGTAACAATAAACTTACATAATGTCTGCCACCGTTTAAAAAAAAAATGTACCGTAGAGGTGTTTTAATTTTAAGGTTGTTTTCAACCAACCTAAGGTTGTTATCCCCCAAGTTCAGTCAGCCTAAAACTATTATTCAAAAAGAGCCTCTCCATTCTGTCATAAATATTTTACTCAACTACTGTCCCAAATCTCATAGCCTAGCTTCTGTATTCTATAGCCCTCTCTTCTAAATGGTGTTAAATACTACATTATAACATTTTTGCGTCAAAAAAACCAAGAGGCTTTCTTGAGCATTCATAATCTTTACTGTAACAGAGTGAAATGGCAATGGAGGTTCGGGGGGGTGAAGTGAGAGAATTATGTGCCTGGGGAATGAAGTATAAGAAACTTTCACTGGAGGAGATTTTTGCCTCTTAAGATTTCATATTAGACTATACATTACATAGCTCCACTGAAAGTTTTTCCTTCTCCAGTATATCTGAGGTTTTAAGTTTCTGGATTTATTATGGCACCCAGTAGCAAAGCCGGAGTCAAGTGTTTTCAAGGCTTCCATTAGAAATTCCTTTTTCAGAGTTTATTGCTTGACTGTTTCCAATTATATGAGGGAAACTTGGCACATAGGTTGTTGAACTGGATTACTTTTTTCAACATAAAATCTAATTTATTTCAGTTTGTTTTTAATCTAGAGATGGGCCAACATCTCTTCCAACCGTTGTAGAAGATTTGATCATAATTCTAAATAATATGTCTATAAAAAAAAAAAAACAAGAAAAAGAAAAGAAACCGCATTTTCCAACTTAATTGCCCAAGGTTTTTTCAAAATCCTTGTTGAAAAATTTGAGAAATTTATTTTTACAAAGCACATAATTAGTCTGCTTGATATCTGTTTGCAGATCATTTCAGCATGTGTAATGCAGCATGTATGAATCGCTTCAGGACTGTCAAGAGTTCCTCTGAATATTTTTACCGTGGATTGTTCTTTCTGTTAGAACGTCATCCTCCTGAAGATGTGATGTTCCCATCACAGTGCGTGAAACAGAGCAAGAAAGTAGGATGTGGTGGCCACTCAAAACACCACTTATAAAATGAGCCCCATCTCTGTGCTTCAAAGGAAGCCAACCTGAGGCCCTCCTCCTAGTGCAAAGAGGTCTAGGACAAGCCTCTAAGCACCGACCCTGGCCCCCTCTTGCCTCTTATCATCCTCACATCCCTTGTCAGCTTTTTGTGACGTTCCCTTCCCTCTTGTCCCTCTCATTTCCACCCTCATTCTTTTATCACATTTCATCTGTGTAAGGATGTTGAGTCAGTTGTCAGGTTGGAGACGATTTTTCATCATACGCCTTCCTAGAGGCCAGACCACATTTATCACATTGTTGATTTTGATCTTTTATGTCTTAGCGCTTGCAGCTGAACAGCCAGTCGTCCTTTCCTTCTCCCTGTTAGCCTCAGAAATATCTAATCATAATAATCACTCCTGGATAAAGCCCCCAAAACTGACACTTGAAAATAATTCTTAAAGACATCTGCAGGTGTTGCACGCAAACTGATTTCTGTGTAAAGCACCACATGATTATTGTTGTTTTCTAACTAGTTCGGTCATCCTTGTGCCCACCTGTTGGGCATTACTAGCATAAAGTACTAAGTCACTTTTCTTGGCAGTATTTTGAATGAAAAGTTTGATCTTCAAGGAGTTTAAGGAAAATATTCAAGGAAGCATCCACCAGTTAAACCACCCTGAGCGTTTTTGGAAGATGCTTACCAGCCTTGGCCTTGCAAGGAAAATTCAAAATTAAAACCTGCTATTTTTCTGTGACCCTAGGTGGCTGAATGGGTTATTGGGACTTAATTCTTGCTAACATCATTAAGCAAGTATTATTACTCAAACATATATATGTATATTTTCTTGAAAATATTAACATTCTTAAAAACCGGAAGAATAAAATATCAGAGGCAACTGAAAATATAAGAAAAGATTTGAAATTATTTGAAAAAGATTCTGTCCTTGCATAGAATAACTGTCACTCATTGTCGAGTGGTCAAACCAAGTAATTCTGAGGAAAACAGATTAAGCTATGTTTTGACTTCTAATTATGAAAAAAAAAGGCGGGGGGATACTGTCTTTATTAGACTTGTTTAAAATATATTTTTCCTTCGTGTTCTGATGTTTTTGGCGAGTACAGATCACGTAGTGGGGAATCATAGCGGGGTACTGCTGAACGTGTGCTCAGAACTCTACTAGTTAGCATGTTTTCGGCACAGAATCATTTTAACATTGTGTTAAGACTGTATCCTGGGTACGATCCAGGTTCTTGGACTTGTTTATCTTCTGTGTGAGGACAACTAACTGTCCGATGCCAAAATACAATGAACTTTCAAATATCAAAGAGGAAAATTAAGTATTTCAAGTCCTCAGCTGGTTTACAGATGTGTGAGCTTTGTAGTCCATTTTCTGGTTCCAGTAGGGCATTGTGACAATTTTTCCAATATGTGTACACTAGATAAAGTTTTGGAAGTAAAATTACTTACTTGAAGTCCTGAAATAATTTTCTGAATCTAAAATTTTTATGTTTACTTTTTTTAAAAAAAAGAATGAAGTCTAAAACTGGGCCTCACAATTTTTGAAATACTTTTGAATATAAAACGTATTAAAGAACCTTTCTCTGTCAGGCAAATAAGTGCCTTTTGAAAACGGGTATTCATTTAGGTCTATGATTAACCTTTAACAAGATCTTCCTGTTAAATTCTACATTTGCTTTAATCTCAGTAGGAAAAATACAAACTAGTATTGCAGCATATAGAGTTTCTATATACCCTGTGGACGTTAAATGATCTCTTACAGCTAAAGGCACATCTGCAACATATTTAAATGCCAGCTTTGGGCATTATTAGTATAAAATGCTAAGTCACTTTTTGGGGAAATATTTTGAAAGGTTGAAACTCCAGGAGGAAACTCCAATAAATGGTAATCTTATGATACCATTTGTTTCAAGGGAGTGGTAGGAAGATGAGTGGCTGTCTTGCGCATTTTTGTCTTAGGGGAAAGTGGTAGTAGGATAGTCCTCTTTCAAATAAGTCCGAAGTGCAGGGCGGCACGATCGCTGTGCTGTATAGACTGACGTCCTTTTGCACCATCTTTCAGGATGCCGTAAAATGGTTTTAAGCGCGTATTACAAGATGTCGGAGAGGTGACCCAAGTCATCAAATTTGGGTCTCCCTTCAAATCCTGAGAATCTATGAATTTATGAAAGTTCAAGAGCAACGATTGGTTGGCTTTAAATAATGCATCTGTCCTAAGTGTATGTTAAGCTAAAAACCCTGTGACTGATAAGCAAGTGTGCAAATTTTTCCTAGGTAACTTTGTAGTGAAAAATTATGATTCCACCACAGGTTGTTTTCTTTTGCCTTGCATTTTTTACTCTGTCTCTCTTTTTCTTAAACACATTGTTGAAGGTCAAACATTCGGGACAATGTAGAAATGATTAAGCTTCATAAACAACTCGTGGAGAAAAGCAATGCTCTTTCAGTATTGGAAGGAAAATTTATTCAGCTTCAAGAGGTACTGTGATCATTTATCTTATTATGGTGATACATAGACACAAAGGTTCAAAGAGAGTGTTTAGGTTA
The DNA here is from genome assembly GCF_018350215.1 of Panthera leo. Taxonomy (NCBI): domain Eukaryota; kingdom Metazoa; phylum Chordata; class Mammalia; order Carnivora; family Felidae; genus Panthera; species Panthera leo. The sequence continues at coordinate 31,082,442 of NC_056693.1, read as the reverse complement.
TACTTTTTAAATAGAATGGTTGTAACACTAAAAAGTTATTTTTAAAGATGCTCTTTTTATTCTTAAACATGTATTATTTCACTTCATGTGTTATTTGTAATTTATAACTTAATAGCTAAAGAAATAACTAACCGGTTGGGACTGTTTATAAATATCTGTGTCATCTTAAAATAATAAACATATTTATCATAAATTATCTCATGCCAAGAAAATTTATTTTTAATTCCTCTTCTCTGAGTTCATATGGGCACATAGCACTGAAGGGTTAGACGTTTTTGCATATATCTTCAGTTCTAAGCATTTATGAAATAGCCAAGACAGACCAAGTTATAAATAGGTCAGTAACCAGGTTTTGTTCAATCTTTCTTTGATGTGTTTTGTTTTGTCACTGTCTCCCATTATCACAAAATATTTGAGACCCGTCATGTCAGCAGCTATCAGTGTACTTCTTTTAATTCTTGATCATTCAGGTCGACAATACTTGGGACCCTTCATCCCTATGGTTGCTTTACCAAGATTGTCGCCCTGCATGAATGTGCCATCAGAAGGTTCCTATTGATTGGCACTGCATAATTAGCATAGGTTCTGGAATTAATGAACTCCCAAACATTCCAGATGAACACAATTAGTATTAAACAGTACTTTCTCTGAAGTACTGAGACCAGGAAAGCAGTAAATTGATGGAAAGCATAGGGTCATCGGAAGCCTAAATTTACTATTGAATTAGATAAATATTTTTAAACTTGTACTCTGGTTTGTGCTTTCCATCCTGCAGGAACCTCCTTAAATGCAAAGTAATAACTGTCTTCCGTGTGAATATGAGGGTTTATGAAAGAAAGAAGGCTAATTGCAGAGTGGAGACAATAGCCCTGTCTACCTATAGATACAAGAGGGAAATTCAGAAAACATGGAGCTGAGGGCCATTTCTAACATGGGGAATTAGGAAAGAAAAAAAAAACAATGATATTACCTTCTGTCACTTTGACCACCTAACTTCCATTTAACAGTGATGCCAGGTACTTCTTCCAGTACCAACAATTGTTAAGGGTCTGTTATAGCACAGGCTCCTCTTTTGAGGACTGATGTTGGGTAAAGAAAGGTTTGACAGGTTCAGACCAACAGCTTCAATGAATGAGGTAGGAAGCCCAGGAAAAGCTGGTTAAAGATAATGTGTTATTAATAATACCAAGATTAACAAAAATTGAACTTCAGTTACTCAATAGCTATGTTTATTTTAAATGATTGAAGAACTTCAGATTTTATCCTTTTTTTTTTCTTGAGAGATGCTGTGCATGAACATGGGCAAGGGAGAGGCAGAGAAAGAAATCTTAAGCATGGCCACCTCCAGCACAGAGCCCAATGAGGGGCTCGATCTCACGACTGTGAGATCATGATCTGATCCGAAATCAAAAGTCATATGCTCAACCGACTGAGCCACCCAGGTGCCCCAGAACTTAAGTGATTTTAATTGGCACATGAACCATTACATGTTATGGCTATGGTCTCTATGAAAAGACTTTAATATCATCACCTGTTTTATTTATTAAAAAAAAAAAGTAGGGACACCTGGGTGGCTCAGTCGGTTGAGCATCCAACTTCGGCTCAGGTCATGATCTCATGTCATGGTCGGTGGAGCATGTGACTCTTGATCTCAGGTTGGTGAGTTCAAGCCCCACTTTGGGCATAGAGATGACTTAAAATAAGAATAAAAAATTTTTAATTGAAAAAACTTCAGTAACTATTTTACTGAATTGAAAATTTTAACCTAATTGTATTAAAATTAGAAGCTAGCCTTCTGTTAGGCTGTTTATATGCTGTGGTGACAAATCCTTTCAAGTTTCATTATCTGTGGTCAGCATTTATTTTTGACCCATGCGGCAGCATTTTTAGACAGCATGTCCAACCACTGTAACCACAACAGAAAGAAAAAAAATTTGCCAAAACCAATTTACTCACTGGTCACTAATCAACCAGTCAAAAACTAGAAGGAAGTAAAATAAAGGACAAAAAGTTTGCATTATGTGACTCTGTGCTAAGAAAACTATATTCTTTTCCTAACTATACACTTACTTGGGTCAAGAGTGTCTCCACGGACAAGTAGCACATATACATTGTTTGTGAGGTGAAGAATAAACTGTGTAATGTGAACTTCAGGAGTAAATTCACTTATAAAATTGCAATCACTTATTTAACATGGAATCCAAAAATAATTTCGAAAAGACTTTGTTTTGTAGAAGCAGAGAAGTCTCCGGATCAGCCATGACGCCTTGATGGCAAATGGAGATGAGCTAAATATGCAACTCAAAGAGCAGCGTTTAAAATGCTGCAGCCTTGAGAAGCAGTTACATTCCGTGACATTTTCTGAAAGAAAAATAGAAGAGGTAAGCTCCCAAGAGGTTATTAGCCATTAGTTGTGTTAAAACTTCTCTGTAACTGTTTTGAAAAAGTAAAGTAGAGACATTCTAAGCAGCATATTTATTTAAAAATCCCAAACTACATACACGGTGCTTTGAGCACAGCAAAATATAGTCCGTTTGTTATGTGCAAGGCACATCAGTGCTTAAAAATATGTGCCAACATGCTGATATCCACTGTTCACCTAAAGGGTTGATTCTTGAGGAAAAAGAAAACACATTTTGAAACTTACCTGTGGAACCTAACTTTCTCAGCCTTAACATCTTATTAGCCATTTGAGACACCAAGACAAAGGAATACACATCTGTTTCTGGGGAGAAGGAGGGATATTCTGTTCCGCAACATCAGCAATTTTGTGAAATTATTTAATTTTTTTCCTAGGAAGTTGTTTGAAAACTCATCTTTCTATTATTATCACGACTCACATCTCCCAGCGAGCACAATCTCTTTCTGTGTTCTCTTAAATTTGTTCTTGAAAAGAATGAAATAAAGCAATGAAATAAGATGCTTACATTCTGTTCTGATCTTGGGAGAATCTTTACTGTGTCTCATACTTGCATCAAAAGGGAATTATGAAAATGGAAATGAATTTTAAGAGTACTCTGATCCATGGGAAAGGATTGTAACTACACAATATACTGGTGAATAAAACTTTAAACATAAATGCTAGAAAGAAATATAGAGAGCTACATTTTAGTCATAAAGGTATTAATGATAACCCTCAGTTTATTTCTAAAAATGTCATTCATCAGGATAAAGCAAGGTATACAATTTTATTTATTCATTCATTTATTTAAAAGATGTGCTGCCAGCTCTTTGTAAATTCCAGGTAACATAAGAAATTAGGTCTTCAGAGTAAATTGTGCTTAACGCAATTTATTTGAACCACAAACCAAAAGAAAGATTAATCCTTTTGTTTTTAATGGGCCAATTAGAAATTAACACAAAATTAATACAATGATGGAATTCATTGGGGAGGGAAGTAAAAAAATATGTTTCCCAGACTTCATAGCAAACTTTTAACACATTCTTTATTGAGTTTTGGCACATGTCAGCATAAAGCAGTGCATACGTTTCTACTAAATTAAAACAAATATTAATTTCGTGTTTACTTAACAACTTAGAAAAAATCAGTGCTAAATTAAATGCAGACAATATTAGTTGAGTAGTTAGCAGCTGCAATTTAAAAATCAAGACTAAAACATGTTAGCCTCCTCTCGTGTTATTTTATCCCCATGTAGTTTTGATACGATAATCACCTAATGTGTCATTTTCTTTTCATTTTAGTTGCAGGATAGAATTAATGACTTAGAAAAGGAACGGGAACTTTTAAAGGAGAACTGTGATAAACTTTATAACAGGTAAATCATGATACATGTGTTCTCTTGTTCTCTTCTTTAAGATGTTTTATATCAAAGCAGTAGATGTCAGAATATCTAATATTGATTAAAGAATTAGCAATGGGTGATTGTGAAAAATATATATGTATCATAAAAGAAAAATAGAAAAATAAGCTTTTGGGGAGCGTTTGTAATAAGCTCTTTAACCTGAGCAGTAATCTACGACTAGAAAACCGTTATCAGTTTGTATCATTTATTGAGCGTAAACCGTAAGTGAGCAGGCACTTTGCTAAATATTCTTCATATTAAAAGTTTCTCAGAGCAACCTGGAAATGTGGGTATTGTAAATGCCCATGTTAAGTTTATTTATTTAAATAACCTCTACACTCAACGTGGGGATCAAACTCACAACCCTGGGATCAAGAATCACATGCTCTACCGACTAAGCCAGCCAGGCGCCCCTCAAGATAAATTTTTAAGAGCTACTTCAATTTTGTCTTTTAATCTGCTTCATAATTATGGTATTTTAAAAATGAATCCCTTCTGATAATTTTAGAAACAAAATTCTGTACCACAGCTAAGTTTAGTTAAGTGGTACAGATATCTATCTGTGTGCATGTCTAGGTATATATGTGTATTTTTAAGTCTTTTCAGTATGTGATAACTGATAAAGGGTAAATACAGGCTTACATGAAAGTAAATTTAGTATACATACTGGAAGATGTATGTTAGAGCAGATATTCAAAGGTTGCTTCTATTGATAATATTCTGAAACGTCACAAAAGAGCCATCTGATGTACCGATACACTTTTTAATACTGTGGGGTTTTTTTTATGTTTTGTAACTCAATTTACATTTTATAAGGTAAACAAATACCTAAAGAGTATAGAGATAGGCTGTTATTTGTTTTTACTTTGAAAAGATACACAGATTAATGTTAGGCATCATTCCAGTGGCACGGATCATCTATGTTGTTTCCCTACTAGTGTTGATGGTCCTTACACGAAGTGGCTCATGATGTTAAGAGTTATCGATAGCAGGGGCACCCGGGTGGCTCAGTTAGTTAAGCATCTGACTTCCGCTCAGGTCATGATCTCGCATGTCATGAGTTCGAGCCCCATGTTGGGCTCTGTGCTGACAGCTCAGAGCCTGGAGCTTGCTTCAGATTCTGTCTCCCTTTCTCTCTGCACCTCCCCCACTCACACTCTGTCTCACTCTCAAAAATAAACAAACATTGGGGCGCCTGGGTGGCTCAGTCGGTTAAGCGGCCGACTTCGGCTCAGGTCATGATCTCGTGGCCCGTGAGTTCGAGCCCCGCGTCGGGCTCTGTGCTGACAGCTCAGAGCCTGGAACCTGTTTCAGATTCTGTATCTCCCTCTCTCTGACCCTCCCCTGTTCATGCTTTGTCTCTCTCTGTCTCAAAAATAAATAAACGTTAAAATAAATAAATAAATAAATAAATAAATAAACAAACATTAAAAAATAAAAAAATAAAAAACAGTTATCAATAACAGATTCAGACATCAGTTAAAATAATATCTGGGGCTCTCTAGCAAGGATAGACTGGTTAAAAACCTTTATGTGGTTCTGCCTTGGACCCCTCCCAAATCATTTGGCCCTATGGCTTTGTTCTGGCCCCTCTCTCATCAACCCTGATTAATTTTACCTAAAGCATTTATTATACCTCCTTTTTGTTTTTAAGTTTGTTTACTTATTTTGAGAGAGAGGAAGAGGGGAGGAAGAGAGACAGAGAGAGAGAGGGAGAAAGAGAATCCCAAGTAGACTCCATGCTATCAGTGCAGAGCCAGATGTGGGGCTCAAACCCAAGAACCACGAGACCATGACTTGAGTTGAAATCAAGAGTCCAACACTTAACCGACTGAGCCACCCAGGTGCCCCTATATTCTCACTTCTATAGAACAATACAAGGTTTATATTGATATATATCTAAGGATTTGGTAGTTACGTGTTTGAAATTTCCAAATTTCAGTATATAGATCACACAACCACTGCATTGTAGGGCAGAGAAAATAATGTTATCCCCATATTTTAGAGATGAGGGAATCGAGACTCAAGAAACTTAAATTAAGAGACTTGTACGGAGTCACACAGCATTGCTGAGACTCCAGTAAAGGACCCAAACCCAATTCTTTTGACTCTAAAACTTGATTTGTTTTCCCCCTGTGCTTCACTATCTCTCTAATTTTAATTGCATTGGAAAACTGGTTCTGTGGAAGGGAAACATTCATGGAATAATAGAACTACCATACATCCAGAAATTTTTATTGATTTATATTTATCTTCAACATCTTGTAATTTCAAATAATTTAACATGGTCTTAATACAAGAAAATAAGTGCCATTTGGCCGTTACTTATACTTTTCCTACTTCCCTATTTGAGGATTTACTGAACATACCTTCTGGGAATAAAAAACATTAAACTTAGCTGGGAATAATGCATAACTGGAATTTTGAGAGGAACATGTTTTTCTCATATTTACTTTCTCACCGTGAAACTTTATCTTTCCATATTAGAAGATGATCTGAGAGGGTAAATCTGACTTTGAAGGGTTTTTTTTTTTTAATGTTTTATGCTTGAGCTACATTTTTTCCTGTCACATTAAAAACAGACTTCATTATGCTGCTTACACTTGAATTTTGTGTGAGGTATATGGAAGTAAATGTGTGTAATGAGTGTCAAAACATTTTGTGTCCAAAAAAAAATTAATGTCACTTAAGCACAAAACCCAGCAAGCACACATGATAGCAAACAGAACTGTAAAATTCTCTAATACAAATTTTTAAAATATAATATGCTTTCAGAAACAGTTGGAGAAACTTCTACAAAAATCATTGTCATCTTTAAAATTCTTTAAAGCTCTTGTATTCCATGGCACTGTTACCATCATTGCCAACAACTAGTGCTCATCAAAAACTAAATAAAATTTACTCCGTTTGGTTAGTCATAGTGATAGCGTGTTTTTAAAAGGAGAGCATTTGTTTGTTATTCAAAACTGGCTAGTTTTCAGGAGAAAAATATGATTTGCAGATTACATTCTCATCTTCCTTTCCCAAATGAAATTTTGAATGTGTTTATTACTTGACATATGACATATTAGAGAATCATCTGGTAAGATAAAACCCTCATGTTAGTATTTGGAATGAGCCCCTTTAATATGAGAAAACATTTTTGATACAATGCCAAGAAGTAAGTATAACCTTATTTAAGAAATACTCCATTTGAAAATTCAGAATAAACTTTTTTGCAATTAAATCTATGTGGTCAGAGAGAAACTATGCTACGATATTGCAAAGCTGTGCCCATCTTTGAAGTTAGTATAGTTTTAGGGTGGTAGCACTCATGAAGACAATAGTCCTTCAGCTGTAGTATCTATGTATGAATAACCTGGAAAACAGCAAAATGTAGCTTTTACCACCCCTTTGGAACTTCCCTCCCCCAGCCTCGAGCCATCACCATCCAATTCAGATTTAGTCAATTTGGGACAGGATCCAGAGAATCTGTTAGAGGTGGTTTTAAGGAATTAACTCCCTGAGAGACACTAATACCTATTTTAAGAAAAAAAAGACTTGGTCTAGTTTTTGAAGATGGTATTAACCATTTTTGAGAATTGGGTAAATCAGGTTTTTACAATGTAATTAGTAGCCATCTAATATCCAAAATTCAATGGAGCCCTGCTGACCACCCGTAGATTTTCTGGGCTCCCTTTCTGTAAAGTGAGCACCTGTCCCCTGCAGTCTTCTAGGAATCATGAAAGCCCATATGATCAAATATGAGCACTTTGTGCTTCTCAGAAATCAAACTGAGTACATTCGGGGCATTATTTTCTTTCAGTAAGTGAATTATCCCTATGTAAATATGTGTTTAATTTCCATTAGGTCCTAACTAAAGTATCTGTGGATTTCTTCATGGATGATTTAGAGCTTATTCTTCCCTCTCTTTCACATTAGGGTGCCCTTAAACATGGGAATAAATAGAATTTCTTCTGCAAGAAAAAAGCCTTAGGGTGGAGATGAATTCTTTAGCTCTTATTTCAGTCTGATCATGTTGTTGATCAAGAGTGTGTAAGCTGACCCATGACCGCCAGTGGACGTGCCAGTGAGCACAGGCACCAATGGACATTCAGCTGTGGATGGACATTTTCTCACTTCAGCAACATAATGTAACAAACGAAATGTGCACACAGACAAACTATGATATCCCCCCCCACCCCACCCCCAGTTGTCACTGTAGGCAATATACAAAAACATTTTCATGAATAAAAGGTTCTCAAAGACTGTTCTCATATGCAGATTTAATCATGTACACAGCCTTTACAAAGAAAATGGAGCCAGATGTGGTTCACCATTTATAGTTACACAGATGGCTCCAAGCATAGAGGAATACAGTAAATTCAAAAGGAATTCCTCATGAAACTCCAGTGGAATGTAATCCTAAATTTAGAGGGAAGATAGCAGTGGACTAAATTCAGATTGACTTATGCTGATTTACACTAGTATTTTGTGGGTTTGGAAAAACCAGGCTGCTAAATTGTTCTTAATTTAAACACATACAGCTTCTGATGTTTCTGCCAGATTAACTGTTGGTGATCTTTTTGCTGGTACTAATGCTATTGGAACACTACTGTTTCTAATTTTTGGCGTCTGATATAATGTATAATTGTGCCTATTTCATCATGCTAATTTTTTTTTCCGGGTAGTACATGTTTTTAATAATACAAGACACACGCGCGCGCGCACCCCCCCCACACACACACACACATACACACACACCCATATACCCACATACATACATATGTGTGTGTTTGGTTTATATAATTTGACTAGACACAGAAATTATATTTGGTCTTTATTTTTAAAAATGAAAATGTAAAGGAATATTCTTTAATATTTAAAGTGCATATTTTGTTTGGATTTCATTTAAGTCTAGGTAATTGTACCTTTGATCAAATTAACTTAAAATATTGGTATATAGGTTCATGCATTTTTTAAGGTTCCATATGTGAAATGAGAACATTGATAGAAGAAACAGATGTCATATTTAGAGAAACTTCTAGAATTTCATTTATTTTTAAGTTCATATTATTTTAAATGCAATAAAAGCATTCAAAATGTAAAATAGATACATAATTCTGTTCCTTTGAAAGCTATGCCTCCCAGAAAAGTATCTCTTTTGGAATAAAACCTCAAGACTAGCTGGGAGCAGCATTAAGGGCAATTTTCAATAATAAGTTTTTCTTCCATTTGCTTCATCATCAGTACAAAACCAGATTTTATAAATTTTTGTTTCATTTACTGGGTTTAAAATAAGGAGAAGGGTCAAAGCTGCTGATAATTATTCAGTCATATCAAGCTTCACAGATAATAGTTTTCTGCTGAAATACAGATCAAGATCAGTTTTTCCAAAACCTGGCTATCACCTGCAGAAGCTTTATAAAACTCTGGATTCCTGGGCCCCAAGATCTTCATTTTTAAATCTCCCCAAGTGCTTAGTATAGCTGGTCCAGCACCAGTGTTTAGTTTATCAGCATTTGGAAACCACTGGCATAAATGAATGTTGGGATTTAATCATGAGTGGATTTTAACACTGGTTTAAAATCTTCATCATTCTTACCAGGGTGTTCTTACCAGGTTTTCATCCCAATCACATTACAAGTAAAACTTTGTTCTTAGCCTGTTAATGCGGTTTAGTTTTTTAGGACAAAAACTCCATTATCACTACCTCATAATAGCAGAGTTGCCGTCTTGTATTTCGGCGTGTTATCATTTCATGGCTGAAATTTCGTGAATATGGTATTAGCACGGACTCTGTAAAAGTTTGAGATTCTAGAAGTAGAGATCAGGTGGCGAGCCCCTTTTTCTCGGTTTTAAGAGGGTTTGTATGTGGGAGAGAATAGTTTTATCCGAGGCTGATGGCTGAGGTTTGGAACTGCGGATTCCTCTGGAGTATGTACAGTATCTGAATTCCTTTACTAGTCCCACAAAAGCTGCACGCTGCCAACTTTTCTGACTGGAGAGCTCTAAATTAAGGCCAGTTCCTTTGCTCATCCCACAAAGCCTTTCATGTTTCCTAACCGCAGCCTGAGAGAGGCGCCTTGGTTTCAACAGCAGCAGACCAGCATATGTTTACTTAATTCCTAAGACATGATGACAGTGGTCTCTGTGCCACTAAAAGCTTTTCTCTTTCGCGTTCTCGGTCGAGGCTGATCTCCAGGCTCTCCTCTGCATGTCATGTGTGTTTTGCAGTGCCTTCAGTGCTGCCCACGAAGAGCAATGGAAGCTAAAGGAACAGCAGCTCAAAGTGCAGATCGCTCAACTCGAGACTGCCTTAAAGTCTGACCTAGCAGACAAAACTGAAATCCTTGACAGAGTCAAAACCGAAAGAGGTACATACAAAACCACTACTGACTTGTCTCAACAGCCATCCACTTCCATGCGTTTCGCGGTCACTTGAAATTTCCATTTACTCAGCCTCGCGTAGAAGCCCAAGGAATTTTTTTTTTTTTTTTTTTTTGGTCAGAGATACTGTCATTTAGGTGGTCTTTTAATTTTTTTGTTGAGCCTTCTTGTGTTCAGCAGTCAACAAGCATTTCCTGAGCCAGGCACCGTTCTAAGTTCTGGGGATACAGCAATGAGCAAAGCCAAGGCCTTGCCCTCACGCAACATAAATTCTACAGAGAGAAACTGACAGTAATTAAACAAGCATGCCACATGTCAGGTGGTGGCAAGGGCAGTGGGAACAAAAACAAAGCAGTGTAAGATGACAGAGTAGAGAAATAGTTGCTTACTGGTTTTGATAGGTCAAACAGGGACGATCTCTGTGATAATGAGATATCTAAATCTACTCTGTGACAGTGAACTTAAATACCAGGAAGACTTGCCAAGATGTCCCTGCTAAAATAATGATCATTAATAAGTTTCATGTCACAGATCTCACCCCTCTCATCTCAGGGAAATAAAATAATCATAATTAAAGTAGATGTCTGATTTACTAGATTATACACCCAAGTGCACAACAGGGGAATTGAATTATTTGCTTCAAATGTTGTATCTGTTGTTCATCCACTACGCAAACCAAGTGATGTGATAATAAGGTTGCTTCTTTTGAACATTTGTAATTCTGTTGCATGCAAGCGTTTCAAAGTTTAATGCAGGCTCTGTTAAAAAAAAAAAAAAAACAAACAAACAAATTACAAATGTAGTCAGTACTCTATTTATTGATTTAGCTCACAATGCCATATTTTATTAACTATAAGAGAGAGTTTTTTTCCCATTTTGACATCTCTGAAATTGGGATGCATCTTATAAATGATAACATTTTAAAATTATGGTCTGACTTTTTCCAACACTCTAGGAAGACTGTAATCAGAACATTTCTTACAATAGATGTAGTCTTAATTTCAATGAAACATATGTGCAGTATTTATTTGCCAAGTGGTTAAATTTCATGAAAAATTATTTGTGAATTTTTCTCAAGAATATTGTGAGGAGAATGAAATGGTGACATGATTGGTGACCGGGCAGGTATTTAAAAGTTTTGATGTCAAAGATGTATCGTTCCTGATTTTAATGTGGTACTTAACCGAGTACTTTTGTTTAATAGTTGCTCAGTAAATTCTTGTTGACTGAAGGAAGGAGAAGCACTCTATATTCCCCGCTTTTTTCCAAAAACAGATATAAACTGCTCTGAAAAGAAGAGAAATGAAAACAACCTGTCTTATTTCTGTGCTTTCTGTATTTCCCTAAATATCAAGAATTTCAAAACTCTTATCTCTAAACATCTGCATTGGTCTCTGGAAAGAAACTCTTAAGGGAATAGAATCTTGGTGGTCTTTTTTTAAGACCTACCTGTTGTTGTTTAGTGATTTCCAAAGATTCTTTTAAATTATTAAAATTACAGTTGCAAAGTTATTTTAATCCACCGAATCCATTCTTATTTTTTTCACTAGCTTTTGTGTCTTCTTGGATTTTTTGAAAGATTAAAAATAATTCACGTATACCATTAAAAAAATCCAGTGAACAAAAAAATTTCTAGAAGTCACTCACTCCCACACCCCACAAGATAATCACTATTAATATGTTTATGTTTGTCCTTCCAGAGTTGTTTGTATGTGCACAGGTACAGTTTTTATAATGTGCTTTTTGTCTTTACTATGTTATGAAATCGTTCCTTGAGTATAAGTGTAAACCCACATCATCATCACTTATAATGTCTGTCCTGGTTTTCCATGTGAGGATGTACAAAAAATTGCTTAACAATCTTCTACTGATGAATTTTTAAAGAGTTTCAGTTTTGTTAAGTATCATAAACATCTTTCTACACAAATCTTTACACATTTATTCAGTTGTTTTCTTAAGAAGAATTGCTAGTACTGAATCTTTATTTTTAAGTCAACTGTTATTTTAGTTATTTTGCTTGAATACCCGAAGTTTATAAGTCTAATGACTGAAGTTTGGGATCGTTTGGTGAATATGTTACAGTGGATTATAAGAAAAATATTACAGCCTTGAACCATTTTTTTTCTGGGAAGTACTAAACAAACAAAAAAAAATTGAAAATCTCTTTATAAGGAAATCTTTCAATATGTAGAAAGTTCCTTTTTGTCTTACAGATTTTGAAATTGTTTCATTCCACTTTGAAGTCTCTTCACACATTTACCTTTTCATTTGTCGAGTGTTCTTTGCCAGAAGATGTTTCCCTGGCTTCTTAGACTCATTCATCTAACTGGCAAATTATTTTTAGAGAATACTCACCTCTTTATTCAAGGTACAAATTAGTTTCAGATTGTGTGAATATGTGGGGGAAGAATATGTAAATGCAGTTTGCATTTGGTTAATGCTTAAATTAACTGCATGTGTTTAAGGGCCCTGCTTTTGAAAGTTCCTTTCTATCTTTAGCTGAAATGCATAATTCAGCATAATGCATATGGTTATATTGATCACAGCTGAAGATATTAGCACAAAGGAGCTCTGAAAATTGTTTAGTTGGATTGTTCTCCGCACTCTGCTTATTAATGGTGTGCTTGAAGAACATAATTTTAAAAGAGTGAAATGTTATCCCATTTGAATAAAATGCTGTTTAGCTTAACCTGCTTTTTGTCAAATCATAAGGTAAGGAGGTTATTTTTCATCTTGTACAGGATGCTTTGATTTTTCTTATTATAATCCAGCAAGGCTATCTCTTGTTTGAACTACAGCGTCTCCGGGCTTCTTAAAGACCCAGGAGTCGTATCCCCAATAAACAGTTTGAGAAAGGAAAAATACTGTGGATAGTTCTACATAAAATCTAGTAGAGAGAAAGTTACTCATATTCAGTAATGTCTTCCCCCACTAATAAGCTATTTTCCCACTACTAACACCCTAGTTTTAAAAATATCCATGAAACGGGGACATTGTTGACACAGAAATCAGCAAAGGAAGAAACATTTGAATAAGTTCATGTATACCTACTAGCATTTCATTCTCAGAACCCTGCTCTGAAATATTGAAAGAAGAGAGAAGCAAGAGCATGAAAATAGTAATCAGAAAACGCTCTATCTGGGGGAAGGGGCAATAGTCCTGTCCTTTACACTTTACCTCGTCATCAGAACCCCTAACCCGTTTGCAGGCCAAGAAGGAAACTACCTTTAGTTTTATATTTTTCTTACTATATTTACCTTTTTTCTGTTACCTAACCATTTCTATGTAGATTTTTTAACCTAATCAACAGAAAATAAAGTGTTCTGCATTCTTACCGTACTCTGTAACTGAAAAAGTTGTTTATCTCCTCTAATAATTCATATTTACCATTAATCCTAATTTTGAGTTGAAAGACAAATAGTTGACCTTTACCTTCAAAATTTCCAAGTACTGTTCACACTTGTGAACTCTTGTTTAGGTCACTAAATATTAACAAAAGGATAACCTTTTAACTTTTCATCGATAAGATAAAAATGTTTATATATTTGATATTAAAATGTCTCTGCATACTCGAGTCACTTTTTTTTTTTTACTTTTTAGTTTTCCAGGAAATATGTCACATTAAAAATATCCAAATTCAGTCCATTTCTTCTTAATTATGTAATTTACTATTTTTACTTACATGTAGTATATATATCCCAAGTTAAATCTTGGGAACACAAAAGCATTATAAAAGTCAGAAATGTATTTTTGTATAACATGCATTCAGCGTGCAAATGTATTCATGCAAAGAATTCTTGGCAAATGTGTTGACTTGCTTTTTTTAAGAAAAGGAAACAAAAATGTACAACTTGAAGACTTTTGATAAACACAAATCTTTGAAACTAGGATGAAATTAGTGGAGACACTTTGGATGACATGGTTTAGAGTTAGTGAACGGGGAGCCAAAAAGGAGGACACCTGACCCCGACAATGAACTCTGTTGAAGAGTACGCTTAAGAACATGAGACTAAAGAATACATTTGTTAGCTTGCTTTTTTTTTTTTTTTTAAGTTAAGCGTATGTTGAATGCAGGGAGTAAAAAATTCGTCTCTTCATGGATTTATTACTATTTTCTGTAGCTCTGCTCTGTGCTCCTGATTGTGGGTCAAGGCAAATGAGAACCTAGGTGAAAATAACCTATCTCTATTCCTTAACGAGAGCTCTGAGTCCATGTCTTACTAATTAACAGCATGAACTCAATGAATAAAGAACACACATGAATTATTACTGATGCTACCATGCCCGGGCTAAGAATCCTTTCCTCCTATCTTAGCAGATTTGTTCAAAGTGTGGTTGATTAGAATTACAGATTTAGTTATCACCAAAGAAATTATGTTGTTTTACTAAAAAGACTTAATGCTAAATTGGAAAAAGAAAACTCAAGGAAGTCAATTAAAACACTAAAAGACAAAAAAAAAAAAAAAAAACACACACTTTTTTTTTTTTTTTTGCATGCCTTTCAGGACCCTTAATAAGTAAGTAAAAATCATAGATTTAGAAACATATTTTCTTAGGTATTTTAGATAGAATGTTCCTTTGAAGTCCCAGAGGCCCCAATTTCCTTATATTAATACTATGAACTTCAGTCTTCAGTTTTTGATAAGAAACTGGATCATATGGTAGACACATGATCGTGTTCATTTGTTCCTCATTCTCCTGCTGCCTTTGTCTAGGTGCTAGCATAATTTCCTCTCTGACCAGAGCAATGCTAGATCCAGCTTGGTGTGTATCAGGAATTAAATTAATTTTAAATGTGTTCTTACCTCATGCTCTCTTACCTTTCTAATGGCATGGACTTTATTTTTAAGACCAAAATGAGAAACTCATCCAAGAAAATAGAGAACTACAGTTACAGTATCTGGAACAAAAGCAACAACTTGACGAACTTAAAAACCGCATGAAGTTTTACAACCAGGTGAACTATTTTCTTATTTGGGAGATAAACTCCAAATCTGTATCTAAATATTTTATACACAGAGGAAACACTGTACTACAAAGCAAAAAAAGACAAATATATTACTTGGTTTATTAATTCATGGTTATTACGCAGCTTGCATTTCAGAAGGAGATTCTGAATAGTCGGAATGTCTCTTTTACTTAGTTTATTAATTCATGCTATCAGGCAGCTTATGTTCCGTGAGGATAATCTGCATAGTTGGAATGTCTCTTGTACTTTCCATTAATATCTCATTGTGAGCTTTTACTCACTCTGTCTTTTGCAGGACAGTGATATTAATGCTGATGAATTGAGTGAAGCTCTCCTGCTTATAAAGGTAACTTTCTGAACTTCACCATGAATTTCATGTCTACATATAACTGTTTCAGCATAATGATGACCCTTGTCTGTAACCCTTATACTTGGAGAATAAATTATTCAGGAAAGTGGTCAGGTGACATTTACTTACAGCATATACATATTTCATAATGACATCAAAATTACATTAAAATAGACCTCAAAAACTCTTATTTAAAGCACTTTCTCCAACTGTACAAATATTTCACTTTTACACACCTCACTATAAAACTAATCAACAATTTTGTCCTAAGAGACCTTGGTACACCCTATTATCTTAAGTAAAATATTGAATTATAAATGTTACCAGAAGATATTTTTTCAGTTCTAGGATATTCTGTTATTTATAAGAAGACACGAGAAAATACATTTCTTTCCCTTTAGATCAACACTGTGTAGCATTTAATCAATTGAAGAAATAGAAATAAATGTACATGATTCTTCTTCATGTCATGAAGTAATAAACTGTTTTTTGAATTCTCTGTAATTGTTCCAAATGTCTATCTAAATATATTTTCTGTATCAGGATTGTTTTATTCCTGATGGAAAATGGAAATATATCTGCTTTCAATTAATGATTTTTCCTTGCCATATCTATATTAATTCACATGATTATATTTTAGAAACTCTTATTTCAGTAAGAAAACATGTTTCTATTTTAGGCTCAAAAGTCACAAAAAAATGGAGACCTTTCCTTTTTAGAGAAAGTAGACAATAAAATTAACAAAGATCTAGAACGCTCCATGAGAGAGCTACAAGCAACTCATGCAGAAACGGTGCAAGAACTTGAAAAGACACGAAACATGCTAATTATGCAACATAAAATTAATAAAGATTATCAGGTAAGGTGCAACACTAACTCGGGAAAATAGATTTTCCTTAATGATCAACTGATGATTTACTTCTCTAAGCAGTGTTATGTATTATCATCTGTTATAATCTCTTATCATTTATTACCACATGCCTGGAATGTGGCCTCGTAACTAGGTACTCAGAGTCAGTAGTTGAAAAACAAACTATGTTTTCTTTAAGTCCCTGGTTTTAGAGACCAAACACCAGCAACGAATTCACCTTTGCTCGTATTAGCACATTCTGCAAATGGGTTATAGTTATCCTGAAGTCCTGCCACAACCACGTGTGATTGTAGCCTGTAACAAACGGGAAAATCACCTCCATGGGAAGAGATCTCGGGTTTTGTTAATTTTACTTCTGATTTATGAACATTGCCAAGCATAATTTTCTAAACCGTGAGCTGTTTCAGAAAACCATGGTTTACAGCTCCTGGTATCTCCAAGATCTAGGAAAATGCTTGTCATGGTCACTTTAAAAAATGAAAATGGAACTAATCCTAAGTATTGAGACTTGTTATCTCCTCTTTATTAGATGGAGGTTGAAGCGGTGACCCAGAAGATGGAAAATTTGCAGCAAGATTATGAACTCAAAGTGGAACAGTATGTTCATCTTCTCGATATCAGAGCTGCACGCATTCAGAAACTAGAAGGTACGATGCGCACAATTCGTCTACAGTAACTAGACGAGTAGAGTTTACGACAGTTGAAAATGTCGTCCAAATCTACACTCACGATTTCTTTTTGCTCTATTTTTTTTTTTCCAATTCATAGCTGTAAGGAGAATTTACCAGAGAGGTTGTTTTTATCTGATTCTTTTCCACTCAAGAATTTTTAGTAACTTTCTACTGCTTTTTGGATCCAGTGTTGCAGGCTTGCAAGATTGTTGCAAGATTTCAAAGTAGTTTATGGAGCACGGCAGAACTAACTTTACCACCTCATTTCGAGTTTCTCTTCTCAGCAAGCGATGCCTCGCAGCCAGACAAGTCTGCTTGCTCTTTGTCAGATTCACCTTTCTTGGTCCTGCCACTGGATCTTTGTCCCGCCTAAACCTCCTTTATAGCCAACGTACGCCCTTTTTACCCTGCTTCGAAATCTAACCAAATGCAATGCACGCCTCTGCCAGGAAGCTGGCTCTCATCACTCCTAACCATTCATGCCTCTACTTGAAATGCCCTTACAGTGGTTTCCAGACTTAGGCAAGTATGAAAATCATGTGGGAAACTTGTTTCAAATGTAGCTTCCTGGGCCCTATCCCTGGAGATCCAGAGGCCCGTGATGCTGCTATATTTAGAAATCCAAGCGACTCAGACGCAGGTGCAAGGCCACACTTTGAAAAACACTGCCTCGGTACTCCCCATCCTTCCTCTTATGTACTCGGAAAGTGTGTTTGGGGACTGTATTATGGAAGTGTTCTTTAGTGTTGGAGTTTCGCATGTTCCCTGTGATGGCAGGATACGTTCTTCCATGCCAAGTACTCTGTCTCTCTTTCATGTCCCCTGCCGTACAATGTTTAATGTGTGGATCTAGGCCAGCAATAATTCTACACTCTGAAAAATCACTGAGGATCCCAAGGGCCTCTTGCTTCTATGGGTCATACTTACTATACTTCTAGTAAGAATTAAAAGTGAGAAATTTGGAAAATATTTATTTTATGTCATGCTAAAATAACAGTAGTAAATCCGTTACATGTTAACATAAATTACGGTATTTATTTTTAAAAAGCTGTATTTTCCATACCAAAAAAAAAAAAAATAGTAAGAAAAGTTACACTGTTTTAAATTGTTTTCCTTTTTTTTTTTTAATTGTTTGACATTTTTACAAACTTTTTGGTGTATACCTTAATAGAAAACAGCTGGGTTTTTAAGCCTGCTTCTGCATTCAATCTGTTATGATATCACACATCATGTAGAGTTTGGGAAACTCCATTGTACACTTGTGAGAGAATAAGAATGAAAAAGGCAAATGACATGTCAGGGTTGTTTTAAAAATAGTTTTGACCTCACAGACCTCCAAAATCCGTTTCAGGGACCCTCAGCATTCCCAGACCACACTTTGAGAACCACTGCTGTAAGCAGAAGGGTTCAATCCGCCTGAACAGGGTTTTCCAGCAGTCAAAGAGCAGTATGTACCTTTTATTTCAAGTAGTACTCAATAAAAATTTGCTTAATAGAATTCTCCTGAATCACACAGAGGTCACGTAGCTTGGGATTTTCATTCCTTTTGGTCTCACTAAATCTTCACCAGTATGTATTATCAGTTCCCAATATTCATTGATTCATCCCATAAACCTGCTCAAGCTCCTCCTGCATGCTAAGCAAAGTGCTGGTCAGTGAGAAGCCAAATAGGAAAGAAAGCTCGGGTCCCACCCTCAGCGAACTCAGAAGATGGAGCAAGTAAATAGAGTATCCCTTACCGGGAAGAGTGGGAAGCCAGGAAACGCGAAAGATGCGGAGGAAACGTTGAGGAGAGATGCCTACTTACACCTGAAGACTCGGGGAAGACTGCCACGCAGTAGGTTTGGAGTCTCCGAAGGCTAGAGAATTCACCGCTAAGTAAAAGCAAGAAGGGCCTTCCAGGAAGTAGAGGAGGCAGGTAAAAATGCCCTTAATGTGAAGGGCTGCCATTCATTTGCAAATGAATGGCACCGCTCCTGGTTAATAAGGGGAGGAGGATCTCCCGGCAAGGCTGGAGAAAACCAAGTCACCCAGGCCCTGCTTGCCACCCTGAGGAGTTTTGTTTTTGTTTTTAATTTTTTTTTATGATTTATTTATTTATTTATTTTGAGAGAGAGAGAGAGAGAGAGAGAGAGGAAGCACAAGTCATGGAGCCGCAGAGAGAGAGGGAGAGAGAGAGAGAATCCCAAGCCGGCTCTGCACTGTCAGCACAGAGCCCGACGCGAGGCTTGAACCCACAAACCGTGAGCTCATGACCTGAGCCGAAGTCGGACCCTTAACCGACTGGGCCACCCAGGTGCCCTTGCCCCCCCTGAAGAATTTTAACCTTAATTACCTACCTAGAAAACCACTAAGCAGTGTTTAAGGTAGACAGTAATACACCAGAACTGCATTTGGGAGATTATGCTGTAGTTACTAGGAAGAGTGAATAAGATCTGAAGGAAGGAAGCACTTTGGGTTCCATAATAATCTGGGTGGTAAACACTGGGAGTGTAAGAAAGGTAGCATTAGTGGACAGAGAATGAACAGGAGCAAATTTGTAACGACTTAGGAAACATTGTTGAATACCAGTGATGTGGGGAGAATTAAGAGAAAGGGAAACTAGAATGATCCCGTGGTATCAAGCTTGGGCAACTGGATGGATGCTGACATCAGCGCCTGAGATTCAAAGTACAGAAATAACTGGAAGAGTCTACTCTTCGGTGTCAGATGCATGCTATTTTGGATATATCGAGTTTGAAGTGCCAAGGGGATATCTAGACAGAGGACCCAGCAAGGCATCAGATCTCTGGGTCTGGAATTCAGGAAATAAATCTGAATTAAAAATAGAAAGCTTAGGGTGCCTGGGTGGCTCTGTCGGTCAAGCGTCTGACTTCGGCTCAGGTCATGCTCTCGGGGTTCATGGGTTCGGCCCCACCATGGGGCCCTGTGCTGACAGCTCAGAGCCTGGAGCCTGCTTCGGATTCTGTGTTTCCCTCTTTCTCTGCCCCTCCCCCACTCCTGCTCTGTCTCTCTCTGTCTCTCAAAAATAAATAAACGCTAAAAAAAAATTTTTTTTAATAGAAAGAGGAGAGTCTTCAGCATATTTATAGTAGCAGAAGTCATAAAAGGGGGAGATTACCCATGAGAATATGTCATCTAAGGAGAGGATAAAAACAGGACTCCAGCAAATGATGAGAAAAGGAAAGAAACCCTAAAAGAATGACACGAGAGGTAAAAGGAGAAGCCGGGTTGATGATGAATGACATGGAAACCAAGGTAGGACAGAGGTTCAAAAAAGAGAAAGTGATCATCAGTGTCAAGGAAGGAAAGAAACCACCTAATACAAGGACCAAAGCCCATTCAATCTAGCAATTAATTCATTCCTGGTGACCTATTCTGGAGCAGTTTCCTAAGAAAAGTAAGGCAGA